>NC_084505.1:8007512-8375622 GCF_024500385.1 Phyllopteryx taeniolatus | reverse complement strand
GTGAGCTACAGTTCAGCCCGTGCTAATGATGGCTAATACTAGCCCGGTGGCTTCTTGCTATAGACATCTCGTTTTCATTTATGTTTTCGCGACCTATTTATGTGAAGAATGTTTAAAAGTACTGTGTAGCAGTGAATGACCTCTGGACTAGGGATGCACATTCTGAATATTGTTTCAACTGCTCACTCATTTATCAACAATCATAGTCTAGCCCTAATATGGATGGAAAATTTATGATTCCATTTTTATTCCAAAATATTTGTGACGCAAAAAATATTCTGTGGGAAATAGTTGTAATGTAAATGTTTTCCCCCTCCAGTCTATGTGGACAACAGCACTGGCCTATATTTGGATCTACACTGGCCCCTATGTTCTAGAGAACACACGATGCAGCTACGAACTACATCAGCATGACTGCCTGGTCATGGCTGAGGACAAGCGCATCACAACAGGTTAAGGAAGGGGAAAAAAAGTTAAAAAAGTGGTGTCCATGAGACAATGTTTGATAATATTACTCATGTCTTGTAGAGAGGTTGGAGGAGAATGCTCCCTCCCTATCTCCTGCCATGCTTGCAGATTAAGGCTTTAATAGAGACCAGACCCTGTTCCTCATGATAATTAATGTCTTTCCTGTGGTTTGCGCATCAGCGAGGGTTAAAGTAAGAAGACTAGAAAAGCTTGGACCGTCAGGTGTCACCCTGCCTCTTGCTCCAGCACCCACATGGCACCAGCACCCACATGGCACCAACACCCACACGGCCTCATATGCGTCGGCGGGAACATGATGATGCCATCCAAGTCCTCCGTGAGTCCGAGGAGGCTAGTCAGAGGTGCCATGAAGAGTTGCTGGCTCAACTGAAGTCAACCCAGCAAGGATTTGAGGCCCTGATGTGTCGACTGATAGATCAACTGGAAGAGTTACATTGATAACACTTTTCATTTAATGTACATTTTATGTTTACACTTTTGCACAATGTTCACTACCTTACTGCCGGGAGAAACTTTATTTTTCCCAATTTGAATCTTTGTTGTGTTTTTTTGAGTATTTCATTCAACTCTATTACATTTCTACTTGAAGTTATTGCAGTAAAGTATTGGCAAAAAAAAAGGTAATGACAGCAGTGCATTATTGATAACTATTTACAGTATGAACATTTTAAGAAAGCCGGATCATTTGACAGCATGGCCTCATTTTCATCTGCCGGTCTTGGGCATCCATTTGGATGTTCTGACAGATCTCCAAAGCACCCATGCACATGTTGTGGAGAAAACAAGCCGCCATTATGATCATCACCATTGCATCGATCCGGGTGTTCTGCAGATCTTGTAGGCGCCTCCACTTGCACCTCATCCTGAAAGTGTTTCAAGAAAAAGAGAGGGTGTTTAAATTAACAGAGAAGCCAAAGTTTATCCAAAAATGCAGAACCACAATAATAATAATAAAATCAGCATATCAATATGGAGTGAGAATTACGGAAAAGATGAGTGGAGAGCTGAAACAATGTGCAAAAGGTCAACCAGTTCAAAAAATAAATACAAATGATCATTTACAAAATGAGGAGGTCGTATCAATATAGATAGTATATTATATAGGTGTTTTTGTTTTGTTTGTGTTAGTCAATCTTTTTCATCAAAATCCAAGATACTGCTGTTACATTGATGTTCTATAAAGTAATAGTTATCATGGAAAAGTAGATCTCACGGAAGCTCTTTTGGTTTGCCATGGTAAACTCAGCATGATCGGTTCCAGTCTTCAATTCACTGTGTATGCTGCAGCATTATTATTATCTAGATTATCCTAGACAAGAGACAAAACGTATTTCAGTAAAGAATATGACACAATAACATTTTAAACCCAAGAAAGAAAAAGAGCAACACAAACACAGAGCAAAGACAAACACCCTTGTAAGCAATGAAATACACCGAACCAAAAAATAGGTCACCTTCTGCGTCTTTGTGTTTCCTATTCATCCACCATGTGTGAAGGTTGCAGAAGGACCACGTTTGTCTAGAAGTTGAAGTTTTTTTCGCAGTGGTCGCCATCTTGTTTTCCGACTTGGTAAATGGAACGCCGATAACTCGGCGGTGATGTCATTCCCAGCTCCAATGTCCCATTTCCAAGGTAAATGGAACGTTGCAATAGTTTCATGGCCAGTTGTACGTTACACTGGTAGAACTGGGTGAATTTATGAACAAAGAAGTGCAATTCCACCAAATGGCCACCGCATGGAATAAGGGCACTTGGTGTTTATATAATGCGGTATACGCCCCAACCGCAAGATGTCACAGGGCTAGTTTTTAGCCCCACCCACAAAATCAGGAAAATTTGGGTGAAATCTTAACAATTCAGTACTATATTGTTCTCAGTCATTGGATGTTTTCAGCTCTTCAAACATAATGTATTTGGAAACAAAACACGAAAATGAACTTGGTTGCACTTTCAATTTCCACTAACTTTCCTGTTTCAAAACATGCTTGTGTCTATAGCAAAACACAGGTGACAAACTACAATTATCAGTTTATTTATCTTTGATTTTTATGAATGATACTGTTCTGGAAAAGCTCAGATTAACCTTAAAACTGCGATTGGCCAAAATGGTGTTTAAAACATAAAATGTGTACTCATTGGCTGTTTTTTGACCTTGCAGAAACACTTGGTGATGAAGCGATCCTTCCTGGTACTCGGCCTGTCTGTCTTTGCTGTGTTTGGCAGTGGTGTGGCTGGCTTTCCTGGTTCTGGTGGCCTCTGCACTCTGGTATTGGCATTTCTTGCTGGTCTCGGATGGGGTACAGAAAAGGTAAACCCCTTCACAGCTTTTATCATTTAACTGACAAACATCGGTAACATTTTTACAGTGACATACTTTTCCTACTCAGCTTCATGCCAGAAGCAGCAGGCATTAACATCATGTTCTGTGTGTGTGTGTTAAGGCACGCGTAGAGGAAGTGGTGGGCTGGGCATGGGATGTGTTTCAGCCACTTCTGTTTGGTTTAATCGGAGCAGAGATACGAGTGTCCGAGTTGGAGGGACACATAGTTGGTGAGAGCACATACAGAATCACTTAACATTCTTCACACGGGTCCTAACAATTCTTGAAAATGCTACAATTAACTGAATTGTGATGAAATCAAATATACTACTAAGTTCGATGTATTTGGATTGTGAGGTTTTTTTTTGTCTGTATACACCATCACATTGGATTTGAAATATGGTAAAACATACAGGATGTGATTAATGTGAACATTTTTACATTTTTATTTCAGAGCTTTCATTAAAACTTGACATTTACTGATGAGCCTGTTTCATTTCTCTTTCTCTCTGCTGTTACAAAACATTTATGGGGGTATATGACCAGTAAATTACTATACTATACTATGTGTACACATGTAAGCTTTAATGGTGCTGGAAATGTTGAAAGATTGATCTTGAAAGCTGTATGCTTTGACTTTAAATTAACAGAGGTGGCTGCTCTCAACAAAATTTATGTGACAGTATTGTACATATCTGTTTTGTTCTGCAGGTCTGGGTATTGCTTCATTGCTCATTGCCCTGGTGATTCGACTTCTTTTCACCTATCTTTGCGTGTTGTTCGCCGGCTTTAACATTCGAGAAAAGGTGTTTATTGCGCTGGCGTGGATGCCCAAGGCCACAGTGCAGGTAGTTTCTTTAAAAAAAACATTCATTCAGACGTTTGTTGAATGTTACATGAGGGACCATAGAGGTAAACTGTTTTTTAAATCACCAGGCAGCCATTGGCTCCACAGCTTTGGACATGGCCAGAACTAGGCAAGACAAGCAGATGCAGAAGTATGGCATGGACGTGTTGACTGTAGCTGTGCTTTCCATTCTTCTCACGGCGCCAGTAGGAGCCCTTATCATTGGCCTGTGTGGACCATGCCTGCTGCAGAAACCAAAGAACTCCGCCTGTGGTGAGCGAGTCAAAACTAATTTATCAGCCTTTTTCTTAGGTAGGTAACGTGGGGGCATATTTATCAACAAACCCGGCTCAGATTCCATCACCCATGCCTCGTAGTCGTGAAGTAATGAGTAAATGTAACACAACTTTAGCTTGGCTATCATCCCTTTCAACCACTGCAGTAATGTCAGTAGAGTAGTTTCTTGAGAAAATGGACCACTCAACCACTAAATAAATCCTGCCCAACACATTTAATATTGGAAAAAAAAAACAGTAGGCCTGCCTATTACAGTGTTTTGGGACCGAGCATTACCACAGATAGTGGAAATCTGTAATTCATGGCCCCATAAAAAGCTTTACAATTGCCTATAGATTCCATAACATGGCGCCAAAGCACTACATGAAGCGCCTCAACTCACTAGGTAAGGTTTTTAGCAAATAACAGATGATGGGTTTCAAATGAAATCTGCAAAATCTGTAAGTAGAAAAGTGTGAGTCAACACTGTACTCAATCAGTTGGTGGTTCAGCAATCAAAACAACTTGGAATTTGACCTAAAAGTTAAAAGGTGCAATATTCCACCATCCATTTTCAATACCGCTTATCCTCACTTTGGGCAAGAGGCAGGGTACACCCTGAACTGGTTGCCGGCCAATCGCAGGGCACATACTGTATGAACAAACAACCATTCACACTCACATTCACACCTATGGGCAATTTAGAGTCTTCAATTAAGCTACCATCCCAGCTATCATCGGGCAGGAGGCGGGGTACACCCTGAACTGGTTGCCAGCCAATCGCAGGGCACATACAAACAAACAACCATTCGCACTCACATTCACACCTACGGTTAATTTAGAGTCTCCAATTCATGCATGTTTTTGGGATGTGGGAGGAAACCGGAGTGCCCGGAGAAAACCCACGCAGGCTCGGGGAGAACATGCAAACTCCACACAGGCGGGGCCGGGGATTGAACCCAGGTCCTCAGAACTGTGAGGCAGACGCTCTCACCAGTCTGCACCGTGCCGCTAAATTACTTTATTTTTAATGAAATGACTTCGCCCACACCGAAACTTTAGAGCATTATTTGACAGAACGGCGGCATGTTTACGTCCAACCGTTCGTGGTACCACTAGCTTGCTAGGCTACATAACGTTTTTGTTGCCTGCTTGCGAGCCGTATCGTATTAAAAGTACGTGAACATCCCTGTTTAAGCAAGCCTTAAACGAACATCCTCTCCTGTCCTGAGCACCGGTGACCACCAACACACATTTTCCCCCATTTTGTTCTTACACACGGCGCGATCCATTATTGTTGTCGTCGCCATGGTAACGAGTGTATCCGGTCGCGTTTGCGTTGATACAATGAAGCCCAGTGATCGGAAAAAACGGGATGCGGTGGTATCGGAATACAAGATTTTATTGCAGTAGTCTGACATAGTGCAATCGTGAAAGAGCAAATTTGTCTTGTAGTCTGATCCGGGCATTACGTATTGTCTGTCTCAGCCGTGTTGTCTGTTCCACACCGCCGGCATGTTTTTTTAAAATAACTTTATTGGCCGTCAGATATTAACACGACTACGCCAAAAGACACGTGACAAGGCTAAAAATAAACTAGCGTTTGGATTCATATATACTGTGCACGATGGCTACGCGGAGTAAATAAATGTCTTTTGCGGAGCCGATCCATGACTTCATTGATCGGATCGGCGAATTATGACATAGCCGATCAGCCGAACAGTATAAAATGCTAATTATCGGCCGATACCGATAAAGGTGTAAAGTCTAATTATAATTACCATGAAAATGTATATTTCGGGTACGATTTTTTTTTCTTTAAAGAAACTTGAATAAGCAGGGGATTGGATTAAAAAAAAATGAAAGTATCTGGGGGATCTGGAAAAAAATATTGCAAATAAGCGTGTGGTTCCACGAATAACGATAGAGTCCCCAAAAATTCTATAAATAGGTGAAGCCGCAAATACCAAACCAGAAATATGCAGGGGTCCACTGTACATCATTTCACTGGAGTATCAGTTATAAGCCAAAAAGCTAAATGGTAATGATGACATAATAAATTAAAATAAGGAACTCCGTGCCAAAAGTGGTGCTCATCAAAGGTTACGAATAAAAAGTTACTTGAAATGTGTTACTTATAACATTACCTGTTCACTAGTTAGTACAGGTATCAAAGCATTCAACCATTAATTTATAGACCACATGGGGTCTTCTGGAACATACTTTGAGAAGTATGGAAAAAGCATGACACAAAATGTCATCAACTATTGCCTGTGCTCCCTCTGCATCTCCTCCAGGCACTGCGGCAGGTGGCGATGAGGACAATGAAACGCCGGTCACCTATGAAAGCACTCTCTGACATCACCAGTCTCAATGCAGCCAATGGGGTGTTGAAAGAAATAATCTTTCATTTTGGATTTGATGGCATTTGTCTGCAAGTGCCGCAACAGTATTGTCTATCATCGTGGAAATCCTCACTGTTCACATCTATTTCTGTATTTATTCTTGAGGGAACACTCAACTCAGTTTTAATTTGAAACAAAATAACTGGAATGACATGTTGGATATGTCAGCTCTCCTTTAGCCACCGAGTGGCCTGCTACATCTTGCTGTCTTCCAGACAGCTCCTGCTATTCTCTCTCCTGCAGGAGCACACCTGTGAATAATGACTACTCTATGTATTTATAGCCACTGGTGATTTCTACGCCTCAAACCAATGACTCACATCTGAACATGTGAACGGTCATGCAAGCGTACGAGAGGTAGTTTCTGTTCAGAGTCAAAACGTTGTTTTTTTATAATTGAATGAAATAATTTTATGAATGTGGTTTTCATTTTTAAAAATGACTGTGGTTGTTCCTATTTGTTAAAACAAGGGACTCTGACTGAAGTGGTAATACTAATAATTGCAGCTAGTAAGCCTATTGCGTTAGTTGCTAAAATGAGCAGTAGTGTATTTTTTAACATGAGCTTATGTTTGACACATTTTAAGTCCTATTGTTTTTAATCAAAATGTGTAAAAGCTCAGGAAAGTGTATACAGTAATCCACACATTTCCCTTTGTTTCAAAATGGAAGCTGAATCCTATTCAGTCCTTTAAACATATCTTTTAGCAGTCATTTTTTAAATCACTTTTTGTTACTTTTATTTTAAAAAATCTGCAGTGTATTTTAAGGAACTTCAAGCTGTTCATTTTATTTAAATTATGTGATACAAAGTTTTTGTTTTCAGTATTAGTATTTATGAGATATATATGGAACTGAGAATTAGTTTTCTACTAAATATTCTTAAATAAAGTTATTTAAAAAAAAAAAAGTTGAATCTCTTGCTTAGTACTTCAGTTATAGGGTTAGGGTAGTACCGTCGACCAAAAGTTGAAATTTTTAGATGAATAGCAATAAAGTTGCGATCCCATGAGCATTCTCATTTAGTAGAGTGTCTCCAAACCTTTTCGGAGTATTGTATTAACGGGCTAGCATTTAGTTCAAAGCATTACTGTGCCAATATAGAATAAACAAATTCAAACCATGATCTAGGAAACACGAAAATACAACTGTGATGATGTAAACATTTATGTAAAAATATTGGTAGGTATTAGGAATTACTTCAGAAGGAAGTAAAGTATTTACAGCCGTTATGGTACAGTGCATAAAAAGAAACGGGCTGAAAACAACAAGGCTTAGTTCACTTACATGAACCTCAATAAGGCTTTGTAAAACTCTACTGCAATGCTGATACAACTCGAGTGTGTTATGGTTTGAAATGATTGAGTAACATCAATGGGCACAGAAAGGTTGCAATGAGTTTCCCAAATAATAATTTATGCATGAGTATTTCATATTGCAATAGTTTAAATTTGGTACACAGTCACAATGAAGGAAAAAGGCCTGGTTGTCACAATAACTCAACAAGGTGGCTAAAATTGGTAGTTTGTAGCACAATGAGATTACAGACTGCATAGCAGTTTTACTTCACATCTAATAGAGGGAAATTGTTGCCCTTGGACATTTATACTTATTAAAGGCCATTACATCAAGTCACTGCATTTACTGTATGTTGTACTTTCAAAGTGGTCTCACTGATTTATGAAAGCTTCCAGAGAGACCAATATCTAATTTACACACACAGTGGGTACAGAAAGTTTTCAGACCCCCTTAAATGTTTCACTCATTGTTAAAATAGAGCACAAAGCTAAAATACAGTGGCTTCAGACTGTTTTTGAATGGCCCAGCCAGAGCCCTGACTTAAACCCAATTGAGCATCTCTGGAAAGACCTGAAAAGGCCTGCCCACCAACGTTCACCATCCAACATGACAGAACTGGAGAGGATCTACAAGGAGGAATGGCAGATGATCCCCAAACCCAGGTGTGAAAAACTTCCCCCAAAAAAATTCACAAAAAGACTCATGGCTGTATTAGCTCAAAAGGGTGCTTCTACTAAATACTGAGCAAAGGGTCTGAATACTTATGGCTGTGTGATATTTCAGTTTTTCTTTTATAATAAATCTGCAAAAATTTCAACAATTCAGTTTTTTTCTGTCAATATGGGGTGCTGTGTGTACATTAATGTGGGAAAAAATGAACTTAAATGATTTTAGCAAATGCCGGCAACATAAAAAAAAGAGTGAGAAATTTAAGGGGGTGTAAATATTTTCCGTACCCACTGTATGTAAGTGAGTCTGCTGAAACCACAAAAAAGGCTAACCATTCCTTTGTCACTATATCAGGACTACTTCAGATGATGACTGCATGACACTAAATTTCTCACCTGTACGTGCAAATAAATGATTTCAGTGTAAATAAATGTAATCTAAATACTGGGGAGAGGGAAATCTCCAAGTAGGTGGTCTATTATAGGATCTTCTTCTTGAGTATGAGTGGTCCCACGTTGTCTCCAGTCAGCTCGTTGTGCTTTAAGTGTGACTTGTCACAAACAGGAAACTAAAAAGAGGAAATGTGTTCATGTTAATAGCCAGCTGCCCAACCACTTACTGTATCCTTCTACCTGAAGGAGGTTTAAAATCTAGATACATATATTGTAGAGATAAAACATTATGATAGCACGCACACACACACACACACACACACACACACACACACACGAGTTATTCTCATCAGGGTCGTGGGGAGCTGGAGAACATTCTAGCTTGTTGTCAGTCAATCACAGGAGGCGTATAGGGACAGACAACCATTCACACTGAGATTCAAACCATCACGGAGTTGGAATTGAACAGACTCCTCAAACTCAAGCTCTTTGACTTCTGACGTCAAAGTCATCAATCCATTTTCTATACCGCTTAATTCGAATTAGGCGGTAATTAGGCGACTGGCTGGAGCCTATCCCAGCCAGTCACATATTTCAAATTCAATTTGTTGTTAAAAATATACAGGTATATATTAATCAAATGCAGGAGCAATTGTGTACATGTAATTACAGGATGGGGAAGTTACACATTCACAATACAGTACAGTATATACAGTAGTTTTCAGCCATAACAGCCCTCTGAGGGAAACCATTACCAAGATGTGACTTGTGACGAAAATGAGTTTTACACCCCTGCTTACCTAGTCAGTGACTACAATGACAACACATTTCATGTCAAATGGAAAAAAATAAATACTGTACAGACTTCTCACTTCCTGAGAAGATGGCGTGGACTGAGAAATTGACTTACAGTTTTGGAGCGCCAACAGCGACAGTAGCACACATTTGCACTGTTAAGGTCCTCAATGTCTATCTCGTTGACCACTTTGGGATTCTCCTTCTGAATCTTCAGGTTGATCAGACAGTCTCTCTGCTTCTTCTTCTTGGGAAAAAAGGGCCGAATGGTCATGTAGCCTAGCAGAGCCAAGATGCCCAGCAGAGGCAGCAACCGCAGCCATTCGGACACTACGGATACGTAAATGTACACGATTGTTAAGAAGGTGCACGGCACATGAGGGGGAACAGTTTTTCTTTCACAAGTCAATTCAAACTATATGTCCAATTTTAAACTAGTATGTACCATATCCAAGTGGGTATTTCAGACACACAGAAAAAACTATAATGGGTCTACACACTTGCTTCTACTGCTGTTTATCCACTTGTACTGACAACCTGTTACCCTCTGAACTTCCTTCCCAGTGTGATGATTGTCGCCATATGCCGGTTTTTAATCATCTAACACCTAACACGTCAAATGCCACACCGAACATGGAAATGATAGGAGCTCCCATCATTTCCATGTTCGGTAGAGTGTACAATGCAGTAGTCTCGTGCCAAAGTCCAAGTACTTAATATATTTCAGGAAATGTATGAAAAACAACCGTAACTACATTGCACAACAATAATACACGCTTCAAAGTAGTTGAAGTAATGCAATCATTATCATCCAAGTCATGAATGTCACGTTCCTCAATAATTAATTCGGTTTAGAATTATATTCTACAAGGTCTACTTAAACGGACATTCCCATTTACAGCGACCGACTCGTTGCACTTGTTTGTATGCCGTAAGTGAAGTGAAGGTTAGGCGCTTGGAGCTAATAAGTGTCACCATTAGTCAAGACGTCAGGACATTCACAAGATACTGTATTGCAAGTGTTTATTCACCTGTTAACCTTACAAATCCGCCGATCGTCTCCGGAAGGGGAAGCTTCTTCAGGTATGCTGGGAGCTGAACTTTTATTATCCTCGAAATAGTTTCTAAAACCATCTTGAAATGCTTAGTACAGCAGCTTGAGCTTTTGACTTGAATAGTCCCTACGCTTCATTTATGCTCTGTGCGTTCTTCTCCCAGTACAGTCGCTTACCGGTACGTAATTCTGGTGCTACAATATTTGGGAGAAGCTGAAAAAAGAGCGTAATTAATGTCGTGAATACGCCTAAGAACGGACTGCGCAACCAATCACTATCCGAGGAGTTGGTGAAATTTGATTGGATATCAGTATGAGGGCGGTTCTAAAAGACTACTTCATAAACTTTGGAAATGTGAACAACGAAAAGATAAAAACGTATCCGTCTGCGGCGTGCAGACCCAGGAAAAAAACATCACGGGACACCACCAAACCATGTCACGAAAGGTTTATACACAGGTTAAGAAATAGTGCTCCTTCTGCCATCTAATTGAAGAGCATTGTCTTATTTGGCCTATCAT
Source organism: Phyllopteryx taeniolatus (assembly GCF_024500385.1). Taxonomy (NCBI): domain Eukaryota; kingdom Metazoa; phylum Chordata; class Actinopteri; order Syngnathiformes; family Syngnathidae; genus Phyllopteryx; species Phyllopteryx taeniolatus. The sequence goes on along the minus strand of NC_084505.1, from coordinate 8,364,554 downwards.
ACATCACCGACACAATATTATGAATCCCACTATAGCAAAATCAAAATCCGGATATGCTTGAACACACCGCACTGCTCTGCATTAGTTAAATATACGTCACATGCTTTCCGTTGTGGCGGCACGGTGGACGACTGGTTAGAGCGTCAGCCTCACAGTTCTGAGGTGCAGGGTTCAATCCCCGGCCCCGCCTGTGTGGAGTTTGCATGTTCTCCCCGTGCCTGCGTGGGTTTTCTCCGGGCACTCCGGTTTCCTCCCACATCCCAAAAACATGCATGCATTGGAGACTCTAAATTGCCCGTAGGTGTGAATGTGAGTGCGAATGGTTGTTTGTTTGTATGTGCCCTGCGATTGGCTTGCAACCGGTTCAGGGTGTACCCCGCCTCCTGCCCGATGACAGCTGGGATATGCTCCAGCGCGCCCGCGACCCTAGTGAGGAGAAGCGGCTCAGAAAATGGATGGATGGATGGATGCTTTCCGTTGTGGCGGCACGGTGGACGACTGGTTTGAGCGTCAGCCTCACAGTTCTGAGGACGCGGGTTAAATCCCCGGTCCCGCCTGTGTGGAGTTTGCATGTTCTCCCCGTGCCTGCGTGGGTTTTCTCCGGGCACTCCGGTTTCCTCCCACATCCCAAAAACATGCATTAATTGGAGACTCTAAATTGCCTGTAGGTGTGACTGTGAGTGCGCATGGTTGTCTGTTTGTATGTGCCCTGCGATTGGCTGGCAACCAGTTCAGGGTGTACCCCGCCTCCTGCCCGATGACAGCTGGGATAGGCTCCAGCACGCCCCGCGACCCTAGTGAGGATTAGCGGGGATTATCTAATCCCGGCATTGCCTTCTTCAATTATCCTTGGACAGATTTCCCCCCCCCCCCCCCCCCCCCATCCATTTTAAATGGATTTGGGCGCGTTTTGGCAAAATGGTTGGTTGTGTGGCTGTAGGCTGTTCCACTCATCCCGGACAAGCCAAGGAGATGAGATCATTATACATAAATTCTTGATTTTGAAGTCATAAGAGATGCACCAGACAAATATTGTGCAATTTAATAAACAATTTATTCGATGGTGGGTCCCTCTTCTCCCTCTAGGTTACTATTATAAATGACATTACACTTATATATAGCGCTTTCGAGGCACTCAAGGACACTTTACAATTGCACAAATTAGTCATTCACTCCACAGTCACACCTTAGTGCTGGTAAGCTACTAGTATAGCTACAGTTGTGTATGTGTATCCTAGTTTTGTTTCTTTCTCTATCAGATTCCCTCTGTTTAGCCTTTCTGGTCCCTTTGCTCTGCTTGTGTTTCCTTGTATTAGAAGGCACAGTTGTTGGCAAATGAGGGATAGCCGCCAAAAGCCTCCGCATCCGCCATTGTTCCCAGAGCTTCCTTCTGACATACAGTAAATGCACGTACACAAACTAATGATTGACATACTCCCGGGCCACGCCTCCAGTCTGTACAGTGTCTAATTGGACAATTCTCTCCGTCACGGAGACTTTCTGAATTAATCATGAAAATGAAATTAGAAGCATTAGATGGGGCCTGATAGGGATGAGTTTTCCAAAGATCATTTAAATATATATTTTTTTACTGTCATGACATGCAGGGAGTTATAACATATGTGATAAAAGTTTTTTCTTTCTTTCCAAAACTACTTACCTAACTGCTACTTTTGTGACCTCCAGGAAGAGTCGTCGCTGTGCTTTTGGGGTAAATTTTATAGGCCAGCCCCTCCTGAGAAGGTTAACCATTATTCCGTGTTTTCTCAATTGGACAATAATGGCTCTCGCCATGGTTTGTTGGAATCCTATAAAGCGTTACAAATAAATTTGTAACCCTTTCCAGACTGACAGATGTCAGTTACTTTATTTCTCGTCTGTTCTTTAATTTCTTTGGATCGATACATTTATTGCAGGTTTAGATATTTTGGCCGACTTCATTTTGTCAGAAAGGCTCTATTTCAGTGATTTCTTGATTGTCAGTAAAAATAAACTCAGCTTTTCCAAAATTGATTAGACACAGAAATGATTTTACAAGTGCGGCAATAACTTATTTCACATCGGACCAGGTAGCTTGTAATATATATATTTTTTTACCTTAATGAATAAAATCACCATTTAAAAACTGCATTTTATGTTTACTTGGGTTATCTTTGTCTGATATTTACATTTGTTTGATGATCTTAAAGTGGGAAAACTGCCCAAAAAATCTATGAATATGAGAAGGGGTGATGGAGCAAAACTTTGTCATGGCACTGTATATGCTCTCTCTCTCTTTCTCCTTCTCTCTGTGATTGTATTTTTGCTGCATTATAGCCTAAATGTTCTTTTGTCACATTACTAAACTGTACTTTGAATTTTGAATTTCCACTTCAGGGCTAGGCTATACGTCTACTCTCTATGTCCGAGAGTGGCAATTTCTCTTTGACTAGTTTCTTGTGTCATATGCAGGTGTATACAAACCAATAGGGTGCCATAATATTATATAGAGTTTCCCACTGACAGAAATTCACTTCCAGAACAATTTGCCCAAATTTGTCTGAAGTTCCATATTTTTTAAAGTTTTGTCAAAAAACATTACCGCGGGTCCTTTTTTGTGGCAGCTCCAAACCAGACTGATGGATGAACAGAGAACCGATTTAATGACTGCTGTGTAGAACTACAGCAACAGCTCCTGTGGCAGGCCGTGCTTCCTCAAAAGCTGTAGGAAGTACATCTTCTGCTGGGCCTTTTTGAGGATGGAGTTGATGTTGGTCTCCCACTTTAGGTCCTGAGAAATTGTAATTCCCAGGAACTTGAAGGTCTTGACGGTTGACACCGGGCAGTTGGACAGCGTGAGGGGCACTTGTGGCGAATTATGCTTCCTGAATGCCACAATCATCTCTACCCTCTTAAGTGTGTTAAGCTCCAGGTTGTGTTGGCTGCACTAAAGCTCCTGCCGCTCTACTTGTTGTCGATACACAGACTCGTCACTGTCTTTGATGAGGCCGATGACTGTAGTGTCTTCTGCAAACTTTAGGAGTTTGACGCCTGGGTGCCTTGAAGTACAGTTATTCGTGCGGAGAGAGAACAGGAGCGCAGAGTGGACACATCCTTTGGTCACCTGTGCTGATGGTGCATGTGGATGAGTTGGTGTCCGCCAGCCTCACCTCCTGTGTCCTGCCCGTCAGGAAGTTGTAAATCCACTGGCAGATTGCAGGCGAGACGTTGAGCTGGAGAAGCTTGGAGGAGAGGAGTTCGGGGATGATGGTGTTGAACACAGAGCTGAAGTCCACGGACAGGATCGTTGGATAGGTCCCTGCGCCGTCGAGGTGTTCCAGGATGCAATGTAGTCCCATGTTGACTGTGTCTAGCTAGGCCTGCCGTTTCGTTGATCTTTTGTTGTTTAAAGACATGTTCTCGTTCTGTTCGTGTATGATAATGCGGGAGGAGGGGAGAACAGAGGTTTGATGGCGGTCGGTGGTGCGGCTGGGTGAGTGTGCAGTGTGACCAAATCTTCAGTAGAAGGTATTCCAGTCGTCAGCCAGTCCTTTATTGTGCTCTGCTTGGGGGGAAGATCGGTTGTAGTTGGTCAGTGATTGTAATCCTCGCCAAACTGACGTAGAGTCACCAGCAGTAAACCGGTTTCCCAGCTATTCTGCATGATTTACTTTTGCGATGTTGATTTCTTTTGTCAGCTGGTTTCGGGCCTGATTGTACCGGGCTCCGTCCCCAGTCTGATAGGCGTCCTCTTTAGCCTGGCGGAGTTGGCGAAGTTTGCCAGTGAACCATGGCTTATTGTTATAGAACCTGCAAAATGTCTTAGTTGGTACACAAACATCTTCACAGAAGCTGATGTAGGATGTAATAGTGTCTGCATATTCACCAAAGGAGCCAGTTGAATTTTGAATGACACTCCAATCTGTGCAGTCTAAACAGTCTTGAAGTTCCGTCTTGGCTTCTTTTGTCCACTTCGTAACTGTTTTCACCACAAGCTTCACACATTTAAGTTTGTGTCTGTATGTTGGTATTAAGTGAATTAAACAGTGATCAGAAAAGCCCAAAGCTGCATGGGGAATAACACGGTACGAGTTCTTTAGTGTGATGTGGCAGTGGTCTAGAATGTTGTTTTCCCTGGTGGAAGAGTCAATGTGCTCCTTGTATTTAGGGACTTCCTGGTTGAGTTTTCCTTTGATAACGTAATTAGATACATTGAAAAATCTAAATTCAATAATTAATGACAAATTCAATCAATCTATAAATTTTCTATAACGCTTATCCTCAATTTATTTCTTTAATTTTGCCGCTGCTGGCCCGCCATTTAGTCACAGTTCTGTTGTTGCCGATCCATCACGACATGTCTCCACCAGCCACCACCAACCAGTGCGGCGTGTATATTCCCAAACCGTATACGCTTGCTGTTTGCGCCCCCCAGTGTTGGATTTTGATAATTGTTGCCTGTCACTACAATATCCATAATGCACCAGCCATATAAAGAGGCCGATTATATGCCTGGAACCATAGTTTATTTTGTTGATATGTGATGCCCTCTTAATCCAAAACGAGTCTTAGAAAAATGCACTGTACCGTATTTGGATGAACAAAAGTATTTGTTAACGTCAATCGAACTGTTGTCATTTTAAAGGGGGATATTTATGGGCAGCTCGTGTCCGTGTTTAAGGTCCTGAGCCTCCAGTGTCATTGGTGAATGACCCAATATGTCACACGGCAGGTTATTTGCCAGGCTGCTTTGTAAGTATTCATCATAATACAGTCATGCAACTGTTGCTCAATTTCTGCAGAGCTGTGTATTGGGTGTTGTGTATTAGCTAAACATTTTTGCGCTGTTTTGCTTTTGCTAGAAGTGGCACGTAGTGTTGTCTGACAGTTAGCATGCTAGCAGGCAAGTTAGCGTCCTTAGCGTCTGCAATTGAGGGGAAAGGCACTGTGAGCTAACCAGCTCGTTTATGCTAACTCCCTGCCAGAATTTAACTTCACCCTCTTGACAGCTGCTTCACAGGCCTGGGCAATTGTTTAACTATCACCCAGCGTTTTTTCTGAGACACACTACATACTCTTTCAGCTACTTGTATATTGTTTGTGTAGCACATTTGTAATTGCTATTCTAGTCAGTCAGTGTTAGCCTGCTTTCAGAATTTGAGACATTAGTAGCAACTTTATCTTGGTCTTCGTTTTCGTGTTTGCAACTGAACTTTGCACAATAGCCAGTGACGAGTTGTGTGTCTGAGGTGCGACAGACCAAAGTTCAGGCTTCATTCTTATCGTTCTGGTATGCAGACATTGGTTTAATCTCAACTGGTTAATCCAATACAGTCAGTTGCAGGCTAACCTTAATTACCCTAATTTAGCTTCTTAATAGGGTGTGCTTAGTTCGCCTTGGAAAAAATATGTGAAGGTGTTGCAAATTGCAAATGATGTGTTGCAATTTTGGTTTTTCTTTTGTCTCGGTTCAGTGCAGCAAAGTGGCGTCAGGCACTGTTATACAGGAACCAGGCAGAACCTCTACATCACCAAGAACACCAAGGTCATCTGTCAGGGTTTTACGGGAAAGCAGGTTTGTTCTGAAACAAACACTTTTGCTATGCTCATCATGCACAAAGTAGACATTTTTCAACCCAAAATTTGGGGGGTATAATAAAACAAATATCAAGCACAATTTGAAGTTCAAACCGTCGTCATGCATCAGATGTCAACAAATCCCGTGAGACCTTAGCTCAGCGAGCATCCAAAGTAATACATAGTGTTTTGTTTTTTCTTTGACTTTGTTTTTAAAGATGCCACTATGGAAGGATAACAGTGATTAGCAAAGAGGAAAAGTTTAAAGACCCAGTCAAGTCATTTTTGGGTTTTATTTCTAAATACATTGATTGAATTATTCATTTCTAATGTGAAAAAGTTACAGAAAAACAACAAAACAAAAAAGATTTGAACAAAAATATTTGAGGAGTAGGAAGAAGCAAAACCCCTACCCCTATCTCTGTCTTTATAATCCTATAGATGATGATGATTCATAAATATTATTGTGAAACTTCTGTCTTGTCACTTATCTGTATATACAGACCCTTTCCAAAATTCCATTAAAAAAGTTAAACTTTCATAGATGATAGATTCAGGGCCCACAATTTAAACAATTTTAAGTGTTATTTTGTTTATTTTTACATAATTTGGGTTTCCAGCTCATAAAACCCATGAAATCAGGAATTCAAAACATTTGCATACTGTGAAGAAATCAGCCCAAATTTTGCAGGCCATAAATGTTTTAAACTGAGTGTCACACACTAATCATCTACTAAATCAAAGCACCTGCACAGGTTTCCCCAGGTGTCATTAAATTGCTTCAGTTTGATTCAATATGGGGAAGACTTCAGACTTGACAACTGGCCAGAAGACCATCATTGATACCCTCCACACGATGGGTAAGCCACAAAAGTTCATAGCTAAGGAGGCTGGTATGAGTATATTTATGAGCTGGTAGCCCAAATTATGTTAAAATAAACAAATAAATACTTGACATTGTTTAAATTGGGGGTCCTGAATCTATAATCTATGAAAGTTTAACATTTTGAATGGAATTATGGAAATAAACTTTTCCATGATATTAATTTTTTTTGGAAAGGGTCTATATTTGTATAGGCTACTTTGTTATTGTAGGTGAAAGATACGAGCACAGGAGAAGTTTGTTTGTAATGCTTTTGTTTCCTTAAAATGTAATTTTTTTTTTTTAAATTATTTTCACTCTCACTCACTCTCACTCAATCTCTGCCATTGTCAAAAAAAATGTCAGCTTCAACGTCACGACAATAAATGAAACGCATAGAAACACGATACAAATGCATTCTAACTAGCGATTGTAGTGTTACTGTACGTTCTAAGTTATAACTAGAGGTTGTAGGGTATATTGGCTAATAAGTTATTTAAAAAAAAAAAAACAACACGCACACACCTTAGTCTGCAGCAAAGCTCATCAGGTCTCGTGTGAATGTTTCGTCCATTCCAAGCTGCTGTGTTAAGGCTTCTTTATACGCGCACGAACGGCGACCGCGCTGACGTCTCTGCGGCTATCCCGCGCGCAGTTTGCCTTTATACTCGAGCGCAACTCGCGCGCTGTTTTGAAAGTGTGCTGCAGTTCTCCAAGTTGGGCGTGTCGCTACGGCTAGTGGCTAGGACGCCACAGGGTGGCGTTTCCTCTGCATTTTGTGGCCATTTCCGGTAGCCGTTTTTACTTTTCTTTCCGTAACAAGTAATAAAGCAACAACAATGGCGACTGTGGAACAGAGTCTGCTAGACCAAATGGACCAAGATGACCAGATGATGCGTTTAATTATGCTGCAAAATTGATTGCGAAGGCAGTGGTGTAGGTGCGATGTGGAACCGGGAGAAACGCTGATTACATCATCACAGCATGTGACTAAAACGGACCAATCACGAGAGATGATCTCTGCGGCATTCTACGCGCAGCAACAATTTTTGCCGTGGGCGCGTCAAGCTACGCAGAGGGGTCGCGCGGGCCAATTCGTCGGTCACGTGATGCAATGTGGGCGTCGTCGACCGCGAGAGTATAAAGAGGCCTTTAGGCCACCTCCGCATTTGCAGTCATTGCAACTACTTCATTTTTGTCCTTTTTGTTTTAAAGTGATCCCAACCCTTGGAGATCCTCTGTCCGCAGTGTATTCCAGCAGTGGTCCCAAGTTCCCAACCATAAATATGAAGACTAGATATGCCAGCGCGGTAGCAGCCCGGCCGTTGTACCAACGTGGCGGCCATGTTGGGGAGGTCATGACGTTACATGCGTCTGCAAGTACAGGTACATCTCATTAAATTAGAATATATTATTCTAATTTATTGAGATGACATACCTAAATACTCCGTGTGTAGAATTATTAGGCAAGTCTTTTTTTTTTTTCAGTTCGGGTCAGGTGAGGAAGGGGGCCATGTCATCAGTTTTTAGTCTTTCAAGCCCATACTGACCAAGCACGCAAAGGAACACTTGGATGCATGTGATGGAGCATAGTCCTGCGTAGAAATCAGGGTCTTTTTGAAAGATGCAGACTTCTTCCTGTACCACTGCCTGAAGAAAGTCCAGGTTTATCCAGCTGGGAGCTCGGAAATCTGCCTAAAAGTCATTATATGGTCAAAATACTTTCTTGCCTAATAATTCTGCAAATGGTGTAAATTGTGCAACAGATGACTATTGATGTGAATTATTAGCTGGAAAATAGGTGTATAGCCTGAAGCCTCACAGTTCCATTATAAATTTGAGAACAATAAATCACATTCAGTTATCTGCAGGAGACTACAGTGCATGAAAACATAAAATTAAAAGGAGAAATAGACACGTTAAAGATAGCGATCCTGGAACAAGATTTGCCGGATCCGATGATGACCTTTTAGCCTATATACAAGGTAAGATGGGGAAAGAAAGCTACCCATAATGTTAAGCAGCCGTACATTTACACTGTGGTTTTTTGTGCTGCTTTATGAATTTGAATTAGAAACCCCAGCAACTTCGTGTCTGTCAGTCTCTCTCTTTATTTGACAGTAATAAAATAGTGCAAAACAGATAAAAACATTTAAAAAAAGCAAAAACTTAAATGCACAGATCTCAATGTTGGATATTTCCTGCCTAAGTGACTAGAAATGTTCAGACAAACAAACATCCATTTTATCACAAACTGAAAAAGTTTATCAGCATATTGGTAACCTATAACGTAATCCCAACATTAGGATGAATATTGATTTATACTTTCATATCAGTGGCTGTAAGAAGAGACATACAACACCTTTCTTTAATTTACTTCTTGATGCTATGGAGGAGAACGTAAGAAGACTAAGTACATCTGTGGTACGCCGAATAATGCAATTTTTTCAAAACTGGAAAATACTGAGACATATTGTAGCAATGCAGGATATTATGTGCAAAGAGCCTATTGTTACCTCTTGTTACCTGCTCATAGACACCCACTTATTCCAGTAATACCTATAAAATGACACTTTTCTGTTCCCTCTCCATTACATGTCAGTATAATTTCTTGTAGGGAATATTTTTTTTAAGTTAAAACAACTTCAAAGTCAACCACCGTTCAACCATTTAAACTTTGGCAGTTCCATTGGAAATGAGCTTTGTGGACATGGCCTTGATCTTCTGTTCTTGCATCAGTAAACAATGCATCTTTTTATTTATTTATTTATTTATTTATTGGTCGGTCACATTAAACGTGTTAACCAGCAAGTCGCAGCCCACAGTTGTGTCCAAGTCCTTGTTTCAATCAATAAAAAGCACTTGGACAAAACTCTGTTGATACACTGTGAACATGTGTGCTGAAGGATAATAATAAAACTTGCCAAGTGTGTTTGACAGTCCAGAAACATGAATCTTTACATATTTATATCCCCCTTTGTGCCTTTCTACATGCCATTTTTCATCCACCATTTTGCCTTCAACATAATAAAATGGCTCCAGTGAACACTGGGTAATTACAAAAGGATGAGAAATGAAGCCAGAGATATTGAAAACACATTTTGTGTTCTAGCTTGATAAGCAAGTCATTCTTCAAATTAATTGACCCATTTGTGATAATAATGGTGGTGGGGGTAGGGGAGGACAGCAAAGCATTACATTACATTTCAATGGAACTGCTGATTCATAGCTTCTAATTCCTCCTACTAAGATTGCAATCCCAACTCGAAAATCATTACTTTATCCTCTTTTCTGCAGTATGACCCTTCGCCCCACTGCATTGTCTCAGCATCTTCAGTGGCAATTAACAGACATGGAATGGGATTTGTTGAGCTGAGAATTTATTTCGTCTGCTTTGGCACACCAATTTGCAATGGGAAGAATTAAAAATAAATAAATAAATAAAATAAAAAATCTCAATTCATAATGCAGTTCCTCCTGTTTATTTTCACAATAAACGTAGTCAGGTTTGTACCTGATACACAGATGACCTAAAACAGACATGCTAGTATGATTCACCCCTTTTAAGTAATAGGACTCCTCATACAGTTGAAAAATTGTATTATACCATGGACTCTAATAAAAAGTTTTAAATGTATGTTAGCTAACTAGTGATTGTAGTAACTGTGTTATAAGTAACAGAGTTACTAATTTGATTCACTTTTTCAGTAATGTGTAAGCTTATTACTGTTAAGCCAAATTCCCCAAATTATGCAGCACCTTACTTTAATTATTGGATCATTAAATCTGTTTTTATCAGACTAGTGAGATCTCGTAACTGAGGTTTATATATATATATATATATATATATATATAATATATAAACCTATATAAAAAAATATATATATCTTTTCATGAGGGAGCAGGAGAGAACCACAAGTGATGATGATGATTGGTTTAGGTAAACTCTCCATGTAAGCCAATTGGTACATGCTTCTACCAAATTAGTGGCCATTAATGCTGAAGGAGACAAAGACTGTGCCACGCAACCAAGACAAATAAAGATTCATGTTTCGCTCCTCCCCTTGTTTTGTCTCCGGAGCTCAACAAACTGTCATCATTCATACACAGATATACACACACACACTGTACATTCGAGGGAACTGGAACAACTGGAGGACGGTCCCAAGCCCAGATAAATGCAGAGCATTTGAACATCCGAGACAGAGAGAGAGTCGTGATTGGTGCAGATTGTAATGGGCATGCTCGTGGAGGAAACGGGGGTGACAAAGAAGTGATTGGTACGTCTGGCATCCAGAAAAGGAATTTGGAGGGACAGGTGGTAGTAGACAAAAAGGCAGAGCACAAAACCATGTGGTGAAAGCTGAGAAAGGAAGAGTGTTGTGTGGCTTTTTGAGAAGAGGTGAGAAGGGCTCTTGGTGGGCAGGAGGGCCTTCCAGAAGACTTGACCACTACAGCCAAGATGATCAGAGACACAGGCAGGAGAATACTTAGTGTGTCTTCTGGTAGGATAGGGTTGAAGGAGACTTGGTGGTGGAATCTTAAAGTACAGGAAATCATACAAGGAAAGAGCTTGGCTAAGAAGTGGGGCATTGTGGGGAGACAAGAATACACGGAGGTGCGACATAGGGCGAAGATAGAGGAGGCAAAGGCCAAACAGAATGCATGTGATGACACGTATGCCACGTTTGACACTAAAGAAGGGGATAAAGACCCCAATACAGTTTAGCCAAAAAGAGGATGAGAGATGGGAAGGATGTGCAGCAGGTTAGGTTGGTTCAGGATACAGAAGGAAATCTGTTGACTGGTGCCAGTCTGATGGAAAGAATAGTTTGAGGAGTTGATGAATGAGGGAAATGATAGAGAAGGAGGAGCAGAAGAGGAAAGTGTGGTGAACCAGGAAGTGACAGTGATTAATAAGGGAGAAGTTAGAAAGGTGCTAAATACGATAAAAAATGGAAAGGCAGTTGGTCCTGATGACATACCTGTGAATGTATGGAATCATCTAGGAGAGGTGGCTGTGGAGTTTTTGACCAGGTTGTCCAACAGAATTCGAGTGGGTGAGATGGCTGAGGAATGGAAGAAAATTGTGTTGGTGCCCATTTTTGTGCAGAGCTGTGGGAACTATAGAGGAATAAAGTCGAGAGCCACACAATGTTATGGTTACAAAGTTATGGGAACGAGTAGTGGAGACTAGACTCGGGACAGGAGTATTTGTGAGCAACAATATCGTTTCATGCCTAGGAAGTGTACCACAGATACATTATTTGCCTTGAGAGTGTTGCTGGAGAAGTCCAGAGAAGGTTAAAATGTGTTACATTATGTCTTTGTAGAGCTAGAGAAAGCCTATGACAGAGTACCCAGAGAGGAGCTATCGTCTGTTTGCGGTGGTTCTTCCGGGTACGTCACCGGATGACCACGACTGTGCATGTGCGTTACGGCTACCGGCCATAAGAGGCACACAAAGAAGCTTGAGCAAGCGGGAGGAATGGAGTGAAAAACAAATCTTAAAAAGCAAGATTTCTTCCCCTTTAGTACTAATACTGACCAGTAAGCAACAGCATGTTGCCACAGGACATCCAGACTGATGAAAAATACAAAGAAGAAATAGGAGGAGGAATACTAGTAATAGTAGTGGTCGTTGTTGTCAAGCTCTGCTAACTTTTAGCTTTTCTCTATCTAGATTGTAGTTGCAAACTCTTCCCATTGTCATGGTGAATGACTTGGGTGACACATTGTACAAACATAACACAGCCAGTTGCGTCTCGATTTGTCCGGCAACTACGCATGCATCAGGTGGCTTCCTAATTGGCTATCATTCCGTTTCATGTCACAATCACGGAGTCTGTGGCTAGGCAAACTTTGTGCTGACCACAAGGACAAAGGTGTTGAAGTTTTCTGCTTGTAGCCATAATTTAATTGCAATGGGGGGGGGGTATGCTCATTATTCCCCATTGTTGGCATGTGTGTACCCTGCATTACTGGTCCGAGGGGCAAGAAAGGTTGGCGACTGCTTGCGAGCCACAATTTGAGGATATACTGTAGGGCTGGGTTATTGATCAATTATTTAGTTTGTCACGACATCCAATTTTTTCCCTTTTTTTTTTTTTTTTTTTTTTAATTTCCCCCCAATTTTTTTTTTTTTTCAATTTTTTATTTTTAAATAACTTCCGTAGTTCAGTCACCACTGACATACAGTGCTTCCACTACGTGAATAGAGCAGAAATAGTTTATAGTTTAGTCAGTGTTTCAAATTTAGCAATTTGGTTCCTATATTTAGCGACCTTTCCTACCCATCATAAAGTTGTTTTTTTTTCTTTTCAAAAAAGCAACAAACAACTTTAATTCCTGTAAAGCTAAACTTTTTTGAAGGTAAATATCATTCAGTCATTACTGTGGCGAAAAAATAAATCAGATTTTATTTTAAGGATATAAAACCTTAATGTTTAGTATACAAAGTCACAGAATGTGAATTATTTTATATTTTCTAAATGTATTTTGTCATTATGTTTCCCTACTATTCAGGGAGGAGATTAAACTGCACCCTCGTAATTTTTCTGCTCAGACAATTTCCTTGCCTTCTTATTGAGCATTTCTGTCAGCATCTTTGTCTATATATGAAGTCTGATTGTCTTTCGTATCCTTTAATGTAGCCCTGGTAAAAGATGAGAGATGATGCTGGATGACACATTTTATCTACTTGTGAATAATTTCTCTGAATTGAACACTGCAGCAGTGAGTGAGTTATCCTCATCTCGCACCCATTCACACTGACATTTCTTTCCATCTAGGGGACATTTCACAGTCAGCAGTCTCTTGACTATGGATCGCAGTTAGTCGGAGGTGTGTCCCCCGGCAAGGGGGGCAAGACTCATCTTGACCTGCCTGTCTTCAACTCTGTCAAAGAGGTTGGTGTGAATTTTTTCAGCGCTAATTTAAACTTTTATGTAGTTACATTTTGAAAATGTAAAATGTGTTTTTGGACTCATTTTTCAGAATAGACATTAGATGGCACTGTTTAACAATTTCACAGTTGCCGTTTTTAATCCACCTACAATACCTTTATTCCTTACCTCAGGCGAAGGAAGGCACAGGAGCTGATGCCACCGTGATATATGTGCCCCCTCCATTCGCTGCAGCTGCCATCATTGAGGCCATTGATGCTGAAATTCCACTGGTGGTGTGCATTACAGAGGGTATCCCCCAGCAAGACATGGTGAAAGTGAAGCATAGACTTCTGCGCCAGAACACCACTCGTCTCATTGGCCCCAACTGCCCAGGAGTCATTAATGTAAACACATGAACATATTATCTTTTTTGTCGTTGTTCTTATTCACAAGGCTGAATGCACACACACTCACAGTCGTCAAATTAAATACATTTTCTGGTGAAAAGGATTCTAAGTAATAGTTTGCTGATTATTTGTATGGCTTTATGGAGTGCAAACTCAACAGAGACTAGCTAATTGGATGTTTTCATGAATTGAACCGTATGAAGAAGTGACTTTGAAGCTACAAAAAGTCGTGCTACGATATCTCGTTTTTGTTTTAAATGGTTATGATGTAAACTGTTTATTTAAACTGTATATTTTCAGCCTGGAGAGTGCAAGATTGGGATCATGCCTGGCCACATTCACAAAAAAGGAAGGATCGGTAAGTTTTCCAGAATTGTTTTATTTAGAATTGATCTACACTAAGTAAATGGAAAAGTTATTTAATCGGTTCCTGCATTTAGATTTAACCTGAAACAGACATGTTTCATTGTTAATTGGTCATCATTACAGAAGTGCTATCTATGTTTGATCAACAGTATTTTCCCCAAAATAACATTATAATATCTGTCTCGGTCTTATTTTTAGGTATTGTGTCTAGATCAGGAACTCTGACATATGAGGCTGTGCACCAAACTACACAAGTTGGCCTTGGCCAGTCCCTCTGCATTGGTAAGATCACAGTGGTTTGCCATGCTGCATTAACATTAAACACCGGGTCATGATGCTAAATAAGGCCATCATTCATGCAGGAAAATATTCTTTTAGTCCTCTGCTGTTCACACTTAGATGAAATATGCTAATGTGTCTCACTAAATCACCCCACTGTGCTAAGAACTTAATTATAAAGTCAATCATATTGTCACTGCTGGTGAGACGGTTCATACTGTTTGTGCTCTCTGAATATTGTCTAGTTAGATTGTGTGTCGGTATCAGTTGGCCACTGTGGTGAGCGTAGGTCCTTCTCAACAACACAGTTATTAGTATTAAGAAAATGTATTTTAGACAAACTAGTGTTACACCAAGTATCTGTAGCGGTACCGGATAGAGGAATTTTGACGCACGGTAAAACATTTAAAAACATTTTTTTTCTAATGGTAGTTTTAAAAAAAATAAAAATACGACAGCGCACATACAGTGTCTTAAAGGCCAGTACACAAAAGTGCCGACAGTCAGCCAATGACGTCCTGTCTCCTGACAAGTTAGGACATGCCGATAAGTGTGGAGTGAGGGATTGGGGTTGTGTGCGTGCGTGCGCCCACTAGCTCCTGCCTCCTGAGGAGACGTTAGCACGCGTTAGCCACGGGGACATAACCTCAGTGTCCGTAGCTCACAAGGCTATGTGAGCAAAGTCAGTATTCTATTCAGAGGATTTTCCTGTGCTGTTAGGGAAACTCAGCATTCGATGCACACGAGAGTCAGGAGATCAATAGCATAGGACGACTTAGCACGAGAGCTCAGCTTGGAGCGCTCCAACCCGGATACAGGCTACACTCGTCGTCCGAGACCACACCGGAAATCGAGGAGTTTGCAAAGAATAAAAATCCACCCGAATGCAAAAGGAAAACCACTTAAGATCCAAGTGGAGCAAAACAGTCCACTTTTCGAATGAGTCGTGGCACCGTACGCAATGAAAAACAGCACTGGACGGCCTGCCACTGAGTGGGTGCAGTCAAATACAAGAATACTGCACACTAAAAGCTTAGTACAGTTACGTATGAATAAAGTAAATTGCGCATAGATAGAAATCATGCCATGTTTCTTCAGTTTGTTGTTTATTTTAATGTGTGATGCAACTAAGTGTATATTTGCTTGGACAAATGTAATGATTACAACAAAAAGAGTTCAATATAAGAACTGATATCTAGCTGTAGCAATTTTCAATGGTTTTCTTGATAATAACCAAAAACATATTTAATAATGCAATAAAGCTCATGCATTCTTCTGGTAAAATGTGTTTAATGGTACCAGGCATTGAAATGAACAAGACATTGAACAAACGAGTGGTGTAATATTTTTCTTTAATGACTGTGTATATCATACATATACTGTTTATAGTGTTACAATTGTATGCACACCCACGCACACACATTTTCTTCATATATCATGCAGGCATTGATCTAATTAAAAAATGACTACTGTTAAGATTGGGCTGATTCCGTTATTACATAATTTTTCAAGTATATCATTTTTTTGAATTAAAAAAAATATAAAAGTATTTGAAGTCATTTTGTCAGTTTTCATTCCACTGCTCTTACTGATGCTTTTGCAGTACCAGTATCGAAGTATTTTTTGCAGGTATAGTATCAAAGTCAGAATTTTGGTATCGTGACACCACTAATACAAACAAAATCGTACGGCCAAATTATCTGCCAGGTCGAGTTTGACAACCAAAATAACACAAAAACAACATTGGTTCATTATGATTTTGACATTTTAATTATGACGTGTCCTCCAGTCTGACTTCATAAAGGCCACACTGTTGCAATGGATTTTAATGCTGTAGAGTTTATTAAAGTGGTTTATTGGTGGTACTGCGACAGAGTCTTTAAAGTCTCACTCTGACCTGCGGGGCTGTTTCAAATTACTGTTGATACAATATTTAATATCTGTGTTGCCATTATTATGCTTTTCTTTGATTATTATTCATAACTTTTCCTTCTTCATGAAATTGCCGGGTATTTTTTTAATGATACACACAACTTTGATGTGAAGATTGGCCTTCTGGTGGTGTAATCTTGCAGTGGAAATACTTTTAGAAAGTGCTTAATGGCTCTGATGTCTGTGGAAATCTTTTTGGCGGTGAAAGGAAACAAGTGTGGTGGAACAAATACTGTACCATTTAGGAAAAGCGCAGTTAACTTTTCACGAGGAAAACAAAAGTCAACTTTCCTTAAACATATCAATTTCCAGCTTGGATTTAACCACATCCTGACACTAACATGAATGTATCATTGAAGAAGAGTTGACACGAGCAACATGAACTAGAAAATGTTCTCTGAGCTACATAAATGCTGCATTTGAAAATCTTTTTTGCAACCAGTGGACTTGGCCTTTGCTGTCTCCTGCAAAGAATACAGGTCCTTTTGCTTAAGGGTTTCTCTTTTCATATCCATTTGTTTAATATTGGATTTTAAGTGACAGTCCTCTGTGTTTGTTCAACCTTTTGAACAAAACAGTCAGCTTTAGAATATATTTTTAAAGTTGTGCTACTGGTGTATAAATCACTCAATGGTTTAAGTCCTGAATACATGAAAGAAATGCATGAAATATAAACCCAGTAGGGCTCTGAGATCGACAGACTCAGGTCAAATAGTGGAGCAGAGTCCAAAACAAACATGGTGAAGGAGCATTTAGCTATTATGCTGCACACAAATGGAATAAATTCCCAGCAGAAGTGACGTCAGCTCTAAGTGTGAAAGTTTTTAAGTCCAGGTTAAAAACTCTTAATTTTTTTCTCATGCTTTTTAGAGTATTTTCACTTTTAAATATTTCTTGCAGTGTATGCTGTTTTAATTGTAATTTTTAGTTGTTTTTTTTCTTTGTTTTAAATGTTTATGATGTTTTTAAATGCTTTTAATCATGTAAAGCACACATTGAGTTACCTTGTGTATGAAATGCGCTCTGTAAATAAATTTGCTTCGCTTTTGTTTTTGTTTTTTGCCCTGCTTAATAAGCACGCAGATCAAGTCTTTAACTTTTAACATTTAGTTGTGAAAAGTGCGGATAATTCCCTCAGTAATATCTTAAAGGACCTGTATGATGATGATAATTTAAACATCTGGTAGACAGAAACCTGACTCTAAAACAACAAAATTGCTCAATGCCCTAAAGAATAGGAAATACAATGGGAACCTTTGTTTGTCATCTTTTTTCCTAATTGAATTTAAAAAGTACTGTAGTGTGCAAAAGTTTAGGTCTCAATACTTGTGTAGTTGTTTGAAGTAGGAGTCAGCCCCTGATGAGGCAGATTTAAAGAAGTACACATGTAGAATACACAAAAATCATGCTCAAAGTAAATCCATCTAATAATAATTTGTTTGTTCACCAGAAGCAATTCCAGTTGTGCTGAATTGTTTTCACAAATCCCCAATGAAGAGCCATGAAAGAACCCGCTGCTGCTGGGATGATCAGACCATATCAGGCTTAATGTTCGCTTTGCCTGATTTGCATTCCGTTTTCAGGCTGTGCTTCCATGTGGTCCTCAAATATTCACGTGGATGCTCCTGAGAGAGTCATTGGGTACACAACACACGTTTGCTTTGTCTCCTGCAAAGGTATTGGCGGGGACCCGTTCAACGGTACAAACTTCATAGATTGCCTGGAGGTGTTCCTGCAGGATCCCAAGACAGAAGGCATCATCCTGATTGGGGAGATTGGAGGCAATGCAGAGGAGAATGCAGCGGAGTATCTTAAGCAACACAACTCTGTAAGGGACACAGACCTGTTTACTTTATGCTCTTTCTTACACTTCTTTGATGGTATTTCTATCCATCCATCCATCCATTTTCTACCGCTTATCCGGGTCGGGTCGCGGGGGCAGTAGCTTTAGCAGGGATGCCCAGACTTCCCTCTCCCCAGCCACTTCATCCAGCTCTTCCGGGGGGATCCCGAGGTGTTCCCAGGCCAGCCGAAGGACGTAGTCTCTCCAGCGTGTCCTGGGTCGTCCCCGGGGTCTCCTCCCGGTGGGACGTGCCCGGAACACCTCACCAGGGAGGCGTCTGGAAGGCATCCGAATCAGATGCCCCAGCCACCTCATCTGGCTCCTCTCAATGCGGAGGAGCAGCGGCTCTACTCTGAGATCCTCCCGGATGACCGAGCTTCTCACCCGATCTCTAAGGGAGAGCCCGGACACCCTGCGGAGGAAACTAATTTCGGCCGCTTGTATCCGGGATCTTGTTCTTTCGGTCACAACCCACAGCTCATGACCATAGGTGAGGGTAGGAACAAAGATCGACCGGTAAATTGA
Source organism: Phyllopteryx taeniolatus (assembly GCF_024500385.1). NCBI lineage: Eukaryota > Metazoa > Chordata > Actinopteri > Syngnathiformes > Syngnathidae > Phyllopteryx > Phyllopteryx taeniolatus. Next base: position 8,345,897 of record NC_084505.1, on the reverse strand, counting down.
GAGCTTCGCCTTTTGGCTTAGCTCCTTCTTTACCACAACGGACTGATACAAAGTCCGCATCACTGCAGACACTGCACCGATCCGCCTGTTGATCTCCCGTTCCATTCTTCCCTCACTCGTGAACAAGACCCCAAGATACTTGAACTCCTCCACTTGGGGCAGGATCTCATCCCCGACCTGGAGAGGGCATGCCACCCTTTTCCGACTGAGGACCATGGTCTCAGATTTGGAGGTGCTGATTCTCATCCCAGCCGCTTCACACTCGCCTGCGAACTGCTCCAGTGAGAGTTGGAGCTCACGGCTTGATGAAGAACCACATCATCTGCAAAAAGCAGAGATGCAATACTGAGGCCACCAAACCGGACCCCCTCTACGCCTCGGCTGCGCCTAGAAATTCTGTCCATAAAAGTTATGAACAGAATCGGCGACAAAGGGCAGCCTTGGCGGAGTCCAACCCTCACCGGGAACGAGTCCGACTTACTGTCGGATATGCGGACCAAACTCTGACTCTGGTCGTACAGGGACCGAACAGCCCGTATAAGGGGGTTCGGTACCCCATACTCCTGAAGCACCCTCCACAGGACTCCCCGAGGGACACGGTCGAACGCCTTCTCCAAGTCCACAAAACACATGTAGAATGGTTGGGCGAACTCCCATGCACCCTCGAGGACCCTGTCGAGGGTGTAGAGCTGGTCCACTGTTCCACAGCCAGGACGAAAACCACACTGCTCCTCCTGAATCTGAGATTCGACTTCCCGACGGACCCTCCTCTCCAGCACCCCTGAACAGACCTTACCAGGGAGGCTGAGCAGTGTGGTCCCCCTGTAGTTGGAACAAACCCTCCTTCTTAAAAAGGGGGACCACCACCCCAGTCTGCCAATCCAGAGGCACTGTCCCCGATGTCCATGCGATGTTGCAGAGGCGTGTCAACCAGGACAGCCCCACAACATCCAGAGCCTTTAGGAACTCCGGGCGAATCTCATCCAGAATTTCCTCGAAGCCGTCCGGAAGTCTTTCTCCATGGCCTCACCGAACTCCTCCCATACCAGAGTTTTTGCTTCAGCGACCACCAGTGCTGCATTCCGCTTGGCCAGCTGGTACCCATCAGGTGCCTCAGGAGTCCTACAGGCCAAAAAGGCCCAATAGGTCTCCTTCAGCTTGACGGCATCCCTCACCGTTGGTGGCCACCAACGGGTTCGGGGATTGCCGCCACGACAGGCACCGACCACCTTACGGCCACAGCTCCGGTCGGCCGCCTCAGCAATGGAGGCGTGGAACATGGTCCACTCGGACTCGATGTCCCCCGCCTCCCCCGGAACATGAGCAAAGTTCTGTCGGAGCTGGGAGTTAAAACTCCTTCTGACAGGGGATTCTGCCAGACGTTCCCAGCAGACCCTCACAATACGTTTGGGCCTGCCACGTCGGACCGGTATCTTCCCCCACCATTGGAGCCAACTCACCACCAGGTGGTGATCAGTTGACAGCTCCGCCCCTCTCCGCCCCTCTCTTCACACGACCACAAAGTCGATCATCGAACTGCGACCTAGGGTGTCCTGGTGCCAAGTGCACATGTGGACACCCTTATGCTTGAACATGGTGTTTGTTATGGACAATCCGTGACGAGCACAGAAGTCCAATAAAAGAACACCACTCTGGTTCTGATCCGGGGGGGCGTTCCTCCCAATCACACCCTTCCAGGTCTCACTGTCATTGTCCACGTGAGCATTGAAGTCCCCCAACAGAACAATGGAGTCCCCAGCGGGAGCACTCTGCAGCACCCCCTCCAAGGACTCCAAAAAGGGTGGGTACTCTGAACTGCTGTTTGGTGCATAGGCAGAAACAACAGTCAGGACCCGTCCCCCCCACCCGAAGGCGGAGGGAGGCTACCCTCTCGTCCACCGGGGTGAACCCCAACGTACAGGCGCCGAGCCGGGGGGGCAATAAGTATACCCACACCTGCTCAGCGCCTCTCACCATGGGCAACTCCAGAGTGGAAGAGAGTTCAACCCCTCTCGAGAGGACTGGTACCAGAGCCCAAGCTGTGTGTGGAGGAGAGTCCGACTATATGTAGTCGAAACTTCTCGACCTCACACACCAGCTCGGGCTCCTTCCCTGCCAGAGAGGTGACATTCCACGTCCCTAGAGCCAGCTTCTGTAGCCGGGGATCGGATCGCCAAGGTCCCCGCCTTCGGCCACCGCCCAGCTCACACTGCACCTGACCCCTATGGCCCCTCCCACAGGTGGTGAGCCCATGGGAAGAGGGGACCCACGTTACCGTTTCAGGCTGTGCCCGGCCGGGCCCCATGGGTGCAGGCCCAGCCACCAGGTGCTCTCCTTCGAGCCCCACCACCAGGCCTGGCTCCAGTGGGGGGCCCCGGTGACCCACGTCCGGGCAAGGGAAAACGAAGTCCATTGTTTGTCGTCGTCATTAGGGGTCTTTGAGCCGTGCTTTGTCTGGTCGCTCACCTAGGACCTGTTTGTCATTGGTGACCCTGCCAGGGGCATAAAACCCCAGACAACTTAGCTCCTAGGATCACTGGGACACACAAACCCCTCCACCACGACAAGGTGACAGTTCAAGGAGGGGATGGTATTTCTAATGTAGCGATATAAGGTATTTTAAAATATAACTTAGTAATAGTACAGCCTAAGTCAAGAGCACAATGTGATCTCTGAAAGTGTTTCTTCTTGATCACAGCCCCAGGCATCCTTTTTTTGCCTGCAGAGTCATTGTGATTAACATGATCAAGAAGAAGAATGGCAGATGGGTGTTTGAGCGTTCTACTCATGTTTCGCAAATGTACCGTGTTGGTGAACAGCTAGTCTTTTGTGACAATATAGAGCACCCAGATGATTCGCTTGTGCAGCAAGAAACTGTAATTGACTTTTTTAAATCCAGGCAACACCCGCACTTTTGCTACTAACTGTGTGTGTGCTTTGTTTCTCTCTTTGTGTGTTCATGGTGCTCTCATGCTGAGAAATTGATTTGATTTACCCTCAGTAACTCTAATGCATGCAAATCTTCTGCAAGCGTTTCAAGAGAATAACTTCTCGCTCGCTCGCTCTCTTCACAAATAAGTACAAACAGCAACCAACACAGCCCGTTACCCAAAGTGTTGACATTGAGGCACAGTTCAAATGAAGCAAGTGAGGTAGTAGGTAACGCATCTTACACTGAAAGTCGACTGTGTAGAACCTTGGACAGAAAGTGATCTACTTAATAATTAGGAACAGTACAAAACAAAATTTTTGGGTGTTTTTGAACAGGATTTTTACAATTATTTTAAAGTGATTAAAAGAAAAAGTCAGACAGTGAAGACAAGAGTGTGTGAGTTTAATGCAAATATGTAAATAACCAGGGATTAATTCCCCGCCTTTTAGTTTTCCAGTTGTCAACATTCACTATTAAATGCATTTATTTAAGTAGGGGTTAAATCCTATCTACTAAACTTAATTTTGTGACCTGCGACTTTTGAATTGTGCAACCATAAATTGATCAGTTACTAGTTGTAATTGTACTTTTAAAAGGTAACTTGTAGTCAAGGTTCACTTTTGCAATTCATGTGGTTTACTTTATCAATTGACTCGACCAGGGTTTCCTAACCTTTAGAGCCAAGGTACATTTTACATTAGAAAAATCTAATGGCACACCACCAAACAAATGTTACAAAAAGTATCTATTAGGGCTGCACAATTGATCACACATTTTAATTTGCACAATTTTATTCGTGATCGCGATTATGGTTGCCACGATTAAATGGAGCCGCTCTAATACAACAACAGACAGTTGATTGACAGAGAACAGTTTTGAGAAAAACAGTCACTGAGCAATGAAGGGTTGCTAGTTATCTGGTAATGGCGGTACAATATTATGCTTATTTATTTTTGACAATTGTGCAAAAAGATGCAGAGTCCTCTAGCACTGAGAGCAGTTTGAATGACTAATATTGCAATAGTCCGGTGCAATGACCATTGTGCAAAGGGCGCCGAGACTTCAAGGAATGTATGCAGTATAAAGTGACTAGTAGTGCGATAATCTGGAACAATGTTGATTGTGCAAATGTTGCAGATACTCCTCAATCAGTGTGCAAGTGATGCAGATGCTACTCTGGCATGAGTGGCCAGTATTGGTCAACAACAGATATGCAAATAGCGCAGCGTGGCGAGACCACCACAGTGAGTGCACGAGTAATGTATAATTGGCACGACAGAAATGTGACATCAAACTCAAACTCTTTTTAAATTTATTTTTTTATTTTTTTGAAAACCCAGGTTGAAAACAGAATTGGTAAAGGCGACCTAATCGATAGATGTATATTTTTGATGATGACATATCAAAATATCATATACTTTGGTTCAGGCTGCAACTGCGTCCGCAATTACAAGGTTGATGCATTAAAACATTCAAATGTCATATATTAAGGCCATAATTTATTAACTCTTATGATTATAGAGATATGATTGTTGTGCAATTGAACAGTATGCAGATTTTTTTTAAATCCCTTTTTATCCTTTAAGCCGACAAAATATACTGAAATAACTGTCCTGCGGTAATGTTCTTGGCAAAATTTTGAAAACATGAAAATTCAGATACATTTGGACAAATTGTTCTGGAAGTGAATTTATATAGGTTGGCAGCTCTGAAGTTGCAATTCGTGATTGCACTCTAAAAAAAGCATATTTCTTCAGTAAGCCCTTGGTAAAGTAGAATTTTTTTGGGGTACATTTCTTTTTTTTAATTTTATCTATCATTCTTATTGAAGGATTCATTTTTCACTGAAAACTGTTACATATTGTTTGTTGAAAAGTAGTGCAATAAAAATAGATTTTTCCCTAACGAGGAATAATCGTGATTAATAATCATTACAATATTTATCCATCCATTTTCTGTACCGCTAATCCTCACAAGGGTTGCTTGCATGCTGGAGCGCCTCGCAGCTATCTTCAGGCGGGAGGCGGAGTACATCCTGAACTGGTCGCCAGCCAATCACAGATGATTACAATATTGATCAAAATAATCATTATTATTATTTTGGCCATAATCATGCAGCCCGAGTGTACAGTATATACTGAAATATTGTCGGTCATGTCTCAATTTACTCACATTTACTTACTCTGGGCGGCACGGTTAATGACTGGTTAGCACATCAGTCTCACAGTTCTGAAGACCCGGGTTTAAATCTGGCCTCGCCTGTGTGGAGTTTGGGGTTCAGTGCATTAAAATTGAAGAAACTGGTGGGGGTGAGGCGAGACGGTCACAGGGCAATAATGACCCGCTACCGTCACCCCCACCCAGGCCGACCAGCTCCCCAAAGGATATGCGAATGTGTGTCGTGCATTAAAAATCTGCGGGAGAGAAGCATGGAGGGCCAGAGGGCAGGCTGGAGGTCAAGCAGAACAATGGACACTTACCTGTCCTTGACAATTGACTATATATTGACAGGGATTTTCAAGTGAAAAGTTGGTCCTTACAAGACTCATGTTATTGCATTTTATGCATTAACTGTATTTGCTTCCATTAAGTTTTGCAGAGGTGCCAAATGTTACGGAACGGAACAGCTGTTACACCCGGCCAAGTGTCCTCACCAGCCCAACCCTGCCCCTCCCCCACAGACGGGTGTATGATGCATTACTTAATTCGTTAATTAATTACTTAACCTAATTACTTATTTTACGCCTGTGTTTTAACATATGCATTATTATGTCTATATTTGAGTGTTTAAGCAAAACACGTTCGTCCTTTCAATAATGCTGTGCCCCCCTCCACACACACTCCCCAAATTTAATCTATTGCGACATGCATTCGTTCGGCACATTGTGAAGAGAGATACAGTAAATGCAGGCGTGTAATTGTTTCCCGTGTCCTCGTTAAGTTATCATACAAAAAAAATAGTATACTACACTTTGGGCTGCTCCTTGTGTGTTGTTTAATGGGTTATAATGTAACGTAACATCAGTTCTTATTGCATTACCATGTCCAACCAGGTCCCTCTGCTGGTTACTTATTAATATTACAGTTGATGCAGTAACTATTGCGCACACGTATATTACAATGACGCAGCCCTAACTCTCACGAGACTACATTTTTCAAGTTCTGAGGATGAATTATTATGAATTATACTTTCGTATATTCTAAAGCATTTAATTTTCTGCATTCTGTGTAGCATTAGAATTCAGACAACTGTCTGCCAGATTGTTAATATTAATGACTCATTGTTTTGTCTCAGGTTGTGAATAATAAGAACTTTATTATTTATCTATTTAAATGCCTGGAGACACAGTTAATCTATCAATACCATAATTGGGTAAAATCCAAAAAAACAACCTTGTAACTCCCTCTTGGTTCTGATGTCAGATTTTATGTTGCAGGGCATATTTTAAGGTCCACTGGGTTTCAATTTCTTCTGTGCTTGCCAACATAATATGGTATTAAAAGTCACCTGTATCAAAGGTCTGCCAACCATTGCTGGCTTCCTGAATTCACAAATAAGGTCTTACACAGGATAAGCGTATGATAATTTACTTGAGTATCTTTCACCCAAGCTTCCATGAAGGTTTAGCGATACTACTTTCATCCCATTTCAGCTTCATGACTTTTAGCCCAGCTTGTCTCCCTCAAGCTTACATAAACCCTTTTGTAATTTTGGGAAAACAACCCTGCATGGTAATGTCATCTGCAAGAAGACTGAGCTAGATAAATGCCAAGCCTCCAATTTGGATGCAGCCATGTCAGTATTTCATCAGGTCTTATTTCTGGTCTTAGCCTCACTTTTTAATCTTGTTTATTGAATAAACCACCCACACTCAATCACCCTGTTAACTGGAATGCTTACTTTAGTACAAATCCCAATTCCAATGAAGTTGGGAGGTTGTGTGAAGTGTAATTAAATGCAGAATACAATGATTTGCTCTTTTTAAAATTTGATGCCTGCAACACGTTCCATAAAAGCTGGGACAGGGGCATGTTTACCACTGTGTTACATCACCTTTCCTTTAACAACACTAAGTAATAATTTGAGAACTGAAGAAATTAATTGTTGGTGGAATTCTTTCCCATTCTTAGTTGTTATACAACTTCAGTTGCTCAACAGTCCAGTGTCTCCATTGTTGAATTTTGCTCTTCATAATGTGCCATACAGTTTCAATGGGAGACAGGTCTGGACTGGTGGCAGGCAAGTCTAGTACTCACACTCTTTTACTATGAAGCCACACTGTTGGTAACGTGCGAAATATGGTTTAGTATTGTCTTGCTGAAATAAAATGGGATGTACCTGAAAAAGATGTTGCTTGGATGGCAGCACATGTTGCTCCAAAATCTGTATGTGCCGTTCAACATTAATGATGCCTTCACAGGTGTGCCAATTACTCTTGCTAAGGGCACTAACACATCCCCATACAATCGCAGATGGTGGCTTCTTAACTTTGGGCTGATAACACTCATGGTCCTTTTCCTTTTTGACTCGGAGGGCACGATGGCCATGATTTCCAAGAACAATTTGAAATGTGGACTCGTCAAGACCGCAGCACACTTTTCCACTTTGCGTCCATCTGAGATGAGCTCAGGCCCAGAGAAACCGGCAGCATTTCTGGGTATTGTTGATATATATAGCTTTCGCTTTGCATGGTAGTTTTAAATTTCATTTGTAGATGTAGCGACGAACTGTGTTAACTGACAATGCTTTTTTCTGAAGTGTTCCTAAGCCCACGTGGCAATGTCATTTAGACAATGATGCCGGTTTTCAATCTTCTTTGTGAATAACTGAGCCTTTCAATTATGCTCCTTTTATACCCAATCATGACATAACCTGTTTTCAATTAGCAATGCAACACGTTACTGTATACAGGAAAGTAATCGGATTACAGTTACATCATCAAACCAATAATCTTATTTTACTTATTTCACTGCCTCAATTTAGCTTTGCTAAAGGATCCTACAACCTAATTTCTTGTAATGTCATTCTGTTAATAACTGTCACTACATTTTTGTATATTTAGCAATTTGGGGCCAAGACATTGTATTGAATCAATCAGAACTGAAATGAAGAAAAAATAAGCTGTCAATATTATTTCACAAAAAAATGATTGATAGAAATAAAATACAATACAAATATGCAGAAAATATTCGTGTTTTTCTGGTGGCGTGTTTGTTTTGGCAGAGACTCAAATGTTCCTGACAAAATATCCAGAATGTTCCCAAGAGGTGCAATATTAAGACATGCAAACAATAAAACATCTTTAACTTCAGTAACGAAAGCATAATGCAAAGGTGTTTTGGCTGTGGAACGTTCTTACTTTTCACGTGTAAAAAGGAAGTTAACCATTGTAATCAGAATCTTATGGCTGAGAATGAGTCTCCTTTCTTTGTAGTGTATACTGCATTCTTTCTCGTGTTCGTCTTCTCCATTGTTGATGCTGGTCCTTTTTGTATTGCAAAACGGGTGCAATGTTAATCCTTAATGCTGAGGTATTGCGCGATATTCAGACATCTCTTGTGATGATATATATGACTGAGGTTTAACTTTGGAGTAGTTTTTGCAAAAGAGCCAGAGAAAAAACAAGTGAGGAAGCAAGCGGAGTTGACAGCTCAAAGGTTTTATGCCACTTTAGAAGCATACCTCCCCTCCTCCCAATATTAATCAAATTCAGAGTTTGACGTTGTTATTCATCTAAGGGTTACACTGTATGCTTGTATTTTTATGCTGTGTGCAGCTGTGCATGTGTATTAAGTACTGTATGATTTGAACCGCTGTATTAGCACTCACACACTCAATCCCTCTTTCCAGTTATGTTATTGCGATGGATAAAATATTAGCACTCCTCACCTTGGAAATGATCTAAAGTGTTGAGCACAACATCCATCAAGGAGCAAGCAGTATAGACAGACAGGCGCTGAGCTAATCAGTGGCTGCATGACTAATTACCATCTCAGAAATGAGATGATTTGAGATGGCAGGCGCCTTGGCCCCTATCCGGTCATCGACCAACCCATGCAATTAAACTGCTTCATTGACCCTTTGTTTTAATAATGCAGGCTGAGACAGAGACGGCTGCTTAGATAAGACTCTTATCATCAGGGCTCTGTAATGGGAGGACATGGGTTGTATAATTTGTAATGAATGAATAAAATGCAGGTGCAGAAAACAAATTGCCCTGATTTATGCACTGCCCATCTCCTATATTTCTTTCTGTCCTGCCTATGACTATGCCATTCGGATGCTTTGTTAAAGTCCTCACACTTGGAAATGAGATGATTATCCTTTTAGTGTCTTTTCACCTCTTTTTATCCTCATCCTTTATTCACTCTCCCCCCACCATTTGTCCACATTTTCCTGATGTGTCCAGGGTGCTAACGCCAAGCCTGTGGTGTCCTTCATCGCTGGGCTAACTGCTCCTCCTGGGCGAAGGATGGGTCACGCTGGTGCCATCATTGCTGGTGGAAAAGGAGGCGCCAAAGAGAAAATTGCTGCCCTGCAGTCAGCTGGAGTTGTAGTTAGCATGTCCCCTGCCCAGCTTGGCAGCACTATGTTCAAGGTGAGTCGTTTCCAAAAATGCAGAACATCTTAATTGAGTCATGAGCAATTAGATCCTGTTATATATATATATATATATATATATATATATATATATATATATATATATATATATATATATATATATATATATATATACACACATATATATATATATATATATATATATATATATACACATATATATATATATATACATATATATACACATATATATATATATACACATATACATATATATACATATATATACATATATATATATATATATATACACATAATGATGAATCTCTACTTTTTGTCAAAGAGGAATCGAGAAGCTTCATGGTGCATCTTTATATTATCTTTTTTTTCTTGAAAGTAGCCTAATCAAAGGAGAAACAAAAGCTGTATTAGGAAAAAAAGTTTATATTCACAATTATGTCATTGTTATACAGTGGGTACGGAAAGTATTCAGACCCCCTTATGTTCACTTTATTTTGCTAAAATCATTTGTTCTCCCCCCCCCCCCCCCCCTCAATATACACGCAGCACCCCATACTGACAGAAAAAAAACAGAATTGTTGAATTTTTGGGAGATTTATTAAAAAAGAAAAACTGAAATATCACGCAGCCATAAGCATTCGGACCCTTTGCTGTGACACTCCTATTTAACTTGCTGTCCATTTCTTCTCATCATCCTTGAGATGCTGCTACACCTTCATTGGATTCCAGCTGTGTTTGATTATACTGATTGGCCACACACCCGTCTATATAAGATCTTACAGTTCACAGTGCATGTCAGAGCGAATGAGAATCATGAGGTCAAAGGAACTGCCTGAAGAGTTCAGAGACAGAATTGGCAAGGCACAGATCTGGCCAAGGTTACAAAAACATTTCTGCTGCACTTAAGGTTCCTAAGAGCACAGTGGCCTTCATAATCCTTAAATAGAAGACGTTTGGAATGACCAGAACCCTTCCTAGAGCTGGCCGTCCGGTCAAACTGAGCAATCGGGGGAGAAGAGTCTTGGTGAGAGGGGTAAGGAAGAACCCAAAGATCACTGTGGCTGAGCTGCAGAGATGTAGTCGGGAGATGGGAGAAAGTTCTAGAAAGTCAACCGTCACTGCAGCCCTCCACCAGTTGGGGCTTTATGGCAGAGTGGCCCGACGAAGCCGCTCCTCAGTGCAAGACACATGAAAGCCCGCATGGAGTTTGCTTGAAAAAAACAAACAAAAAAAACAACAACTGAAGGACTCCAAGCTGGTGAGAATTAAGATTCTCTGGTCTGATGAGACCAAGATAGAACTTTTAGGCCTTAATTCCAAGCAGTATGTATGGAGAAAACCAGGCACTGCTCATCACCTGTCCAATACAGTCCCAACAGTGAAGCATGGTGGTGGCAGCAGCATGCTGTGGGGGTGTTTTTCAGCTGCAGGGATAGGACAACTGGTTGCAATCGAAGGAAAGATGAATGCATCCAAGTCCAGGGATATCCTGGATGAAAACCTTCTCCAGAGTGCTCAGGACCTCTGACTGGGCCAAAGGTACACCTTCCAACAAGACAATGACCCTAAGGACAGAGCTAAAATAACGGAGTGGCTTCACATCAGAACCGTGACTGTTCTTGTATGGCCCAGCCAGACCCCTGACTTAAACCCAATTGAGCGTCTCTGGAGAGACCTGAAAATGGCTGTCCACCAACATTCACACCATCCAACCTGACAGAACTGGAGAGGCTCTGCAAGCAGGAATGGCAGTGGATCCCCAAAACCAGGTGTGAAAAACCTGTTGAGTAATTCCCAAAAAGACTTATGGGTTTATTAGCTCAAAAGGGTGCTTCTACTAAATACTGAGCAAAGGGTCTGAATACTTATGGCTGTGTGATATTTCAGTTTTTCTTCTTTAATCTGCAAAAATTTCAACAATCTTTTTTTTTTTTTTTTCTGCCAATTTGGGGTGCTGTGGACATTAATGAGGGGGGGGGGAAATGAACTTAAATGATTTTAGCAAATGGCTGCAATATAACAGTGCAAGATTTAAGGGGGTCTGAATATTTTGTGTACCCACTGTGTGTGTGTGTGTATATAATATATATATATATGTGTGTGTGTGTATGTATATGTATACACACGTGAATGCCCCGTAGTAGATTTATTTGGAACAGAGAATATATTGTAGAAAGTATGAGGTAGAACTTCTAATATACCTTTAAAGAATGTTAGAAATGAATATATGCATGTTTGACAGTGGGTGAGTTAAGGCCGCTGTTTTTATTTCAGAACATCTCAAGAGAAGTGTTGTTAAAAGGATGTGTAAAAAGCAGAATGCATGTATTACATTCATTCATCTTATACTTTCATTACCACTGCTGGCTCTACCGCATGCGGATATTGATTTGCATGCACACATTTTTTATTTTTTTTGTCCTAAGTTTAATTCATAATCATTGAGTGTGATGTTGAAAAATTTTCAATGTTGTTGCACATTTTGCCCCCAACACCTGCAGTGTTCGTACATCTCTGTTAATCTCATGTAATGGAAGTGGTTAAGAGAAGCAACGATATGCTATGCAATGAGTGTGGGACCATTGTGGAAGTTGTGGGAAAACTATTGTCCCAGAACAGCCCCTGGAAGCAAGATATTGACGCAAGTGTAGAATAAGGGACCCTTGTATTACATTGAGACTAAAAAATGTGTGCTGTGCAATGCAGGGTTATGAGTAAAATGTCTGTGCCATCTAATTTGCAGGCATCTGTATACAAAAGTCGTCATATTAAACACCGATACACAGCAATACGTTTACATTTATGACCTAGTAAAAAGGGGAAGTTTTTTTTTTTTTCTTTGCTTTTAGAATCGTGATTGTACAGGCGACAAATGTTAAAACGATACCCGTTCACATGGATCGTTTAAAAATATAAATAAATATGGTATGTTTTAATGTTTGCAGGCCAGTAGTTTGTGATTATGGCACATTGTCATGACTCATAATGGACTACACAAATGCCCACAAACGTCTTTGACCAGGCCTGGGTATTTCACATTTTCTTGATAAAGTATGAAGACATTTAATACTTAATTACTCTATTAATTGTCACTTTTTAAACATTATTTTTAACAGTAGAAATGCCTCAGCTGGTTGCAGCCTAGTAGTGCATGTAATTTCAGCTCAATAGCTTCAGGTCATGATAAATCAACGACCAGTTTGACGCAATTAACAAAATTATTAACTACCATTTTCTTCACAATTAAGTCCCACCTTTGTGATGTATGGATCGCTTCAAAGCACTGTTATTGCACCATTGTTGTTTTGTTAAGTCCTCATGCAAGTCCAAACATAGCGCAGCGGTCACGAACTGGCGGACCACGGTCAGGGTCCGGACCCAGAAGCAGACCCACACCATAGCCAAAAAAAACGAGGTTATGATTCAAGACATACAGAGCGCTTTCATTTTAATCGGCGCAGCAGGACTGGCTTTACGGTAGTGACTAACCATACCGGCCAATCAAATAGGAGTTTAGCCACCCCCTTCTGCCAATCAAATCAAATTGCAGGCGGTAATCACTGACTGCACGCAGCACAGACGGAGACTAGGAGAAACGTGGCAGGGTAGAGAAAAAGGGATTCAGCGTGAAAGTTGAGTAAGATGCAGAAATGCCATTATGAAACAAAAAATAAAGGTTTTGAACAAACATAACCTCTAAAACAGTTCCGTTGTTAAGATTTGTTAAAATATGTAAAATTGTCAATTGCCAGCTAAGATGCCAAACAGAAAAGGCGAAAACAAACTTAATTTTTCTGAAGTTTAGGACTTTATTTGAAAACATTTATAACTTTATCTTTTTATTTACTTGCTCATGTGTTTGAATGTGCTGACCTACTTTTATTTAGTAAATGAGAGAACACACAGTTGTGCTCATATGTTTGATTACCTGGACAGAATTTGCAAGATGTGTACAATTCTTTCAAGAAAACATGAAGGACCAGATGAAACTCATTTAATTTTGTCTAATGGGATTCAAATTGAACTGTCAGGCAGAAAAGCACAATCATTAAACAAAACATAACCATAGAGAGAATAATGATGGTCCTTGTTCAGTCATCAGTCATATTTATTTAAAAAAAAATATATATATATTTTCCAAATTCTGCCAGGGTGTGTAAACCTATGAGCATAACATATCAGCAGTCATACTTATTTGTTTAGTTCTGTGTTACTTGACAATAATAAATGCCAAAAGGTTTTTGGATTTGACAGAGGTATTGATTACAAGCAGATGTAGATGACTAGGCCGGCTACTTAAATATATATCACAATAAATAGACATAGATGACACCCAATGTGGCGCCCTAGGTGAGATTTTACATGGCGCCCCCCCCCCCCCCCCCCCCAATCATTTACATACGTTTACAAAAAAGTCAAATAGCAATAGTTTTTAACATTGCCTTTAATTTTTATGATGACATGCCACACAATTTAAAATATAAAATAAAATATTTTAGATCGTCACTGCCAAACAAATCATGCATTTAACTGTTACAACACCTATTGGGACAAACCAAAAGTAGCAACAACTTGTCCTCTCTTTCTCCCACCTCCTCTTTTTTTTTCTATATTAAAAGAACTCCATGCCTTAGGGTTTACTGACATCTAGGGGTAGAAACAGCACACACCACATCTCTATACAGACACCACTGTTTAAAATGAATTCAGGGGGTTTACATGAATGAATTGTAATCCAGCCCTTAAGCATCCCTTATTCATTTTCTTTTGGATGTTTTTTTGGACTTTGATGTTTTCCAATAAAGAATAAACTGTTAAAGTAAAAGTTTAGAGGGCTGAAAGCTTGGATTTGCAAAAATCCATTTGGTGGTTGGTTTGAATGTTTTTTGGAAGAAGAACTTGCAACAGAAGCAGTATAGGCTGTTTTTCTTCTTTGAATAGACTAACCAGCTTCTCTTGACCTTTTTCCATTCACTAAATGTCTGTAAAAATGGTGGTGATGGCAATTTCTCTTTTTGGAAACTGAAAGTTTGATGATACCTGGTATGGCCTTCGGGTGACTAACTCCACTCTTACGTTGTCAGAAAGAGATGGCCAGTCAGCGGGGTCTAAAGAGGTTGCCTTTGAAGTTCCTTGCAGTTCAGAAGGGCTGACAGACAGGGGGTCTTCAGGCTGTGGAGACAGGATAATGCCCACTGTGCTTGGGCCTTCACCTGCAAGCAAATTAAACACACATGCAAATGTGCACAATGATTTACAAATTACAATACATCAGGCAGTAAACACATCTGAAGCACAAAATATGGATAATAACAGTAATATTGTTCGGTTACATGAAGAGATTAAGAATCCAGTTTTATTTTATTATAGATCATTTTGATGGGCAAATTATTCTACTTTTCATGTCCTGTAGACAACTTGATTAAGCAGTCTAATCTGAATAGTATTTCAGTTAGCTATATTCCCTTGTGTACTGTATCAAATATATTGTGCAACTGTTACCATATGATACAAGAATGTAGGAAACATTTGATAACAGATAATGTTGGTAAATTGACTAAAACATTCCAAAAGGTTTACATTTTATGAATAACAACAAAAACAAAGCAATGTATTTGAACAATGTTTGGACAACAAAGAATTGGCTAAACTTACATGCTTCACAGAGTGGTTGTGGGTGCCTCAGAGGGTGGAGGCCCCTCTCCAGCAGCTGTTAAGGTATCTTTTGAGTGCATCTGAAAAGTTATTGTGTAGATTTACTTAGTTCTGTACAAACAAAAAAGCTGTAGGAGGACAACCATCCACAACAGGCCCAACATACAACACATCAGTGTGTTGTTGTTCTACATAAGATTATTATTGTCTAGCTGTGATTATAGAGAGTAATCGTTACACGTGCCCAAGTAATGATTTGTTCAAATTGGTCACTTAATTACAGCATAAGCAGCGGTAAAAACCGCAGCGAGGACATGTAAAAGAGGACATCTGGTCACCTGACATCAGCGTGTTAAGATAATGCTTTATTTAATAAAAATGTGGACATAACGTTACCTTTATATTTTGACTTCTTTTGCGGAACTGTGCGCCCAAGGGCATAACTGTCCTTTTCATGATGGAAAAAAAATTGTAAATAAAATCACCTGTCCTATTCTGACTGATCGCTCGTTCGTTGACTTGAGATGCGCCCCAACGTCATGTGACGTGACTTGCCAAGTGACAAACATACTTTAGTTTTTGTCAGCCTAGGCGACCGCCGATGTCTCCTATGCCCAGGGACGGCCTGCCCTGCTAGATGACGATCCAGACCTTTGGTTCACGAAATGTTCTCGATCTAGACACTTTAAAATTTTAGTTGTATACCCGTGATATACAGACCCTTGAAAAAGTATCGTCCCCCTTCTCAAAATCATAGTTTCCCTAATTTAAAGTTTAAGATCATCAAATAAATGTAACTATCACACAAATATAACCCAAGTGAACTTAAAATGGTGTTTTAAAATTATTTTATTTATTAAGTTACCTGGCTCTGTGTGGAAAAAGTAATTACCCCCCTTGTTAAAAGATGAATTAATTGTAGCTAATCACCATTTTTGGTTAATTTTCAGTGATCACACCCAAGCCTGCTTACCTTCAGACCTGTTCAATCAGGAAATCACTCAAACAGAATCACCATTCCAGAAACAGCATTTTAAGTTCACTTGGGTTATAATAGTCTATTTACATTTGTTCGATCTTAAACAAAGTAGGAAAACTGTGCAAAAATATAAGAATTTGAGAAGGGGGCCAATACTTTTTCACATCACAGTAGAGGGATAAACAAAATAATTATATTCTTCTTACTGTGCCTTTCCAATCATTGTTGATTCAAGCCATTATGGATTTGTGTGCTATAATTGTGTTGTCGACTGAACATTGAACAAAAAAAAGAATCTACGTGACTTCAATCAACAATTGATTCAAGGTTTTCATATTTCAGATGTAATTTTGCTTGCCATTGCTCTCTTCTAAATGGCTTGCACTTCTTTTTCGGATGTTGCTCTCGTCGCTATTTCATAAAAGACATTGTCGTACATTGTTTGAGTGGCAAACTCCATTCCCTCGTGTTTAGTCCTCGTCAGGTGTCGAGCTCCGGTCAGTCAGCCCCCCCCCCCCCTCCTCCTTCACAAACACGGTGGTTTTACTCCATTGTACTACACTAAAGCATCTGTGTGCTATCTTCCTTTTCTCTCATTCCCTTTTTTTTGTCATGCCATTACACACTTTTTTTTTTTAAAGCTTCATCCCAAATGACTGGGCCCCGCTGATGCCTTGTTAACGCAGCTGTTTGCAATCCAGCACAAATCCCATGTTGACCCACCAAAAGGTTTCTTAATTCATTTGCCCATTCCCAGAACAACAAGAGGCTTTAAAGGCTTTGAAGAGGGTTTAAAACATTCACCCAATGCTTCCTCAGGGTGGCAGTATACTTTTAGGTATCTTCAAGCCTCTTTGGAATGGGCTGTGCAGTCCTTGTGTTCTGCAGACCTGATAAATGGCATTTGCATTAAGATACCGCCTCACACCCCATTGAGTAGAAGTTTTTGAGGGAAGGACATATTCTACCATCCTACTTTTTGTGTGATATGTCCAGAATTCACTAAGTAAATAGCTTTTTTTTTTTTTTTTTTTTTTAATAAATGGCTAAACATAATGCTGCTCATTTATACTATGATTTTGCTGATGAACAAAGTTACTGTAGCATCTATCAGATTATTGCTGGTGCAAGCTCTCAGGATCAATCACAGAACATGACTAGTCTTCACGGCTGCAACTTGGTTATGAACCTGCCGGCATGTGAGGGCTACTCTCGGGAAAAATATAAACGGGTTCTCTTGTTCTTTGGTAGCATTTCCCTTTCAATAGAGCTGTGAGATATCAACACGAATTAATAATTCCCTTCTGTCTATGTCACTTCATTCCCTGTTGCTTTTCTCCTTTCTTGCTTGTCTTCAGGAGTTTGAGAAGAGGAAGATGCTGTGAGCAGTTTGAGAAGACACGTGACCTCCAAGATGAACAACCTGATTCTTTACGTGCATATGCTCCCAATCTCTAACCCCGAATATCTCTGCAACTATGAGCACACATTCAGTGTTTATATTGTAATTCTGTCACGAACTTGCACATAATGAAAGTAAGAAATAAAGTGTCTTGCTGGTATCTTAAAGAGGCCAGAATCAGAATCATCTTTATTTTGCCAAGTATGTCCAAAAACCTTATGTATGCTATAATACTTATATACCTTGTACAAGCTTTGCAGATGTTATTTTCCTTCCTCTGCTTAATGTTGAAAGCTGAGGGAAGACTGGCATTATAACCCTTGGTTGAGTGCACCTGTTGTTGTAAGATTCATATCCCATCATTTGTCAGTGGCTGCCCACCTGAATAAGAAGTATTTCTCATCAGTCACCTGCTGCTTGCCTGTTTTTTCTGTGATTCCATGAGAGACATCAGTTCTACAAATGCTGTCTCCTACTCCCAATTTGTTTTATAATGATAATGAAATGCAGCATTTCAAATACTCCATACAAGTTGAGGATTCAAAGGCATACATTTGGCACAATTATCACAGCCTGTCCTGCTTTATGCCAGTTACACATTTAGAACCAGTTACAGAGGAAATATTTACGACTTTATGCATTTGTATATACAGTACACAAGGATAAATGTTAAAATAAATGTCAAATGGAATTTGTGCATGCAATCTGAAAATTTGAGGATTTCTTATTATACTTTGTAAATTTTGACCATTCATTTACTAATGACAAGCCCAAGTGACCGAGACAGCATTTATCTATTGAGGAGGAAAACACCAAAAAAAAAAGGGATGAATGCAAGGCATTTAATATCTAAAATCCTTTAGATGAAATCAATCCTACAGCACATTGTCAGAAAGGAGACATGATCAAATTTCTTTTGACTTTTTTTTTGACAGATTTAACAAAGATGCAATACACTGTGTCAAACTTTAAGGCCACAGAGTTGTAGTGTTATTGTAGTAGTTTTTTAAATATGGTACACAAAACACACGGCATATGTATAAACAGCGGTGGGTAGGGTAGCCAAATATTGTACTCAAGTTAGAGTAATGTTACTTTGGAATAATATGACACAAGTAGAAGTATGAAGTAGTCATCCAAACACGGCCATCAATCCAGTTTCTGTACCACTTCTCCTCACTAGGGTTGCCTATCCCAGCTATCTTCGGGCGAGAGGCGGGGTACACCTTGAACTGGTCGCCAGCCAATCGCAGGGTACATATAAACAACCATTCACACTCGCATTCACACCTACAGGCAATATAGAGTCCTCAATTAACCTACCATGCATGTTTTTGGGATGTGGGACAAAAACCACACAGGCACAGGGAGAACATGCAAACACCACACAGGCGAGTCCAGGATTTGAACCCCGGTCCCCAGAACTTTGAGGCAGATATGCTAACCAGTCGGTCACCGTTTCACCCATCCAAATACAGTGAGGCAAAAAAGTATTTAGTCAACTAACAATTGTGTAAGTTTTCCCACTTAAAAAGATGAGAGAGGCCTGGAATTTTCGTCATAGGTACAGTGGGTACGGAAAGTATTCAGACCCCCTTAAATTTTTCTCTCTCTGTTATATTGCAGCTATTTGCTAAAATCATTAAAGTTCTTTTTGTTTTCCTCAATGTACACACAGCACGCCATATTGACAGTAAAAAAACGGAATTGTTGAAATGTTTGCACATTTATTAAAAAAGAAAAACTGAAATATCACACGGCCATAAGTACTCAGACCCTTTGCTCAGTATTTAGTAGAAGCACCCTTTTGAGCTAATAAACCCATGAGTCTTTTTGGGAATGATGCAACAAGTTTTTCACACGTGGATTTGGGGATCCTCTTCCATTCCTCCTTGCAGAACCTCTCCAGTTCTGTCAGGTTGAATGGTGAGCGTTGGTGGACAGCCATTTTCAGGTCTCTCCAGAGATGCTCAATTGGGTTTAAGTCAGGGCTCTCGCTTGGCCATTCAAGAACAGTCACGGAGTTGTTCTGAAGCCACTCCTTCGTTATCTTAGCTGTGTGCTTTGGATCTTGTTGGAAGGTGAACCTTCGGTCCAAAACAAATTTACATTTCAGAAAACAAATTAACAAAAGCCAAAACACTTTTACATTTCAGAAAATATGAACAAAAATTGAAACACTTTTACATTTCAGACAACAAATTAACAAAAACCGAAACGCTTTTACATTTCAGAAAACACATTAACAAAAGCAGAAACACTTTTACAAAAGACGTAACAAAGGGAAGGTCCCATTTCACAGACATTCCTAGAAATCCCACGGCCTTTCTCGGC
Source organism: Phyllopteryx taeniolatus (assembly GCF_024500385.1). NCBI lineage: Eukaryota > Metazoa > Chordata > Actinopteri > Syngnathiformes > Syngnathidae > Phyllopteryx > Phyllopteryx taeniolatus. The sequence goes on along the minus strand of NC_084505.1, from coordinate 8,326,012 downwards.
AAGACCCGCCCCCCCTTCAACATGATTGGCTCCTGCATCGCGGGAATGGTAGGCTACGCAGAGCCTGTATAGGCGTTTGATGCTGTATATTCAATATATTGTACTTGATCACATTTCTTAAACCATAAAAAGATAGATTAAGAGTTAAGGAAGAAGTAGGTTGTTAAAGAGAGAGGATGCTGGCGAGAATTAAAGGGAATGTGTGGAATTAGCGAGGAAGCTGCCGGCTCCATTCATTTTTTAACGTACCGAGCAAGGGATCTACCTTACATACATTCTGGTCACAAGCTATGGTTTTCATCGACAGCCACATTATACATTATTATATAGTGTAGCATTGATTTTATACAACATTTGATGCTTTACATACTATTTATATGGCTTGAGCCAAGGCAACGCGGCGGCACAGCTCGCAAACCCGGAAATGTATTTTCACTGTAGGGGAAAGCTTCTGTGCATTTTGATTGAATGTAAAGTGGGACGTGAAGACGCCGTGCAACGGAGATTATAATTTTGAATCATGTCAAAACCAGTGTCAAAATCCAATATGTCTGTCAATTTACAATGTAAATATATATTATGTAATCGTGTGAGACAAAGAAACAAAACAACATCAATATACAAACTCATCATTATGTAATAATTTCCACATATTTGTCTATTCATTTGCTTTTGTAATACATTGTAAAGAGCCTTTATCGAAAGTGGTACCCTTACCTATATTTAAAAATTCAGATTCTGCTCCTGAATTGTATTACATTACTTATATAGGGTGGTATCCTGTACCTTTGTATAGTGGCCAGTTAGTAAATTTACAGTATATTAGTAACTGACATGGGACATTGGACAGAGACAATTTTAATTATGGGTAAGGCAGGAATAGAAAAAGTAAACATGGCTGCCAAAACGCCCCTCCAGATTACATCAAACATCACAAACCTTTTGGACACTGTAGTGCTCTGTTGAGCTGGTGGTGACTTCATGATTAATAAAGATGACATTCTATTTCATTTTACAACCCCAATTCCAATGAAGTTGGGACGTTGTGTTAAACATAAATAAAAACAGAATACAATGATTTGCAAATCATGTTCAACCTATATTTAATTGAATACACTCCAAAGACAGGATATTTAATGTTCAAACTGATAAACTTTATTGATTTTAGCAAATAATCAAAAACGTAGAATTTTATGGCTTCAACACATTCCAAAAAAGCTGGGACAGGTGGCAAAAAAGACTGAGAAAGTTGAGGAATGCTCATCAAACACCTGTTTGGAACATCCCATAGGTGAACAGGCTAATTGGGAACAGGTGGGTGCCATGATTGGGTATAACAGGAGCTTCCCTGAATTGCTCAGTCATTCACAAGCAAAGATGGGGCGAGGTTCACCTCTTTGGGAACAAGTGCGTGAGAAAATAGTCGAACAGTTTAAGGACAATGTTCCTTAACGTACAATTGCAAGGAATTTAGGGATTTCATCATCTACGGTCCATAATATCATCAAAAGGTTCAGAGAATCTGAAGAAATCACTGCATCTAAGCGGCAAGGCCGAAAACCAACATTGAATGCCCGTGACCTTCGATCGCTCAGGCGGCACTGCATCAAAAACCGACATCAATGTGTAAAGGATATCACCACATGGGCTCAGAAACACTTCAGAAAACCAATGTCAGTAAATACAGTTTGGTGCTACATCCGTAAGTGCAACTTGAAACTCTACTATGCAAAGCAAAAGCCGTTTATCAACAACACCCAGAAACGCTACCGGCTTCTCTGGGCCCGAGCTCATCTAAGATGGACTGATGCAAAGTGGAAAAGTGTTCTGTGGTCCGACGAGTCCACATTTCAAATTGTTTTGGGAAATTGTGGACGTCGTGTCCTTCGGGCCAAAGAGGAAAAGAACCATCCGCACTGTTATAGATGCAAAGTTTAAAAGCCAACATCTGTGAGGGTATGGGGCTGTGTTAGTGCCAATGGCATGGGTAACTTACACATCTGTGAAGGCACCATTAATGCTGAAAGCTACATACAGGTTTTGGAGAAACATATGCTGCCATCCAAGCAACGTCTTTTTCATGGACGCCACTGCTTATTTCAGCAAGACAATGCCAAACCACATTCTGCACGTGTTACAACAGCGTGGCTTCGTAGTAAAAGAGTGCGGGTACTAGACTGGCCTGCCTGCAGTCCAGACCTATCTCCCATTGAAAATATGTGGCGCATTATAGAGCATAAAATACGACAACGACAACCCCGGACTGTTGAACAGCTGAAGCTGTACATCAAGCAAGAATGGGAAACAATTCCACCTACAAAGCTTCCTGTCCTCACTTCCCAAACGTTTATTGAATGTTGTTAAAAGAAAAGGTGATGTAACACAGTGGTAAACATAACCCAGCTTTTTTTGGAACGTGTTGCAGCCATAAAATTCGAAGTTAATGATTATTTGCTAAAACAATAAAGTTTATCATTTTGAACATTAAATATCTTATCTTTGTAGTGTATTCAATTAAATATAGGTCGAACAGGATTTGCATATCATTGTATTCTGTTTTTATTTACGTTTAACACAACGTCCCAACTTCATTGGAATTGGGGTTGTAATTCCTTAATATGAGCAATAGCTCATATAGGTATAGGAAACCACAGTGTACCTTTGCCCCAAACAATTTGAAAATTGAAGCGAGGTCACTGGCTGTAGTCAAGTTAGAAAGAAATCCTTGCATTGGGTGAATGTTTTCAATTTTTTACAGCCGCTGACAGTTTTTTATTGCAGATTTCTTTTTCAGCTGATACTAGACTGTATACAATTTAGTAACCTTTTTTTGGTACTGATTCTACAATGTTATGAAATGCTACACATACAGCTGCTGTTTTTAATTAATAACCTGTCTACACAATATTTCCTACAATAGGTTTTTGCTCATAATGCATTTTATCATGGAAACTTTGACACCTGCTAGTTCCCACACTGTTAATTATTTTTCAATGTTAAGTCATTGTTATTGGAATAAGAAACGTGACTAAAATGACTATTTACAAATACAAATAGAGCGGTTTATCTTCTAATTAAGCCAAATAAAGAAATCCATAGAAGCAGCTTATAGGATAAACACATCACCATTACTGTACACTAGACAAAGAAAACTGGATAAGACAAAGTGGAGACAACACAGAGGTAAGATAAGGTTACAGCTGTTTTGCCCATTCAAAATATCTTCAAATAAACTCAAGAATGTAATGTAGCGCACAATGCCATACACTAAACAATCTTCATCTTATTTAGTATATCTCGTAGCAGTTGTCAACCAGGCCAGCTTAATCTGTCTATGTAGTGTGAAACTGTTTACAATATATTTCTTTTGCTTACTTTTTAATCTGCCACAGCAAATTAACATCATGAATGACAGTGGAGCTCTAGGCCTCCTGTATTTGTACAGAAGCTCAGAGGTTCTCGCTTTTAAGTTGAGAGGCTGCGAGGAATGGTTCCCACTGTGTATTGTAAAAAGTATTTATTAACCTTTGTTGGTGTTTAGCTGCTTTAAACATGGCTTTATACAGCTTTGCAGGATTTAATAGCAAAAGCAAACCTTAAAATGTTCCAGCAAATTTACATTAAATGAAGTTGGTGATCCAAGATCTAAATACTGGGAGTTAGCATAAAATTGACTGACAAAATTCCTCCTGAGATGTAAACATTTTTTATTCCAAATTATCCGATATCAGGGACGTCGGAAGTTTTGATACGGCAATGGCTTTGGATTCCATTCCATTAACTGTATTTGACAACAAGATCAGCAGTAGCTATTATTCAGTGGTGGGCCGTGCATTCGGTCCTGGGCCTTCACTAGGAACTTCACTTAACTCAATCCACCTCTTAATGAAACCACTTTCAGATCGCAATTACAGTATAGAAACCACCAATACTATAGAATAGTGCAATATAACAGCATGCAACTGTAACATAAACAAAACAAACAAAAACTTAAACAATTGAAGAAAAAAGTATTACATACTGATTATATCAATCAGGATATATTCGAAATATTATATTATATGCATGTCAACTTGTCTGTCTTTCCTTTTATGCCCTTCAAAAGTGCTGAACAGTAATTGCTTGTCCAAACCTGGTGTTTACCAACAAAGCACCACAAATGGCAGATACTGTTAATGTTAAGGGGAATTCATTAGAGTGCTTTGCATTTATGTATGCAAACAGCCAGCACCTACAATAATAGCTAATGAATGTGCAGAGATATTAAATGGCGCTGAGATGACTAATGGCAACCGATAGTACTACTAGGTTTTCAGTGAATCAGATAAGATACACATACAGTTAAGACGAGGTGTTTTTTTCCCCCCTCCACCCTTAATTCAGCTGCAGGTTCATGGATGAGTAGAAGCTAACATGGCGCACGTGGTGGGCCATTAACAGTTGCTAGCTGCAATAGCAAACAATAGCGCATGCTGCCACCTGCCAATTAGGATAATTAATTTCCAGAAGCAAAACGTTACAGACAGAAAGCTGTATAGGTGAGCTTGTATTTGTTGCCCTTGGCTGTAATTACATGCTTTGGTTGCACCCACTCCCAATTAAGTATTCAACCATTCAGTGTCACCTTATACTCATGTTACATGAATGTGGGCCAATGACTATCGTCAGATTGTTTTATAGATACCATTGATCCTACCTGATGGCGCAAAGTTTGCACGATGCCGTCTAAAGCATCGAGCTGTTTTCAGGACAAGATATAAAACCAAGAGGCTTGACAGTAGCAATTTGCATGAGGCTGTGTTGTTTTAATAGAACCACTGACTTGAGATTGCTTTGGGAATTGAGGGCAAGAATGAGGACAGAGAAGGCGATGTATAGGCATTGATGAGTAGGGCTCCTTCCTTTTTGTTCTCAATCATCTGTGGAATTGGTTTCTTCTTCAGAAACATGTATTTGTGCGGTGTATGACAGTGCAGAGCAGGAACGTGCAATATACAGTATAGTTATGTAAAATCCGCAGTGAATACAATCAATTGCATAATTTTTTCATTGCTGCTTTTTCACAAGGCGCAGTTAAAGACGTACTGAGGCAATTTAGCAATGAATTTTCATGAGATTGAGATTTGCAAGAAATTGATTTGAGTCCTTATAATGTCTACAACAGAGGCTCACACGAATCAATTATTTAATTAGCGCTTTCATTCTATTAAATGCTATTTTTGCACAAAAATGGTTTATTATACCACTGGGTGTTCAGAGGTTGAACAAATGTCTTTTTTTTATGAAAACTTATAATTATTTTATGCGTTTGTGGGGAGGATATTTTTAATGCTAGAATACATATAATAATACAATATAATACATAGCCTGCGATTGGTTGGCGACCGTCACAGATGGTGTAGTGGTACACTCGCCTGACTGGTGCGGGCAGCGTGGGTTCAGTTCCCACTCAGTGACGGTGTGAATGTGAGTGCGAATGGTTGTCTGTGTCTATATGTGCCCTGCGACTGACTTTCGACCAGTTCGGGGTGTAGTCCGCCTTTCGCCCGAAATCTGCTAGGATAGGCTCCAGCGCCCTAACCCTAGTGAGGATAAGCGGTTTGGAAAATGGATGGATACATATAATTTCAAATGTAAAGTTTTACACACAAAAAATGAAATAATATCAGCGCACATAATTATTTCTGGATTAGGATGTTAAACTATGGTTACATATTTTACTGATTGAATGTTATACAGTACTTGGCTCAAATTTGGGTATAACAGGGTGAATTTAGTTCAAAATTGCTCATTCCTGTTCAAAGTGCTGAAATGTCGAGAAATTGAAAGAGTCCACATAAAAGCATGGCTGATGTGTTCTTTCGCTCTCTATATTTATGTAAATATTGGTTTGCTTGGCTGACTTCCACGCAGACAGTATAGCTTCATTTTCCACCCGGCAATGGTGTAAATGGTGACTGAATGGTTGGTTGTCTGTCTCAAAATGTGGTCTGTGATTGACGCTGTGACCAGTCCATAATGTTGTTTTATTCTTTATTTGTTGTATTATTTTATTATTATATACAAGTATATAGTGCATATAATATAAATATTATAATAATTTAAAATCACAGCTTCAGATTTTTCTTACAAAGAAAACCATAATTTAAAATTCCAGTGTCGCAGCTGAACAGCACAGGTGTAAAAAAAGAAATAAAATAAAATACAGAATAATAAAATAAAATAAAATGGTGCCACGGTGGCCGACTAGTTAGCACATCTGCTTCACAGTTCTGAGGTCCCGGATTCAAATCCGGCCTCGCCTGTGCGGAGTTTGGATGTTCTCCCCGTGCCTGCATGGGTTTTCTCCGGTTACTCCAGTTTCCTCACAAAAACATGCATGGTAGGTTAATTGAAGACTATAAATTGCCCGTAGGTGTGAATGTGAGTGCGAATGGCTGTTTGTTTCTATGTGCCCTGCAATTGACTGGCGACCAGTTCAGGGTGTACCCTGCCTCATGCCCAGAGTCATGGGATCGGCTCCAGCACGTTGGCGACCCTAGTGAGGATAAGCAGTACGGAAAATGGATGGATGGAAATAAAATGGCACTGTTTTACACTGAACAGCTTAATCAACATAATAGCAGCAGCCATTTGTTGCGATAACACGCGGCGGCTAATGGAGTTTTGTCCAGGGGGGAGGCCATATATATGCAGATGTAGGTAGAGCAGCCAACAAATGTTCTCAAGTAAGAGTACTGTTACTTTTGAATAATATGACTCATGTGATGGTAGACCAGAATTTCCTTGAAGCCGTCCGAAAGTTGTTTTCCATGGCCTCACCGAACTCTTCCCATGCCCGGGTTTTTGCCTCAGCGACCTCCAAAGCTAAGTTCCGCTTGGCCAGCCGGTACACATTAGCTGCTTCTAGAGTTCCACAGGCCAGACTCCTTTTTCAGCTTGACGGCATCCCTCACCGTTGGTGTCCACCAACGGGTTCGGGGATTTCCGCCACGACAGGCACCGACCACCTTACGGCCACAGCTCCAGTCGGCCGCCTCAACGGGTCCGGAACATGGTCCACTCGGACTCAATGTCCCCTGCCTCCCCCAGGATGTGGGCACAGTTCTGTCGGAGGTGGTAGTTGAACCTTCTTCTGACAGGGGACTCTGCCAGATGTTCCCAGCAGACCCTCACAATACATTTGGGCCTGCCAGGTCGGACCGGCCTCTTCCCCCACCATCGGAGCCAACTCACAAGCAGGTGGTGATCAGTTGACAGCTCCGCCCCTCTCTTAACCCGACTGTCCAAGACATGCGGCCGCAAGTCCGATGACACGACCACAAACTCGATCATTGAATTGCATCCTAGGGTGTCCTGTGCCAAGTGCACATGTGGACACCGTTTATTGACAGTCTGTGATGAGCACAGAAGTTCAATAACAGAACACCGCTCGGGTTCTGATCGGGAGCGCGGTTCTTCCCGATCACACTCCTCCAGGTCTCACTCACATTGCTCACATGAGCGTTTAAGTCCCCCAGCAGAACGAGCAAGTCCGCAGTGTGAGCACTCTTCAGCACCCCCTCCAAGGACTCCAAGAAACATGGGTGCTCTAAACTGCTGTTTGTTGCATAGGCACAAACAACGGTCAGGACCCATCCTCCCACACGAAGGCGGAGGGAGGCTACCAGAGGTAATCAGTATGCCCACACCTGCTTGGCGCCTCTAACTGTGGGCAACTCCAGAGTGGAAGAGAGTCCAACCCCTCTCGAGAAGACTGGTACTGGAACCCGAGCTGTGTGTTAAGGTAAACCCAACTATGTCCACTTGGAATTTCTTGACCTCACACACCAGCTAAGGCGGCTCATTCCTGCCAGAGAGGTGATGTTCCACGTCACTCGAGCCAGCTTCTGTAGCCGGGGATCAGAGCGGCAAGGTCCCCGTTTTCGGCTGCTGCCCATCTCACACTGCACCCAACCCCTGTGGCCCCTCCCACAGGTGGTGCACCTATGGGAAGGGGAACCCATGTTACCTTTTCGGGCTGTGCCATGGGGCGTTCGCCTTTGGCAATGGATTTGGTCTATAAGCACACTAATTCTTCGCGGTTCAGAAATCGACTCGCCTAAGATGAGTACTGTACATCAACAAGGTCACCATGACCAAGCACACTAACATGGTCAGATTGGATAATATGTGAAGCTTTCATACATTTTCAAGCTTATTAAAAATATTTATTTACAATAACGTTGTACTGTACTAGGCGTTTTAGCATTTTAAACCTACGAAAAAATTATTTTGTAGTGTACAGTAATATGGGCGCATATAACCTAACAAAGTGTTTCAATGTAATGGACAATGTGCTACTTTGGACGACCCCCTGCCCCTATTAGTCTGTTCTATTGAGGTTCCACTGTATATAATTTAATCGATAATGGTAAAGACGTAGAATTTCCTTTTGAAAATCAAATAATTTTACTGATATGAGTAGTTGAATTATTGGCCGTTGTTATCCATCAAAAGGTCATAATTGTTTAAAAGAATTTTTTTTTTCGAAAGTAATCCATCCATCCATTTTCTAAGCCTCTTCTCCTCACTAGGGTCATGGGTGTGCTGGAGCCTATCCCAGTTATCATCGGGCAGGAGATGGGGTACACCCTGAACTGGTTGCCAGCCAATCGCAGGGCACATACAAACAAACAACCATTCATATTCACACCTACGGGCAATTTATCGTCTTCAATTAACCTACCATGCATGTTTTTGTGAGGAAACTGGAGTACCTGGAGAAAACCCACGCAGGCATGGGGAGAACATGCAAACTCCACACAGGCGGGACTTGAACCCCGGTCCTCAAAACTGTGAGGCAGGCGCTCTAACCAGTCGGCCGCCTTCAAAAGTAATATTGTTCAAATTTTTAATGCCAAAATGTCTTTACCATTTGGTGTCCGAAATGAGGTTTCATGCAACATGTTTTCTGACAGCTAATTACTCCTATTGCTTAATATGCCTTTTCCATGAAAAATGACACAAATGCATTTTAATGTCTTCAGACTTCCTTTTTTTGGTTCTTTTACAAACGGTCCGTCTTTGTCACTCAATCTATCTTTACCTATTAATGCCGCTGGAAAGAGCCTCATGATGTTATTGCAATACACTAAAGTGCTGAAGTGCCAGGATGAGGCAACTTTTTTGCATTCAGACAATTGCAGACAACAAAATAAATGGGGTTATTTCTGAGATATGAATGAATGTGTCGGAACTATTGCATGTCTTTACCGATATTACCACTGTATAAAGACAAGAATGTAATGGGTGCGTAGTTCGGATCATTTATGCAATTGTATCCGTAGAGTTTAAAGGGCAACACGTAAAATGTGCAACTCACTGGATTTTTATGAAGCTGTTTGTCGTTACTATTATGCACTTTTGCTTTTGCCGTTATAAAAAGAACTGTATTTCGATGGGCCTTTACCGTTTGCTCTGTCAATAAGGATTGCCTTTACTATGAATGCCTAAAGTTTGAAATCATCAATAACTTTTGGAATATACGACTGTAAGCATGGCTGTTGCAGCATGGAAGACATTTACCCATATAAAACCAAGGCGGCATAAAAAAACCTGCTAAATAATTTTTTTTAACGTGTTTACCTTTACTGATGAAATTATATGCAAATGACCCAAATATACATCCACAGAATTTTTTTTTTTAGACCAGCCATGTTTCCTCAGTGTTTTTTCATTTTTAATGCCTGGTACAAGTAGAGGTACAGTTGTTTAGACAAATGTAACGATGAGAACAAAAATAGCTCATAATCGTAATGTAAGAGCTGATAGCTAGCCATTTTCCATGGTTGTCTATAGTAACCAAAATCACTGGGAATTCAACTAAGCTAAAGAATGTCAAATAGGACTACGGGCTCTATTATCCCGACTAGCTCAAGTCTGGCATGGCAGGTGGCATAACTCTGCGAGGTGGGCGGGTTGTTGTCATCTCGCAGCCGGCGAGATGACAACAAAAGGGGCTGTCTGCGCCGGTGTGTGTAAACACAACCGTCTTTATTTGCCTCGAATCAAGCGGATTAATTGATTAAGTCCCTTTAAAAAACTCACAATGATTGTCTCGCATGCATAGAGAGAGCGATCTGTGCGTGACGGCATTGTCACTTGGCCGATATGGCGAAAGACAACATGATTAAATATAGAATAAGCTGGTAATAACCGCGGGTGATTTATATATGACTGCAGACCTCATGAATCCAACCCCACCCATGCACAATCGCTCCATGGGTGCACTTATTGCATGCCCTTTTGAGTGGCAGTTCTAGCCCATTTTTAGCGGGGGTGGGGGGGCAGACTGGGTCCAGGTGTTTTTTCAGGGGGGCTGGAAGACAATCGTCGCCGGGGGATGGGGGGTGAGTGGGTGCAGATCGACATCTCTGACAGATTGGGTGGTCACGTCCTATACCTGTATATAATGTGAACATACATGCACCATATACGCTGTCACGTTTGTGTTTGCATTGTTGGGCAAAGGGTTCCATAATTGCAAGCTGACAAAAAACGGGAAATGTCCCACCGTGTTTTTTTTGTTCACAGCTGAAGAAATTAAGTGGGATGGTTGTGTTTAAAATGAACTTTGTCACTTTGAGGTTTTAAATTGTGTTGTCTTTGTTGCGACTTTATACAAATTTGACATACCAACTCATTGGTGTTAGCGGGATGGCCGCATTGATCTGGCTTGAATCCAAAATGTTCCCACATAGTCGCCGTGGCGTGAGGCTTTGGAACTAATTCCATTAATGCCGCTCAACTTTCTGTAACTGTGCAGCTACCGGTTTGCCATCAGAAAACATAGCTTCGTGTACGCGAGCGCCCGCATTTCAAAAGCGCATTACGTGTGCGCACGCACGTGCACATACACACACACACACACACACACTAATCAGACCAAGGGTCCCTGCCCTTCACTATCTTTGACTGGTTTAGTGCCCACGATGGCTTTCATGTGTGTGCTTTCCAGTTGCGGAACTGTTTTTTTCTTCCTCAAATGACTGGGCACCTGTAAGCGGCTTCCATCCATCCATTCTTTGAGCCGCTTATCCTCACAAGGGTCGCGGGAGTGCTGGAGCCTATCCCAGCTCTCATCGGGCAGGAGGCGGTGTACACCCGGAACTGGTTGCCAGCCAATCGCAGGGCACATATAAACAAACAACCATTAGCACTCACATTCACACGTACGGGCAATTTTGCTAATTTTAGTTCGTCGGGGCGCACAGCAAACGAGATCCCTGTATATACTGTATATTTATATATTTATTGAACAAAAGAACAACAACAACAAATCTGGTTGTAGTTGTTTGCAAAAGATTGATAAACATTTTTACAACTGTGGACTTTAATACGCATTCTATTTCCTGTTCCCTGTATTTATCCAGTTTTGCTCTTCCATCTTCATGCCTTTTCATTTCTTGCGGTGTGTAAATTTAGCAGTAGTAATCCAAGATTATATCCCCTATTTTAATATTGATCCTATGGGGTGACAGTGCATTTTTCTTCCCTGCAAAGAGATGTGTTTACACGCATCACTATTTGCAGTAATACCTTTAACGTTCGGCTCCCATGGACAGTTATCACATCCTGCCAGCTGTTGCTATACTTCTCATCAGGATTCCCCCCTTTAGGATTGTCAGCAGCGTCCTAATCCCACAGAGAGAGGTGGCTTTTAATGTGCAGAGGTATATTTTGTGATATGAATTCTCTTTCGTTTATTTGGGAGCTGCTGTCAATGCAGTATAACACGAAGTACATTCTACAGGACATTAATTTTTCAAATTAAGAGATAAACAAATTATCCCGGCCCACTTGGGAAGCATTAGACCAGCTGAAAAACCTTTCAACTTTGTCTTTTTAATACGTTGGTCTCTTGATTCCTTTTACCCAGTGTCCATTTCACCCAGGGCCTTTTAGAGCACCTCGCTGATGATATTGTAACTTCTATTTCACTGTAGGACGTCTATGGAGGATGATTACCTCAAGCTCTTGACTGTCGTATTGGTCACAGTCGGAGAATTCTTCACAACACTGTGTTCATTTTACATGCGCTTTTGATCAACTTAAAGCTAAAGAACATTTTCACATTTTTCTACATAATGACTTCCTGTGGTGTTTTCTCAGATGGGAGTTTTCCCACTGCTTCCTTCATAGCACACGTTTTAAGATCAACTCCTATTTGCTGCCTTTCCATCAAACTTTAGGTGTAGGCAAGAGGTCTACCGCTCTGAGAGTTAAAGACAATTTTGTCTTTCTCCTTTTATCCGATTTAATACTAGTGTTGGTGTGGCTGGGGGCAAGTTGATAGGAAGAGCAAAATCCATTGAAGAAGCAGCTCCAATATTAATATATAACAACAAGCTGGAAACGGCTGAGAATGAATTTAGAGTGATTTAAAGGTCATAGGTTTGAAGGCTCCGAAATAGGGTCAGTAAGGACTGGCGTTAAACCCCATAGGTACTCTCATAACACCCCAACAACACAGCTGAGCTATATCTGAGCAATAACCAGTTTGTAAAACTCACTGGACTGGTGTGTGTGCGTGTGTGTCTGTGTGTGTGCGTGAGTGCATGCGTGTGTATAGGAAAACTGACAGGGCCCTTCTTTCATCCATCTCCGGGACCGCCACTGTTTACATTTTTTTTTTTTATAATTACCTTGCCTTAGCTTCTTCCTTACCTTCTAAAGCTGTACATTATGTCATGTCACGTATTCTAATTTTGTTTCGTTTAATAGTGAATGTTTTGACAGGCATAGTCCTGTCAACAATCCTGGAGGCTGTTGGACCTTTAATTTGTTTGGATTACAAATACACAAATTCTTAAATGACGGAAATATGTTATATTATAGTTCCATCACTGCGGTCAAACGTTTGTCACTGGTAAAATATGATTTTTAAATACTCTGCATGTAATGTTTTAATAACTTGCCGGGTAACTATAACTACAAGTTACAAACGTAGTAAGCTTCACCTTTGGTGACTACCACTTTATGCAGTAAGTTAGTTTCTTAGTTTTAGTAAGATTGTAAAAAGTGTACATACAAACACAAGAACAAAAAAAACAAAAAACAATAATGTACAGTGGGCTGCGAGGGTGCAAGGAAGATCTGCTGATGCTATGCCGCATTGTAAAGTCTTAATCAGTTTCTGTTCCCGCTCCTGTTAGCCTTTTCGAACATATTTTTTTACATGTTTGTCAACCCTCCAACCATTCGAGAGGCACAGATTGCATGTTTAAGCCATCCCTTACAAGACAAAATTCCAAATCAATGTGGTTATTTGGTTTGCATGTAGCAGGGTCGGCCCTAGCCAATTTGGCACCCGAGGCGATATTTTATTTGGTGCCCCCTTCATTTGCAATTTATATACGTTTAAAAAAGACTTGGAGTAGCACTGTTTTTAAAATTGGCTTTAATTTATATATAAAAAAATTAAGTAAAACAACATTAACAATAGTTAAATTCCTATAATTTAGAATGTAATAAAAAACTCAATAGATACACATTGACTACTATGCATGTACATAATATACAATGTATTTTTTTTCCGCTATGCATGTTAGTAGTGTAGATTAGGGCAATGGAGATGTCGACTGAGTAGGTTAATTTTCCACAAATGATCTATAATAGTTAAGACAAAGCTACAGAATATAAAACTGGATATTTACTGATTAGCATGCCATGTTGAGGCTAATCGCTCAGAAGCAAGTTATCAGGCAAGTAGACAGTGCTAAATAACTAGAGGCGGGGCAACAATTTGCAGAGGAAAGATCAAGTTTCAAGCAAGTCCCAAGGTACGGTGGCAATGTAATTGTAATTGATCCTGATGAAATTTAAAGCATGTCAAGTCAAGACATTGCTTGATTTTTGCAAGATGTACAGTAAGTCGAATCAGTCACAAAATTGCTTAGTTACATGTACTGGAGTGAGAAAAAAAAAAAAAATAATTCTTAGATCAAAACAATAAGGTGCATTTACGCCTATAAAAGATGACCAATATCATGCTGGGAAAAGCTTCTGAAATAAGTCTATTTCAAATGACATCAGGAGCAGAATAGATGACATTTTGGCTGAAGTATTTTCAGATCTGATTTCAAGCCCAGCAAAATTCAGCCTCCAATTTTGCAAGACAGCTTTGCAATTTAATTATAAACAATTAAAGCAGCCAACTTGAAGAAATTTGTGCATGACATCTTCAGAGAAAACAATCTTTCGTGGGATCGACTTTCGAGAGTTTGTCTGGATGGAGCTCCAGTCATGCTGGGATGAAACTCGGGTTTTGGTGCACTGGTGAAAGCTGATGCACCAGACATGTTCTGCACTGGCACGCGTTGGCGACAAAAACTTTCAAAAATTCAAACATACAGTACATCCACACTATAACATCACTGCGTTAACTTGGTGGTATCATATACAGTTGGCAATACAGACAGTACAAATAAACCTTATATTATTTTATTCAGACCATCATTTAGAGTAATTACTAACTAGTAGAACTTCGAGAATCCCTGAATAGTTTGAAATTTCAGCCGGACACGCATTTAGGTCTCAAAAAAGAAGGCCGTCTGGGCACCCGCCATCAGCGTGTTATGCTAATGCTTACTTTATTTCAAGCTAGCTAGACATTTGAAAGATATGTGGACATAACGTTGCCTTTATTTTTTGACTTCTTTTCCTCCTCCGCTTTTCTTCTTTTGCAGAACTGAGGGCTTAGCTGTCCTTTCCATGATGGAAAAAAAATTGTAAATAATAATCACCGGTCCTGTTCTGACTGATCGCTCGTTCGTTGACTTGAGATGCGCCCCCACGTCATGTGACGTGACTTGCCAAGTGACAAACATAGTTACTTTAGTTCATTTTGTAATTGCTTTTGTTATTTTCAAGACAGAAACGTAAAGGGGGCGCCAGTGGGTGACACTAATTATTTTATGATTTTATTGAAATAAAATTTTCCCAAGGATGAGGGCGCTGGCAGTGCACCCCTCCAGCAGATGGCGCCCTCTGCGACCTCCTATGTCGCCTATGCCCTGGCATTTAGGGACAATTTTAGTGTCGTAATTGTTGAGTGGCTTTTTATGATTGTCATTTCTTGAGATTAAATGAACAGTTTTTATCTTTTATTTATGCTGCCACTGACTTAGATTATAAATAGCGTTCACTAATTGAATTGTATCAAATCAATGGATGTATTTTTGCATATGATGAAGCTTTAGAAAATGATCTGCTGACCCAGTGTTCCCCTCAGCCTTTCATACAGGATCACAGTTAGTTCCTGTAGTCCATTGTTTCACTGTTGCCCTCAATGTTATTTTCTGCCAAAAATGGCAGATGTTTTCAGGAAAAAACAACAACAACAGAACACTGCTGCAGAGTGCCAAAGCAGCAAACAAGGAGGATTTACAGGAGAATAAATATTGGATTTAGATTTACCAGGTAGACTAAAACAAGACCCCAATGTTTGCCCAAAACTATGTGGTGGCAGACTATGCAACCAGATGTTCACTATACTGATGTAATAGAACATTTGTGTTATAATATTGATTGTCACAAATTGTGTTGGTATTTTTTTTTTTTTAAAGAAGAGACGTTATGCACTTTTTTCACAATTTAAAACAGTTCCCAGGACTACGAACTACTACTACTACTACTACTACTACTAATAATAATAATAATCATAATGATAATAATAATCTTTCATTTTCACAGAAATAAGCTTTGGCTCTCCTCTCTCCTTTTAACCTGAAGCTTGCTATGACTGGTTTCTTTTGTACATGTTTGGAAACGCAGCTGAAATGGCTTGCTCTGTTTAGAATAATAGCCTTTTGGAAAAATAGTCATGAGAAGTGATGGAAAAGTCGCTACAAATAGCAATGATGTTGCTAAGTTAGCAACAGTGATGAACGCTCGCTTTGTTGCAATGCCCAAGCAGTACTGAGAATTTGCATGAGACAAAACTACCTCCCTGAAACCAATCAAGTTCGACCAGTGTGGTTGTGGCTGCTCAGTGTGCTGTTATTCTTTATCCTTTGTGTAATTTGATGGAAGAATATCAGAGACCTTTTAATAAGACACCTGGGCACTGTTTTATAACGTAAACAAATTTTATAACAGGCTTCCTTTAACATTGATAGTGTGTTTACTTCCATATGTTTACACACAACTAAGGTGCTTTGAGTACCTTCGAATGCGCTACATAAATAAAATGTATTATTATTATTACTCGGAGTAGCTGCAGTTAACAGTTATCAGTTGATCACTGATTGGAGTCAGTCCATGTTAAATGACTTTTTCAAGGGTACCAGGATGAAGTTTGTCATGCACTTAAAGGACTCCTTTGTGCTTTTGTTCTAAAGAAGAAACGAAACAAAACCATTATTACTACTATTTAATTGGGCGTTCGTCCCAAGTATAGACTGTTTTTAATGGCCGTAGCCTGAGAAAACCTCCATAAAAATGACATGTTATTCCGTTTCAAGTCTGTGTAGCTTTTTTTTTTCTTTGCTGTGCGTATCTTCCATGCTTGTACACTGTTTTTTTTTTTTTTTTTTTTTTTCTATAGCAAAAACTTTTTCATTTCCTACATTTGCATGAAAGAGGAAAAAATGCTCGTGTGGGGGCGGAGGACGCATTAAGCACTTGATTTGCTTTTAACATGCCGTCAGTTATGCATCTAAGGCCATCTCTTACACTCACTTAAGAGCTTATCAAACCTGAAATTGAATGAATTTCATTTTCTTGCCAATTCTTCTCTACATAGACAGGAGAGACAGAAAGATCAGTTGTGTTGTCAACAATAGTTGTTCTCCTGTGTAGCTTGACTTTATAAAGTTTTTTTTTTATAAAGTAATGTGTCTCACGGGCCTCCCTGTGCTTATCAAATAGCAACTACAGGGAAAATCCATATTCCGGCTTAAAGTGGATGTCTTTGGATCTTGCATTTGCCTCATGAATATCTCCAACCCTTGATGGAAATTTCCAGTACATTTTACAATTTGCTGTGTTGTTGAGATGTAAGGCTTAAGTGGTTGTGCTGGGGTTGCAGATGAATAATCTTTGCGTCCGCTAAATTCTGCTTCATACATCAGGAAAATGAATTCTAAACCAACAGCGCTCTGGCTCTTTTCTGTTATCTCTGGTGCAAGTATTTGTCTTGCGCACTGTTCCACAAGATACCTGCAAGAGCGTGGATCTTTTCGAAGGTTTGACATGTTTATTTAAATCCACATTTTCGGTCCAACCTGTCCTTAAAACTCTTAGCTCAGGGACTATTGCTTCCAGGTGCATTCACAGATGGGACGGAATATTCAGCGGTAGCTGGTGAATAGAGGGCGCTCATCTAAGTCCCCTTGAATAACGACACCCTCTTAAAATAATGGCCCAAGTCATTTCTTGACATTTTTCAGAAAACACAAGAAACCACCAAATTTTGAACATATGATATTTATTAATCATTGCACTCAAAAAAGTAATGATAATGGATGACCATTGACATTGTCATAACAATGTCTGTCAATTATGTTATGGAAGAGGAATAAATGACTTGGGCTAATTTTTGGACATGGGAACAATTTTCAACCTTCAACTCAGTCGATAATAAAACATAACTACATAACAACATAGCATAAAATCATATTCGGCCGCACTAATATTACCATGTTTGAATGAAACGCAAACATCACACTGATCTTTGCGCGGAATGAATAGAGAGTAGTTCTCTTTATGGAAGACATTTGTGAAATATCGAATTCCAACTGCCGTCACTCCAGTAATTGCAGCTGCCTGTTGATATTCCCGGTGTAGATGCGGCGATGGTTGTGCCTGAATGAAGGAACTTCTTGTCTTTGCAGGTCTTCTGTAGATGCTTCTGCAGTAGTGTGAATCAACAGTAGGCAGGTCCCTCAACCAATCCTTAAGCAAATCATTGACATCAGTTTCAAGCTTTGCATGCTTGCCCCTCTTAGGACCAGATTTAGAGAGTGGCGTTGTTCAGCCAGTGTACTGTATAATGGTTCTTTCAGGGAGACCAAGTGTAGAGGAAAAAAGTGCCTTGCACACTTTGAGACTCGTTCCATCTTGAAGCTTCAGTTGGTAGGACAATGACGACTTGCGTCGGGATCCCTCAGCAACTTTCTTTTGCTTTATGTTAACCTTTGTGAACAGAGTGGTGACATATAAACGACGTTCTTCCCAGGTGTTCATTGCCCAAATCTGAAATATCCACTGCCGCTGCTCTTCTGTAATGACTTGGCAGTCTCGGGTTGAGACTCGCTGACAGAACTTTGAGTTCCAGTGAGGACACATAATCTTTACACCATGAACTGGTCGCCTGCCAATCGCAGGGCTCAATTAAACAAACAACAATTCGCACTCACATTCACACCTACGGACAATTTAGAGTCTTCAATTAACCTACCACACATGTTTTGGGGATGTGGGAGTAAACCGGAGTGCTCGGAGAAAACCCACGCAGGCATGGGGAGAACATGCAAAGTCCACACAGGCGGGGCCGGGATTCTAACCCCGGTCCTCAGAACTGAAAGCTGAAGTTATTAAATAGGTCTTATGTGACAAAGATGGACATGTTTCATAATTCATGTCCAATAGGAGTGATTATTTTATGTATCTAATGAAAATTATACATGAATGAACTCCGCTCATGCATAAAGCTCACTCCATAAACTTTCGTCTCATCTTTTTGGCTTGGAACATCACCACTATCGGATTTAAATTAAAACGAACAAGATTTGCTTTTACTGCAGACTTTCAGCTTTAATTTGAGGGTATTTATATCCGCATCAGGTAAACGTTGTAGGAATTATAACAGACCGTGTATATCGACCACTTTTTATGCCGGCTACTTTTCACGGGCGCTGGCTAGCTGCATGCTAGCATTGCGTATCCTCAGGTTGTTGAAGTCGGTCTGACACATATCTCAATACCAAATTAGGATTCACAAATGTATACTGTATATCATTGGAGGTTTGTTTCAGCAGTATATATTTTCTAGGAAATGCGTCCAAACTTATTTTTCCTAACCTACAATGTTGCCTGGGAGCCAATTAATTGCT
Source organism: Phyllopteryx taeniolatus (assembly GCF_024500385.1). Classification (NCBI taxonomy): domain Eukaryota; kingdom Metazoa; phylum Chordata; class Actinopteri; order Syngnathiformes; family Syngnathidae; genus Phyllopteryx; species Phyllopteryx taeniolatus. The sequence goes on along the minus strand of NC_084505.1, from coordinate 8,306,915 downwards.
AAAAACAAATGCGATGCGATCTATGCGATGAACGTATAGGTGTCGGGAAATGTATTTTTTTATGTAAGATAACAACCCATTGATAGCGCCACAAACGGGCATTGTGACTACGTTACCCAGAGTTCAACATTGACTCAGGCACGTCTATGGGTGCGTTTGTAAATATTCTTTATTATTATTATTATTATTATTATTATTATTATTATTATTATTATTATTATTATTATACTACAGTCCGGACCGTACAGAAACTCCAACTGCTGTTGGAACGTAATTTCTCAGAGTAGCATTGGGGTGTCAGATATTATTTATTAGTATTTCTGAACACACCTTATAGCCACCGCAACCATACGCACGCGGCCATCTTAGCTTGTATCAGTGCTGTTCGCATTACCTTAGGATTCCCTCACTGCTATGCCACATTAGTAAAATGAGAACAAATTAAGTGTGCGTGCCTATGAACCGAACGGGACACACGCGGACCGGAAAAGTCAAACCGTTCCATCCCTAGTATGCATATATATATATATATATATATAAAATGGAGGCCACTATGCTCTTAGAAACCTTAAGTGCAGCAGAAATGAACCTTTTTTTAATAAATCTGCAAAGATTTCACAACTCCATTTTTTCTGTCAATATGGGGTGCTGTGTGTACATTAATGAGGAAGAAAAATTAACTTAAATGATTTTAGCAAATGGCTGCAATATAACAAAGAGTGAAAAATGTAAGGGGGTCTGAATACTTTCCGTACCCACTGTACATGTTCTCATGTCTGTCTTGTACTTGTATTATTGTATAGACCAATAATGCTTTTATGATTATTGCAGCGCTCCGCAGCGGAAGTCATACTGCAATGTTACTGAATTAGCGCTGTGCAAAAGATTGACTGAGCACTATAAGCTTTCAAAATGTCACATGACCATACATTGCCAAGGGGGTGAAACTACCCATTAGTATCCTCACCAGGATGGTGCAATCCGTGAGACAAAGGTACAGAATTGTTAATAGACCCGTAAAAGTATTTTTTTCTTCAATGAACCTTCATCTTTAATCACTTGTAAAAGAAGAGCTGTATAGCCGCAGCTGAAGATGCAGATAGTAAAATGATATTATATATTCTGTGGATACAACTTTTAGATTAGTGATATCCAAAATTACAACTTTTGCTTTCATTGATCTGCAATGCAATCAGTCATTTGGCTACAAGATAGCTTGTGCCCAAAGGGAGTTACTGGCAGACTTTGTGAGGAGTCTTGCTGACTGTTCAAGTGCCTTTATCTGTGCATTTCCTCATGGCAGACTGCACAGACTTTCATGTTAAAAACAGATAATGTTCAAAGTTATTGTCTCCCTCATGGCTTAATTAGTGATTATTGCTACCACCGTATAGGAGAATGTTTTGAAATTCGTCGTAGCTCATCATTCAGCCATTTCGCTTGATGTGAATGTCGATAAGTCAGCAATGAGTGAAAAATTGCAAATTGACACAAACTGGAAACAACTTTAAAAATCAGGATGTTAACTTGATTCAACAAGGTTCCTCTTCAAATAAAATTCCTAATATAAAAGAAATAATCAATAATCTTACTTTTGTGTGGATACTTTGTCAGTATTTATCAATTTTCTGCTCTCACAGTGAAAACCGGCTAATGGACATGACATTTTTACAATTTAAAACCGTTGTCAGATTTTTTAATAATATGTCTGTGACATGTTTTCATCAGAAAATACCCTGAGGATGAAAACAATATACTGTAGGTACAGTGTTTAAAATGAGCACAATTAAAATATTACAAATAAGTATTCATATACTGCACTCCACTGCACCCTAATTCTGGCTGAAATTAGCCACTTTTGAGAGGTATGTCTTGGCTCATGCATCTGAACCACTGATAAAACAGCCCCTTTACTGCTCCAAATAGCTTTTGTTACCATGCCGACTAAGGGGGGTGACTACTTGTTAGGCCCCAAGACTAAAAAGTGAATACGATGTGCACTTGAGCCACCACAAAGACCACACCCCAAAGACAGCTTCTGTATTTTCATCACTCTATTAACTAGCCACTAAAATGCACTTGTCAGATCTGGAGCGCACGCATCTCAACCCACAAATTCACTCCCCCCCCCCAAAAAATACTCTCCGCCATGTCGATATCTTTACTCAGCAATAAAGTACACATCACTTATCAGAAGCCAACCCTTTCAACTAAGGCTAATCTGTTTATCCAACAAAAGTCAGTGCTGCTCTGCTAAACCTTTGCCCTTGAAATTGTGTTTCAGACAATGTAGTCTGGAACCAGACTTTTTCAAAGGTTTTTTTTTTTTTTTTTTTAAAAGAGAATACAGTCATTCACACAAAGTTAAAAGGTCAAATTGATGGTCTTACTCCATAACTTACTGGCAATAACATAATGGCAACACTGTTGCCAGTAAGAAAAAAAAACCTCAGTGTAAAGAGTGTGAGCACAGAATTACGTACAGTATATGCTTTGAGCTACACTATTAGTACCTAAGCTATCCTCCTGTGAAACACACAAAATTGTCAGGGAAAAGGTAACATGCTGATTCGCATATGTTAACATACAAATTTGTTACTATGACAAGTGTTGCGTGGTCATACAGTATATGTTTAGTGCTAAACTCTGAGAAAAGTTAACTCCATATTTGTGTTGTAGGCAACTTTGTGGTTTTACACCTCAGAATACCGTAGATAAGAAAAGAACTTGACGCCTCTGAAAGGTTTATTAGTCTTGGCCCAAAAATACTAACAAGGGATGGACATTATTCACGGTAGCATCACTTTTCTTAAGTAAATCAGGTCCACCTAGTTTGCTGCCTAAATGGGCTGCTGAAGTAGGAGAAATAGGGCTTTATTTTTGTAGACAGTGCATCCGCGGTGGGGTGCAGATGGCAGCATCTTGTGACTTACTTGCAATGGCTAAATTTATTTATTTTTACTTTCACCCTGTGACAAAGGACTGACCACAATGTCCGCAGAGTAATATTTATCAAGGTTGTTGTTGGTTAGCTCATCACAGAGTCAATCACCTCTGCTGAGATCACAGGGGCTGGAACCATTGCTCAACACATTTCTACAGGAAGCAGAGGGACTAAATGGTGTGTCTGTGATAAGACATTCAACCTTCATCTCTGCCTGCATGTGGCACCGAGTGATAAAAGACTGAGGGCCACACTGGGCTCGCTCTTCTTTTGTGTTAGAAAGCTGCAATGGAGAGTTGCTCAAGATGCATGTTTAAATTTACAGATGGGCCTAGTCTTTTAATGTGGCTTTCTCGCCTTCGATGGTCAAAAACACTTTTAAGTAAATCAAAGAGGACCTTTCAGTTTCAAACAGTCCCTGCATTTGGCAGGCAACCAAGTTAAATTACCAGTGTCCTGACTTAAGTGAGTCACCCTCTTATGCACACTTATACAAGAGATAATGTTACTTATTCGGATAGCGTAGCGGCTGATGGTGATAAAACATGCAGAGAGATAAACTTGGGAAACGGATGATCACACTGTCATCTTTATTGATAGGAACCAGGTCCAACTTGCAGGTTTTTGGGCAGTGACCACCCATGTCCTTTTCTTGCTGTTGCTGAATATTTTGGCAAGCTGACAGCAATTCCTTCAACCATAATAGACCAGACGGATGTATTTGTGGTCTAAATTTACTGCTGGCAACTCACTGAATGAAAAAGCAGACGTCAAGTCATAATGTATTCACGTCGCTGTCACCCAATAAACTGTTTGGCAGCCTTTCAAGCATGCCAACAATTAACTTTTTATTTGCTCACTGGACCTTGGCTAAGATGCATACAAAAAATGTTTCATGTTCTAATGGGTACAATTTAATGTGGAGCAACTTTTAAACCAGAAAATCCAGTGACATCCTTCATCACGCAAAGGTTGAAGTTGATTGTGATTGTATCAGAATCACAATCAGAATCCAGAATCATCTTTATTTGGCAAGTATGTCCAAAAAAACACACAAGGAATTTGTCTCCGGTAGTTGGAGCCGAGGTTAATTGACAACTCAAAATTGCCCGTAGGTGTGAATGTGAGTGCAAATGGTTGTTTGTTTATATGTGCCCTGCGATTGGCTGGCAACCAGTTCAGGGTGTACCCTGATTGTGTGATTTTGCACGCTCTTGTCTTAGTTTTGGCTTAGTTTTGATTGTCCGTTGCAGTCGGAGTTTGTCCTTTTTTGTAGCAGCACCAAACCAGACTGTGATGGAAGAACACTGGACTGATTCGATGACCGCTGTGTAGAACTGCCTTAGCAGCTACCGTGGCAGGCCGTGCTATCTCAGAAGCCGCAGGAAGTACATCCTCTGCTGGGTCTTTTTGAGGACGGAGTTGATGTTGATCGCCCACTTCAGGTCCTGAGAGACTGTAATTCCCAGGAACTTGAAGGTCTCGACGGTTGACACAGGGCAGTTGGACAGCGTGAGGGGCAGCTGTGGTGAAGGATGTCTCCTGAAGTCCACAATCATCTCTACAGTCTTGAGCGTGTTCAGCTCCAGGATGTGACGGCCGCACCAAAGCTCCAGCCGCTCCACTTCCTGTCGATATGCAGACTCGTCACAGTCCTTGATGAGGCCGAAGACAGTGGTGTCATCTGCAAACTTAAGGAGTTTGACAGCCGGGTGCGTTGAGGTGCAGTCATTCGTGTAGAGAGAGAAGAGCAGCGGAGAGAGGACACAACCTAGGGGTGCCATCAGTGCTAATGCTGCGTGTGGATGAGGTGGTCTCTCCCAGCCCCACCTGCTGTGTCCTGCCCGTCAGGAAGCTGTAAATCCACTGGCAGATGGCAGGCGAGACGCTGAGCTGGAGAAGCTTGGATGAAAGGAGTTCAGGGATGATGGTGTTGAACGCTGAGCTGAAGTCCACGAACAGGATCTTCGCGTAGGTCCCTGCACTGTCGAGGTGATCTAGGATGACGTGCAGTCCCATGTTGACTGCATCATCCGCAGACCTGTTTGTTCGGTAGGCAAACTGCAGGGGGTCCAGCAGGGGACCTGTGACGCTCTTGAGGTGGTCCAGCACGAGACGTTCAAAGGACTCCGTGACCACAGATGTCAGGGCGACAGGCCTGTAGTCATTCAGACCTGAGATTGTAGTTTTCTTGGGGACTGGGATGATGGTGGAGCGTTTGAAACCGGATGGTACTTCGCACAGTTCCAGAGATCTATTGAAGATCTGAGTGAAGACTGGAGCGAGCTGCTCCGCGCAGACTTTGAGGCAGGATGGGTACACAAGGTCCGGGCCTTGTGTTGTTTGAAGATGCGCCTCACATCCTGTTCGTGGATGGTCAACGCAGAAGTCAGAGGTGTGATTGTGGTCGGTGGTGCGGCCGGGTGGGTGTGTGGTGTGAAAGTGTCCTTTTCAAATCTGCAGTAGAAGGTATTCAAGTCGTTGGCTAGTGTGCTATTGTTCTCAGCTTGGGGGGATCGTCGCTTGTAATTGGTCAGCGTTTGTAATGCATGCCAGACTGATATAGAGTCGTTAGCGCTAAACTGTTTTTTCCAACCTTGCTGCATAGTTCCTCTTTGCAATTTTAATTTCTTTAGTCAGCAGGTTTCTAGCTCGATTATACAGGGCCCTGTCCCCGCTTTGATATGCGTTGATATGCCATGCGATATAATATCACATCATACGTAATACGACCTCCACGTCTCCTTGGCAATTATTTAGATAGCTTTTGAGTTGTAGAATTGTTTCGGCAGGAGAGTCACAACAGGAGGGGATAAATGATAGTTGCCAACAACAGAGCGTTTGAAGTTGTTGTGGTCCTTTGGAATATGAATTAAGAAGAGTGTTAACATCAAGCACATGCTGCTACTTTTCGCAAGTCGTCAGCACTAAGGAGAAAATCCTTCACCATACCACAAACAAAACCTAACATTGCAGAAGAACAAATATTATGTAACAATAATATCTTTTCAAAGCTTTTTTTTTTCAGCTTTTGATCTAAACGAGTTTTCAGCTTTTCTTTTTATCACAACTGTTTTATATTTGCTGTAACCTTAAAGTTCCAATGAGAAAACTGATATGTATTAATGTCTGTGGAAGTTTGTTTTTGTTTTGTTTTGTTTTACCTTTGCCTAGCGTGAAACTGTGAGGGCAAGAAGTGTTATCAGGTCCGAGTTATCATATGAAAAAAAAAATCAATAACATGCATTTTGGGTAATGATAGGATTTTGCTCAAGGAATCCAACAGTACTGGTACAGTCCATGGACCCAAGAATAATGTTTTTAAATCATTCTCTTTAAAATGGAACGTAGTCCGCTAACAAAGACTCAAATGAATTGATTTCGTGGTTTTGCTCTTTCCATTACCATAGTACCGTTTCCAGTGGCCCAGAGTTATCCATGGTGCCATGCTATCCTCTCACACAGTCATCCGCCATGAACCGAAGAAGTGGCCTGCTAATATACGGGCAGACAAATGAACACAAATTGTTATATTAAAGGGCTCGTTCCCGTTACTGAAGCCAATTCATTTGAAAGATTTCCATCTATTAAAGATTTTCAAATAAAAGACATGGTGAAAAATAAAATCGAGCTATAATTCCATTTACATTAATAAGGTAAGGCAGAAAATTATTCCAAAATTGTCTCCAAAGAATGATCAAGCAAAGCTAATTGAGAAGTCATTTATTTAGTTGATGAAAAAGTTTCATGGTGAATTTAATTATCGCCGAGTGGATAATTTCCAAAAGGTTTACTAATTTTACAGAACCAGAGCCATAATTCTCGAGTTAAACATGACATCAACCTTTTTTCCATTCACCCGAACAAAGCTAATTACACACTCCTCGCTGTCTCATCCTCCATCCACTGGCTTACTTTACTTTGCTGCTGTACAGTTCATCTTGCTCTCTGCAGCCAATTTAAAAGCAGCCTAATCCCATGGAGAATATTCCATCTTGCCCTACTGTGATTGAAGCCTGCTAGGATCAAATTTAATGCTCTTGGTTGTATTGAGACCATATCCATATGCAGCTAAATGTCAGATGCCCAAGTCTATAACAATGGAACCGTAAGTCTCACAAAAATCTGTTTGAAGCACCTTCGTGCATTATGTCCTCCACGACCTCAGCATATGTTGTGAGACTTTAGCATCTTAATGTCACTTGTTAGTCGTTTTCCATTTTAATACGAATAGTGGTTACCTTCATTTTACGCTTTTGGTTTTTACATGAAAATGCATGTGCAGTTTGTAGGTTATATGGTGACAATTTCCCCCAGTTTACTTCCATTTGTTTTCCAACCTTTCTTATAGTGCAAATACATTTTAAATCTGAACAAACTATTTGGTCGACTAATGTTAATAATCTCAATTTTTTTGCTCAGATTCTTGTGTGGAACCTGCCTACTAATAACATACATGCAGATATAATCATTCAAGTGTCACGATAGCGTCAATCTGCTGAATTTGGACTCAAATTGCCTAAACCTAATGTGAAGTTTAGAGGTGTTGTGATGTTTTATGCAGCACGATGATCTAACAGTGAAGCATTAAAAAAAAAAATAAATAAATAAAAAAAAAAATCACTATATTTTTAGTTGAGTGATTATTGAAATGTGACTCAATTTGATATAACTTTTTCAAATGATGGTAAAACAAAAGAAAATGTGCAATTTGAATCAAAGGGAGGATTTTATGTGCGGCTGCGAGAGAAGAGAAAATGCATCTCCACCCTGCCCTAATCAATAGACTACATAGAGTATGCAAGGCTTCACTGATAATGGCCTGAAGAAGCAGGTAGGGTTTAAAATTGCTTTTATAGATTAAAAGGCAGTTTGGTAAGCTCTCTTTTCTTTGAATAGGACTCGAATTCAAGGGAAAACTTTTATTCAACAAGTATTGATTTCACTACTTTATGAATCTTTCTTGCAACAGATGTACAGTATTTAAATTATCAACCAACGTAGGGTATCTTGTCTTGTGAGAATTTGGAATTGAATTTTTTTGTTTTTGTTTTTCAGTGGTAAGTATAAACGATGGAGATCATGAAACATTCAAAGCAGTACTTCACATTTAATTTGCTAATGGAATTTCCAGTTTTCAGATAGTTGTAGCATCCGCCACAAGACATCATAGTATACAGCTTGTGTAATGCAAACAAATGTGCTGTTGTGGATCAACACTGTTGGCTTGCTTTTTTTCACCCGCCACAAAGAGTCTGTGAAGTAAACTAACATAATTGGATCTCTCAGGACAAGGTTTCCGGTCTTGAGCCACATTTTTTTGTAAAGTTGGCATAAGTGGAACAGAAACATGTTTGTCATCTATAGTCCCTAATGTATTATCAATGCAAATCCTGTTAAGCGAATGTGCGTACGGAGGCCCAAATGATAATTTAATCCTACAGTAAGTGTTCCTGGATGATGCTATGAGTCCCAGTGTGAATGTTAAATGAACTCTCAGTGCTGTTTTATATCAGAGTTCATGCCAAGCATCTAGTGGCCAGACATTTTTCCCACATGCTCACCAAACAATCTGCGTTGGAGAAGATGAAGTGTTCACATGAATAATAAAAAGCATTTCTAATGATGGCTGTGCTCTTGGCTTAGGAGCTGATTGTGTTGCAGTGGGTGGTCTTGTTGTAAACCACCTGACACAAATATCAGACAGCATTCTCATCTGCTTTTTAAAAGCTTTCCAATGTCATCTGACTGAGGCAAAGCAAAGACAGAGGTAATGTATTTGCTTTTGAAGATGAATAGCAAACCAAGACTGCAAAGTTTGAATACTAAGGTAGAATGCAAACTTTTCTGCACATATACTGGAACCTCTTAAATCAAATTCCATTGAAGACTTCAGCTCTAAAGGAATAATTCAACAAAAGTGTTTTTGTTTTTCTTCTTCATAGTTTATGCCACCACATTAGAGTATAACTGATGGCTAAGAGGATCATAAAACAGAAAATGTAACCTGTCAAGAAAACGGAAGGAAGCGCTACACGCGTCTCTGTCTTAGCTGCTCTGCACAAAATGATCAAATTAGAAGAAGCAAATGTGATCTGCGACTTTCACGTGAAGAAATCCACTTCCCGAGCACAAGCAATAATTGCCTCGGCATATTGGTCGTTGCCTCTGTCACGCGTAATCAAAATTAAGAATGAGTTGATCATTTGTTGCTTTCACATTTTAATAGCAGAGGTGGGGGACTCGTGTCACATGACTTGACTTGAGTCAGACTCGAGTCGCCAATTTTTGGACTTGCGACTCGCTTAGCTAAAACTCATGAAAGACTTGATTTGACATTGACTTGGTATTCAAGAGACTCAACTTGACCTTGACTTAGACTACAAGACTTGGCAAGTCATTTTGTTGTTAGTTGAGAATCTGAATTTTCAACAGAGTGGGGCATTTCTTTTATTGATTTATTTTTTTAAGTATTTTTGTCATTTGCGCTAATCACTGCATGCTATGATGTGCAGTGCAGGGGACAGTAAAACACGTTTTGTCCTGTATAATGAAAGGAGCTTTGACGATCATTCAATTTAGATTCAAGAATGTTTTTGAGAATTATGACAAAGAGCACGGCAACATGCAAGGTTTGCAATTCTAAGACAAGAAACCTTCCAGCGACATACTATAAACCCACAGACACAGGAACGCTACCATCACAGTTAAGCTCATCAACAGCTGGTCAAACATTTCAGTTATGCGTTCTCAACAAATCATAAAGCACAGGTTTGTGTTATATTTCTTAATAATGCATTTTTTTATTGAATGGAAATGTCTGAAAGCAACACGTGTAAAGGCAAAGACCCATTTGAAATTGGTGTGCGGGTTGAGAGAGAATCTCTCATGAAGACCAAGTGCAGAAAATACATCTTTGCTCTATCTATAAAATGTTTGTTTGACGCATAAAGATTGCTTGTCATTGTTTGTGAAGAGCGGTCTTAAAAACGGACGGATGCTGCTGCTATAGTATTTAGTTTCAGTTCATGCTCAAGCACCTGCCTTTTTGCCAATGAGAAAAAAATGTTTTTTTCTTCATTAATCAATATTTAAAAGATAAAAATACCCTTCTCTGTCATTGGTTCCCCTGACTCTGACCTTCTCCTGCTTGCCTTTGAGCAAGATATACAAATAAACCAGTAAGGTCAGAAAAATCTTTCTCTAGATGGCACCAAAAGAGGGATTATTTGAGGTACCAGATTTGATTTTCTGTGTCGTGTTAACAAAATATAAATATATTTAAGTTAAACATATCATACTGTGTTTTTTCTTAACTTTATGAATACTTTTGGCAAAGGGAGGCCTTTAATTCTGCTTGAGCACCCGCACCGCAAAATGTCTATGCACCTGCCTGCAAATGACCTTTTGTGAAATAGAATTTTCTTTACACAGCTACACTTCCCCATTGATTTTTCCTTCACAGCCCCCTTGTTTTTGTTTTATCTCACCGCATAATCGTCTCAAAACCAATCAGACCCAATGAAAGCACAGAACAACCCAGTAAGTCTGTGCTGTTCATTGAAGATACCATTAGATGTTTTTATCGACGTTCAGTAACGCAGCCAATTATCTGCGGGTACTACCTCATCAAATCATCCCCAGGACGCATTCAGTCTGATTCGGACAAGATCGCATAACTGTTATTAGTGTGGCAATGGGAGATCTAACTCACCTGAGCTATATGGACAGAAGTCCTGCGACATACTTCTTAAAGTAATCAATCAAAAGCAGGGCCAGACCCCCTTCAGGCTCCCGAACCTTAATTATTCGTCTTACCCAGACATTTTTGAGAATTCTGTGCTATCAACTCTATGGAACCAGTTTGTGAAAGGCCCTTATCAGTTGAGGTCCACAAAAGCATGCTTGGGTGAGGTGTTGAGGAACTTGAGAGCATTGACCTCAAACAAATCAGACAGCTTTCAGATGAACAGTAATAGAGCTTGTGGGCCAATCTCTCTCATCTAACATCAGAGCTTTGCTCTTTTTGAAAAAGGGGAATGACCTATTGATAAGAAAGCAGAAGGCTGTTCATTGCATTTGTAAGAGAAAAGACCACTACTTAAATTACGTGTTTATTACACTGGGTTGTTCATATGCTCCAAGACTATTCGCAATAGCAATAGGGTGTACCACTCTTTCTCGGCACATTAGTGTGCCATGAGAGATCATCATGTGTGCCAGGAGAAATTATACCATTTTCACTGAATTGATCTCTATTCATCTGTCTATGCCAATGAAGTATAGTTACAGGTAAAACAATTAAATATCCTTTCACTCGATGGCAGAAGGTACAATTAAAGGTCCCATGCTACATCAAATTTTAAAATTCTTTTAATAATCTTTGATGTCTTTTTATCAGGTTTCCAAGATAATTTGGGTTGGAAATGCCCAGGATGCCTTTTTCCAGTTGGCCCAAAACACCTGGCAGATGAGAATTGACTGTTCTTACCAGCATTGTCCAAATGTGCTGATGATGTGACGCAGATAAAAATGTAACTTAGAGTACGATTTCTTTGTGTACATAAAAGGTACTTATGGCTGGTGGAGAGGTGGATAACCTGTATGATATTTACAAAGTCATCCTCCACAAAATGTGCCTGAACATGGCACAATTCTGGTTCTGAAATGCTTAGAAATTTCTGCCAAAAGTTGAAATTTAAGCCATTTATTTTTCAACTCCTCTGAAGTTGGCAGGTAATGCAAAGTTTTAGCTTTGCATAAGCCCTTCAGCCAATTTCCAGCATTGAGTGGGCGGTACCAACTGCAAATTAGGCAGGTAGTGACAAAAGGTAGTGACAAATTCTGTGACTCCTCAGGACTTAACGAGGGGGATATTGATAGTTTTTAAATAATCAAATTGGATTTTTCATTTCTTGGACTGTGACATGTCATTATTTCAGAATAGTACAAGGAGTAATGATTTGATTGTGATTCACTAGTCATTAATTACTGTCAATGCGAATAGCGATTGGGGATTTAGACAGTGAGTCTGAGCTATAGTGGCTATTGACCGGCTTAAGCCTAGCAGTTACCAAATCCTAGCTATTTGGATATTGGGGTACCAGTTCAGCTAGCCTAAGCCCCTCAATGAGGTCGCTCTCCTGGCTCAGCTTCAGGCCTCTGTGATATCCCCAGACTGTGCGTCCACTATGAACTCCTGTCTTCTCCTGTCATGCCTTTTGGCCTGTGTGGTGACCAACAATAGTTAGAGACGTTTACCAAGGGGCGGCACCTTAGGGGTTGGGCTCTGAGACAGGGGGTTCTGAGTTGAGAGTAGAGAGGTTGGGAAACTGTATAGCAGTGATCCCCAACCACCGGGCCACGGACTGGTAGCAAGCTGCCCGGTAGTGGGCCGCAGACCATTTGGTGCCCAATGGTTGCCGGAAGGTCCATCAGCACTCCTAACCCCCACCACCGCCCCACTCCCATTAACAAATGGCTGCCGCTCCGTGAAACATATGTACTAGCATGATCCAGTCTATGGCGATAAAATGGTCGGGGACCACCTTGTTCAAATAAACAGACCGCATGCTTTGAGTCTAATTGTTTGCCTGAATTGTGAATCCATATAGATTGTTTTCCAGCACGGGTGCTTATCAGTACTGTGCAGTCTGCATTGGCGCCAACGGCCACTTACCGGTATTTACATAACATTTCTGTCATTGACTTTCTATAATATTTGGTACAGAACAGGTTTGGAAATGTTGTGATAATCACTTTTGATAAGGTTATAGCGTTTTGTTTTGTTTTGTTTTTGTCACAGGCTCAATTTAAAACTCTAGAGTGCACAGAGTCACTAAAATGGTTTCTTTGTACTAGATACCTAATAACATACTTGTATGGTGGGTGTATATACAGTATATCATAACATTTGGAATATTTCTCATGGGATACATGTTAATGGCTGACTGGGAAAACACCTCCTATCACTGAACGGTTGCCTGATCAACCCTGTGAGTGTGATCAACTTTCAACTGACTGAGCAACCACACACCTTGTACATAAACACTGTCATTATGGCAGTATGGATAATGGCTGCCTGTAAATGGAAAACGCATTTCCTTGTAGAAAAGAAAAGAGAAATACTTACTTCCAACAACTTTAGGGACTAACAAAACAACAAAATTATTTATTGAGTGAAATTCATTGATGGTGATGATGATGGTGCATTCTACATGTTTTAATACGGTAATGAAAAGATTCTTGATAAAACATCCATCCATCCATTCTCCACAACGCTTATCCTCACTAGCGTCATGGCGGCGCTGGCGCCTATCCCAGCTGACTCTGGGGAAGAGGCGGGGTACACCCTGAAGTGGTTGCCAGCCAATCGCAAGGCACATATAAATAAACAACCATTCGCACTCACATTCACACCTACGGGCAAATACGGGCATGTTTTTGGGATGGAGGAGGAAACCGGAGTACCTGGAGAAAACCCATGCAGGCACGGGGGGAACATGCAAACTCCACAGAGGTGAGGCCGAATTTGAACCTTTGTCCTCAGAGCTGTGAGGCAGACGTGCTAACCAGTCGCCCACCATGCCGCCTTGATTAAAGATGTCCAGTAAAACTGGTCTCACTGCTTCTGCCTCTCTGTGATAAAAAACGGCTATGACGTTTTTTGTTTTTGTTTTTTCCACAACTGTGTGCTAATGTACTTTTTGTGTTGCTGCCAAACCTGCTGTGCTGAGCGTAACATGAAGATGGAAGAGGCAGCTGAAACCCAACACCCCAACCGTAGAAAAATGCTGATGGACAAAATAAAATTTGAAAAAAAACCCATTCTTTTCTTTTTAAGCTTTATTGGAGTCAGCAAGGACCAGTGGGGGGAGATAAATTGGGGTCATGAAAGAAAAGACAGAATGTTGCAATTTGTTCTGTTACCAAGGTTACCCAAAGGATGCTGAGTGACATGATGGTGGCAAAAAGATTGCTTCTCTCGCCTGTGGTACCCTCATTTCGCTATCAAGCATGTTTAGGAAGTTTTTTTTTCAGCCATATTGTTATTCCAAATTGTTTGTGACTCATCATCTAGTAGCAAATAATTTCAATAGTGAATTTATATGGCTGTCATTCCATCCATCCATCCATTTTCTGAGCCGCTTCTCCTCACTAGGGTCGCGGGCGTGCTGGAGCCTATCCCAGCTGTCATCGGGCAGGAGGCGGGGTACACCCTGAACTGGTTGCCAGCCAATTGCAGGGCACATAGGAACAAACAACCATTCGCACTCACAGTCATGCCAACGGGCAATTTAGAGTCTCCAATTAATGCATGTTTTTGGGATGTGGGAGGAAACCGGAGTGCCCGGAGAAAACCCACGCAGGCACGGGGAGAACATGCAAACTCCACACAGGCGGGGCCGGGGATTGAACCCGGGTCCTCAGAACTGTGAGGCTGACGCTCTAACCAGTCGGCCACCGTGCCGCCGGCTGTCATTCCACACTGTAGAAACTGAAGACGAATAGTGTCATCATAATGGTTATGACACTTAAAAAATAACAGAATTTGAATTTAAAAATGAAAACATTCTCAATCTAAAATTCATCTTTTTTTGTTTTTGTTTGGTTAAATATGTCTTTTGAAGTTATATTTATAATGGAACTTCTAAAGCCCATTGGGTCGTACAATATAGAACTCAAGAGAGCGCACCAAATCAATTGTATTAAAGTTAAGTTGTTTTAAACTGATTTATTCATTTAAATATTAACAGACTTTAACTTCTTAAAATGTGCTCACTTTCGCATTACTCTTTTGTTATTCATCATTAATAAGACTTGGCACTGAAACAGATTGTTTCTATTTCCATTATATCTTGTGGGAAATTAGTTTTCAAAATCTGGGCGAGTGTTCCAGAACAGATGTTCGACCTGAGAGTTTCCACCGTCTATATTTGAAAATAAACATATCTGGCTTTAATTAACAATTATTTAGTATGCATAAACGTCTATTGAGGAAGCGGTTAGGTGAATTAATAGGTGAATTCTTATTATTCATCCTTGTAATAAAAGGAAATCTTCCAAGTTGCCAGAAGTCTAATAAACTTAAACAACTCACAAAAGACATGCAAAATCATTTTTGTCTTACAATTATTCATTACTTAACCAAAATATCTTTTTTTTTTTTTTTTTTAAACTAAATTCTCCCTCTTGCTAAAAAAGGACAGAATTTTAAATCAATTTCCTCCGAATTCCTCCTCTATGGCGCTCCTTAGCATTTGCACTTGAGCTGTGTTCGCTTATAATATGACAGGGGATATGGCTTTCCCGTTTCTTCTGACCTAGTGCATTGTATTGATGTTAATGATTTTGCTGCAAGTCACATGTATGCCCTGATTGATCGATGTCGCATGGTGATGTTAACCTTTCTCACCAGATCAAACTTACGAAGCTTTCGGCCACTTTGTTTCTCCTTCGACTTATGAAGTAATCATCATAATTTGATGCATTGTGTGGACTTTAAATGAAAAGAAACATAGTAGCACTGAAGGGACACATCTAGTGAAGGGACTCTTCACTTATGGTTGTCAGTAACAAGCTGATAAGTATAGTGGAGCAAGGCACATGCCCACAGGAAGTGTACCCAATTCTGTTGACTATATCATATTTCTGGGAAATAACGACAAACACTCTGGATATGCTCCTGACAATTGTTGTAAAAGACATCTACTGGTGTAAGGAAAAGGGGAATATGTCAGCACAATTCCTCTGTTATTCTTAAAGTGACATTTCTGTGTGGAAATGCAGAAGTGGAAGACATACAGTATCTGCACTAGGTAATTTTCACATAGGTTTTCATTCATGTTTACTTCTACATCTCCTGTCTTACCATTTTAATCTATTTCTGACTAATCTATTTCTACTTCAAACAATTATATTCCAATGAGTGCATTTATGTCGGATCGCCTCTTCTTGAAACAAAAGTGTAATGGATTCCCCTACTTGTTAGCAAGCAGGAAAGGGCGCAGTTGATTTAGGCCTGGCTAGTTCTCTTCCATAATATTTAACGAAAGACAATACACAAACATTGACTGCATGCAACTACTGTATGCTGAAAGAAAATGGAGTGACGTTCCCCATACCAGTGTGGTTTGCGTATCCATGCATCCTCAAAATACCCTGGCAACTACAGCACCTTGTTTGTGTTTGTGTTTGTGTTTAGCTGTTAATTGGACTAACTGTCACTAAGCTGCTTTCACAAGTTCACATGCTCACGTCTCATGATATAAACTGTTGGCTCGTGTGCCTTCATTTTGTTGTGGTTGGTATGTGCATTTAAATATTAATCTTGGAGCTTCAGGCCTTCCTGTTGTTTTGTTCTGCTTTTCCAAATTGGTATTCTGGTAATTCATGTCAGTTTTTAATGGAATAAAGATTTAACTGGAGGAAAAAATATATAACTCTATTAAGTATAGTTTAACTTTAAAAAAATTCCCAATGAAGGATTTTTTTTCTGGATGACTCACCGATAGTATCAGTTCAGTGGTACAAATGGGCTTTTATTTTGTCAACTGTAACTCCAGTAAGTTCAAATACATAATTTGTTGTGTGCTATTTTTTAAGGGCAAATTGTGTAACTTTCTTTTTTTTTTTTTTTTAATAGAGACTGAGAAATGTAAGTTTAAAACGACTAGTCATCTGCAGAACATGGTGAATCCTTGTTAAAAATGTAATTAGCATCTTCAGGAAACATGTTGCAAATCATGACATTGCATTCCAGACACGTCACGGTCAAGACATTTTGGCAGAAGTATATGAAAAATAAAAATAATTGTTCTACTAAAGCAGTCATTTATTCAATCAATACTACAATACTACTGAAGACAGGAGCCTCGGGATGTTTTGAGCGCAGCACTCTATAGAAGGCCTTTTGTTGACCACCAGCTGTCAGTCTGTCTTCTCATCTTGTTTTTTTTCCGGCCCTGCAAGCGCTGACACCTGCAGTGGACTACCAATGATAGCAACTAATAAATCCTGACAGGCTCTTGCTGGAGCACATATTAATGCCTTGCTATGCGACGGGCCAAACTGTGAGAGTATTTCACTCAAGCTTTTTATTTACTGACCACAGACAAGCAGACAAAAGCCAGCAGCATTTGAAGTTAATTACCCTCCTGACTTTCAGAAAAGCTGGCTTTTCCCGTTTCGGGCTAAATGAGTCCAAGCTGTGTTAAATTGCTCATTTTTTTTTTGCCTGTAAGGTTTTATAGGATGTTAAACTTGCCCTTAAATAATGTACACCCAATGCAAACTGGTCAAATCCCTTCTTTTAATCTTGAATCTGTTTTTTAAGCTCTTATTGAGGTAGCACTTCATCTCATTTTACATTCTTGTCACTGTTTTCTACTGTTGTTTTCCAAGGCTTTGCAGAAGTCTTCGCCATCACAGGTGGCTTTTAAAAGTGAGAACTACAACATGCTGTGCAACTTCAGCCTGTTTCAACCGTTTTTGCCTTAAGCCACCGCAACATGTCCCAGAATTCCTCTTTTGTCAAAGCTTAAGGCCGCCATAAAAGTGTAATTCTAGAAGTGGATTTGTTTTTATGCTATGTATAGAGCACAGATATTCGCCATGCACCTGGGCAAAACTGATTTAGCTCAATTTAAATTGTGTCTCATTCAAATGGGCCATAACATTTCCATAGAGGCTTCACTTGTGAGCACTTTCTTTCGTGCGTATGATTAAATGCCACACAGCGGGGGTGCTAAACACTCACTGAAAAGGTCATGTTCTGCTTTCTTCTTTCCTTCGCCAAAGATCTTGCACCTGAAGAATGGGAGCTGAATGTGAACCTATTTTTTTTTTTGCGATTGTTGTATTTTGGTTTGCAGGGGGGGAAAAAAATTTGCAGAATCTTTAGAAATATTGTTGTAAATATTATATAATGGGGAGTATGTCAAGGCTATGAACGCATTTGCTACTGTATGTGGGGATAGGAAACAAGGCTGCATACATTTCTACACTGCAACCTCAAGTGTTTGCAGAGGTCTCAGTATCAATTACAACGGGAGTGGGGTGGGGGTTCCTTTTCATTTATGGTGCTGCAATAAGAGCCTGCAGAGCACCCACTGTCTCCTGGCTTGCCGCTCCTCATCAGAGCCACAATAAATCAATTTCCATCTGCAGATAGCCTCCCTACCTCCTCTTCTCTTTTTCTTTCTCTCCGCATTGCCTCCATCAATGGCTCTGATTCTGATATTCTGTATTCAAGCCATATAGGAAAGAATGCAGTCAGAATTTTACAGGGAAATGGTTGTACATTTTAAGGACCAAGGCCAGAAGACGACAAGAAAATGTGTACCAGTGTTAAGAACTATTGGCGGTGTTATCTTCTCACGCTGTTGGGAAGCACCTTTGCTGAACACTTACCTCAACTATGGCACAATAATCAAGTATATATTAATTTAAGCAGAGTGTGGCATGTACCCATCTTTTGGTTACACAACCTGCCAAGCGTCGAACCAAGTGAAATATCTCTATATGGCCCATTTAGTACAAGGACTATACACAATAAATACCATGTCTCAGACATGTAAAATGTCTGGTTTCAAAAAAGGTTTTAAAAGACATCAAGTACGACAATACAAGAATTTTAATGAATTAATGATTCATTGTCAGTGACTTTGCAGTACATTAAGTTTTCTAATAGATTCTATAGTAACTATATCTTGTCTTATTTAAAGTAGAATGCAAAATCAATGTTTGCTTATTTTTTTTCATTAATGCAATTAAATATTGAACAATTTCCTAGACCAAAGCAGCAGCAGGAAAATGACCTTTACGGTAAATAATACTGAGGTTGTAACTATTTTCAAATTGCTTGAATAACAATATTGCCAGAGAGCTAAGCAATCATAAAACCTTAAGTTAAAGGCTACACCACTTCTTCTTCTTCTTTTCCTTTCGGCTTGTCCCGTTAGGGGTCGCCACAGCGCGTCATCCTTTTCCATGAGAGCCTATCTCCTGCATCCTCCTCTCGAACACCAACTGCCATCATGTCTTCCCTCACGACATCCATCAACCTTCTCTTTGGTCTTCCTCTAGCTCTCTTGCCTGGCAGCTCCATCCTCATCATCCTTCTACCAATATACTCACTCTCTCTCCTCTGGACGTGTCCAAACCATTGAAGTCTGCTCTCTCTAACTTTGTCTCCAAAACATCGAACCTTGGCTGTCCCTCTGATGAGCTCATTTCTAATTTTATCCAACCTGGTCACTCCGAGAGCGAACCTCAACATCTTCATTTCCGCCACCTCCAGCTCTGCTTCCTGTTTTCTCTTCAGTGCCACTGTCTCTAATCCATACATCATGGCTGGCCTCACCACTGTTTTATAAACTTTGCCCTTCATCCTGGCAGAGACTCTTCTGTCACATAACACACCTGACACCTTCCTCCACCCGTTCCAACCTGCTTGGACCCGTTTCTTCACTTCCTGACCACACTCACCATTGCTCTGGACGGTTGACCCCAAGTATTTAAAGTCCTCTACCCTTGCCATCTCTTCTCCCTGTAGCCTCATTCTTCCCCCACCATCCCTCTCATTCATGCACATATATTCTGTTTTACTTTGGCTAATCTTCATTCCTCTTCTTTCCAGTGCATGCCTCCATCTTTCTAACTGTTCCTCCAGCTGCTCCCTGCTTTCACTGCAGATCACAATGTCATCTGCAAACATCATGGTCCACGGGGATTCCAGTCTAACCTCATCTGTCAGCCTATCCATCACCACTGCAAAAAGGAAGGGGCTCAGGGCTGATCCCTGATGCAGTCCCACGTCCACCTTAAATTCTTCTGTCACACCGACAGCACACCTCACCGCTGTTCTGCTGCCCTTGTACATGTCCTGTATTATTCTAACATACTTCTCTGCCACTCCAGACTTCCGCATGCAGTACCACAGTTCCTCTCTGGGTACTCTGTCATAGGCTTTCTCTAGATCTACAAAGACACAATGTAGCTCCTTCTGACCTTCTCTGTACTTTTCCATCAACATCCTCAAGGCAAATAATGCATCTGTGGTACTCTTTCTAGGCATGAAACCATACTGTTGCTCGCAAATACTCACTTCTGTCCTGAGTCTAGCCTCCACTACTCTTTCCCATAACTTCATTGTGTGGCTCATCAACTTTATTCCTCTATAGTTGCCACAGCTCTGCACATCACCTTTGTTCTTAAAAATGGGCACCAGTACACTTTTCCTCCATTCCTCAGGCATCTTCTCACGCACTAGAATTCTATTGAACAAGCTGGTCAAAAACTCCACAGCCACCTCTCCTAGATGCTTCCATACCTCCACAGGAATGTCATCAGGACCAACTGCCTTTCCATTTTTCATTCTCTTTAATGCCTTTCTAACTTCCCCCTTACTAATCATTGCCACTTCCTGGTCCACCACACTTGCCTCTTCTACTCTCCCTTCTCTATCATTTTCCTCATTCATCAAGTCCTCGAAGTATTCTTTCCATCTACCTAGCACACTGCTGGCACCAGTCAACATATTTCCATCTCTATCCTTAATCACCCTAACCTGCTGCACATCCTTCCCATCTCTATCCCTCTGTCTGGCCAGCCTGTATAGATCCTTTTCTCCTTCTTTAGTGTCCAACCTGCCATACATGTCATCATATGCCTCTTGTTTTGCCTTTGCCACCTCTACCTTTGCCCTGTGTCGCATCTCAATGTATTCCTTTCGCCTCTCCTCGGTCCTCTCAGTGTCCCACTTCTTCTTAGCTAACCGTTTTCCTTGTATGATTTCCTGTACTGTGAGGTTCCACCACCAAGTCTCCTTCTCTCCTTTCCTGCCAGAAGATACACCAAGTACTCTCCTGCCTGCTTCTCTGATCACCTTGGCTGCAGTGGTCCAGTCTTCTGGAAGCTCTTCCCGTCCACCGAGAGCCTGTATCACCTCTTCCCGAAAAGCTGCACAACACTCGTCCTGTCTCAGCTTCCACCACATGGTTCTCTTCTCTGCCTTTGTCTTCCTAATTTTCCTCCCCACCACCAGAGTCATCTTACACACCACCATCCTATGCTGTCTAGCCACACTCTCCCCTACCACTACCTTACAGTTGGTAACCTCCTTCAGATTACATCGTCTGCACAAGATGTAATCCACCTGTGTGCTTCTACCTCCGCTCTTGTAGGTCACCCTATGTGATCACCACGATTGTAGCAAAAATTAGCTGCTGGAAAATCCTTTGTTGTTGTTACCATGCACTTTCAAATAAAATTCATTAGATGGCGTGGTTGCGGTCTGTCATAAACAAGATTAATATCCCAAAACCTGTTCCATATGCTGAGGCCACACCAAACCAAATTTTAGACTTTACGCTTGCGTGACATTCCGTTTCTATCAATATTACTGTATTTTGACAGGAGTTGTATATCAATCCCAATATCTTGACAAAGAATCTATCCAACATTGTCTCTACAGGGGAAAGAGTTTAAGGATGGTCCATTTTTTTTTCTGGAGATTTATTGTTGAAGAGCCTAAAATGGCCTCTTGTTGGTTGACCAACTGTGTATTACTCAGTTGGAATGTTTACCTTTGCAACGCACAAGGCAGTCTGCTAGTGTACAATTTTGCATACTTCTGCAAAATCTCAGCAAATTTTCCATAATTATTTGTGGAGGAGAATCACAAGGCAATGAAGAACCCACACATTTCTTTTGCACAATTCTTTCTTATTGTTGTTTGAGTCACTATAGTGTGAATGTCCCTACCAGAATCGTCTTCCATGACAGGCTGCTAATTGAGAAATGTCGACTTTTTTTGTTTAACTTTCTGAAATTCTCAGTTGATTGTGCAGGCGTACCAAATGATGTGCCTCACGAGTGTAGTTCCTATAGCATTCGTTGTACTGTATGTTTTTAACATTTGAGCATTTTTTTTTTTTTAGTTCATTTTGTTTCGTAATCGTACCCTTATGGTGATTAGTAAGATCGCAAATAACTGCCGCTAAATAATGCGTTTGCCCTGGCAGATTGCACACGCTGTTGATGGGCATGTTGCGCGTGATATTAACTTGATTGAGCACGCAAACATGTGCGGAAGCTGAACCACAAACCGAGTGTTCCTCGGCATCTGCCAAAGAGCCAACATTACGAGAAGTACCTTCTGTGCATTGTGGGAGGAATACATGCAAACAGATGAATTTTATATGATTTATCAAGCCTGAGATGAATTGGATGAGCTGATTTTTGCGTCTTTAATTATCGCGTCTGCAAGGCAGGTCAAACCAAGCCCAAAACGGCGCCAGCGTAGAGCAGGCAAAATGTGAGGCGGCGGGACGACTTCTCCACTCGTATAAACATTTTTGAAATGCCAACAAAAATTATCGTGATGCATCGTCTATTCTGCAAAGCAATTTCAGCGCCTCTGATCAAAGGGCTGACTTGGAGCCAGTCATAGGAAGAGTCATGCCACCTCAACAATGACAAAACTCTTTTGAAAGTCTACATTTTCGCACTTCTGTGCATCTGGGTCATTTCGGCACATGGTGACAATTGGTGCTTGCCTTTCTGAGAGCAGTTTTCCCAGTGTACTGCGACAAGTTTTAAATGTATTGTTACGCAGGATGAGCACTTACATCTAATTGCCATGCACCCGGGACAAGTTAAATCAAACAAGTCAGGGCTTTTGTAGAGCTGCCAGCTTCCCCAAAATTACTGGAAGGATCCATTTATTTTGCTGTTTGTGTGGGTGTCTAGTGTCTTCCACACTTCCAATTGCATCAAAGAGCAACCGAGAGCGCAAAACTCGCTTTTAAATATGGGACACAAGTTGTAGGGATGTTTTGTGTTCAAAACCATCACTAAGTTGATGACAAACCGGGCTGTGGTCCTCCTTGCTTAAAATGCCCTATTAAAGTGGCCTATTAAAGGCAGAAAAATACAGAATTTTGTGCTCATGTGATTTACATGGAAGATTTCAACTATTACGGTAACTGTTGTCTCATATTCACTGTTAAGTTTTGCAGACCCTTTACACCTGTTGCCAATTGGTCCACAATCTTAGTAAAAGACATGTGTACCCACAACAGGGGTCAGCAAAATGACTTGTTCTAAAAATAGCTCACCAATGATGGGATATTTTGATTTCCTGGGAAGGTACACGCTTTCAGAGATTTATTTTTATTTTTTAAGAAATAAAGTCTTGCATAATGATATACACGTTTCCTTACCTGGTAAATGATTGTTGACAATTATTTTGAGAACTCATCAACATGATCAGTGTCTTCACAATGAATATCTTTAATTATTAATAATAATATTTAAGCAACGGTAATTTGAGCAAGCAACACGATGGATGACACATCTGCCTCACATTTCTGAGGACCCCAGTTCAAATCCAGCCTCACCTGTGTGGAGTTCTCTCGCCCAAAGACAGCTGGGATAGGCTCCACCACCCATCCTATTACTATGGTTACTAGGTCCCCGACCCCAAACATTATCCCTGTACCGTGATCATGTGTGGTGAGGTATCGTGTATTAAAATTGGGGAGACTGGCGGGGGTGAGACGAGACGGTCACGGGGCAATAGTGACCCGCAACCGTCACCCCCACCCAGGCCAACCAGCTCCCCAAAGGATTCACGAATGTATGTGGTGCATTGAAAATCAGCGGTGGGTAAGGCATGGCGAGCCAGAGAGCAGGCTGGAGTGCTGGAACACCTGGCTGAGTGTCTTCCCCAGCCCGACACTGCCCCCCCCCCTCCACTGACGGGTGTATGATGCATGAAAACTGGAGGCAGGGCAGAGAAGGGTTTCGACCAGTTCGTAAACCAACACAGATATGCCAGCATCCGGCCCGCCGCCCGCCCCAGCATGCCTAATGTTGGTCTCCCAGGGGACCCTGAATGAGATGTGAATGTGCCCAATTTGGGAAATATGTACAGTGTGAGTTATAAAAATGTGCTGAGAGTGTGAAGTAAGAGGCCCGACCGCCTGGAAGACCACAGAGAAAAGGGGGGTAGCTCTGTTTACATTTTCTCATGATAAATTCAATAACATAAGAAGGAATTTACCATTTTGGTGACCCTTGATCGAACAGATTGTGCTGTTTGAGTGGGAGTTATTTACTAAGCTTGTGGAACAATTGGCAAGGGTCTGTAAAATTGTACAGTGGCTATGAGAGACAAGAGTTTATAGCTTCCAAGCAAACTACATCAGTACATTGTTTTTTTTCGTTCTGTCGTGGTGAGTTCAAGCAGCGCTTTAGACAAGCAGTGAGTTCTCCTGAGATGATCAAGCTTATTTGTAAGGGAAGGCCACTTTATGAGGGAATTGAACACGTGGAGGTCCGCAGCTCGGCCTGTCGTTTTCATGGTGTTGGTTTTGCACATGAAAAATCCTGATAACTTGTGTCCTGTATGTAAAAGAAGATTTTGAAGAGGGTTTTGCGCCTAAGGAAGGGGGAAACAAACATATTACTACCTTACAGAAAGTAAATCGATCCCTACATTTGGAGGAAGCCAGCAACCGCAAGCCATGTTTTGTTTTATTTTATGTAACACACCCCGAGTGCATGACAATTGGATGTATAGGTATGTGCCCATCCTGTGTAACATTGGGTTTCAAACTTGGGACAGTACACCTAGGAAAACACGGAAATAGAGAGTTGAAAGGGAGTTTTAGGGAATGAGTCCTTCTTGTGGCTGGCTCCAAGTCTGCCCTTAGATGAATCAGAAACACCAAAATTGTTTTGCTAAGTAGATGATGTGTCTCAGTCATTTTTATTGGCATTTCAAAAATATTTGCAAAAGCATAAACGTTCTCGATGCTGGCTCTCATTTTGCATGCGCTACATTTGCACCGCTCTAAAGATGCAAAGTAACCGAGTGAAATTTGTCTCAGGTTTGATAAATCATCACATTGCATGCGCTAAATTCATGTGTTTACATATACTCCCTCCCACAACTCAAATAAGGACCTACGCGGCAATTTTCAGACTCAATCGTGGTCACCCCCGGTTAGTAGATCAGCCGAGACTTCAAGAAAAGTATGCAGTTGAAAGTGACTAGTAGTGCGATAATCTGGGACACTGTTAATTGTGCAAATGGTGCAGATATTTCTTAAGCACATGAGTGGCCAGTATTGGTCAACAACAGATATGCAAGTAGTGCAGGATAGCGAGAATACTACAGTTGAGTACACAAGTAATGCATAATTGGCCCAACAGAGATGTGACGTGGGACGTGAGGTGTGAAGAGGGAAGAAGCTGTTGGAATGTCTGCTTGTTTTAGTTTGCATTGATCGGTAGCCCCTACCTGAGGGAAGGAGCTGGAAGAGGTGGTGACCAGGATGTGAAGGGTCCAAGAGGATTTTGCATGCTCTTGTATTAGTTCTGGCAGCGTGCAAGTCCTCAAAGGTGGGTAGGGGGTACCGACAATCTTTTCAGAAGTTTTGATTGTCCATTGCAGTCGGAGTTTGTCCTTTTTTGTAGCAGCACCAAAACAGACTGTGATGGAAGAACACAGGACTGATTCAATGACTGCTGTGTAGAAGTGCCTCAACAGCTCCTTTGGCAGGCCGTGCTTCCTCAGAAGCCGCAGGAAGTACATCCTCTGCTGGGCCTTATTGAGGATGGAGTTGATGTTGATCTCCCACTTCAGGTCCTGAGAAACTGTAATTCCTAGGAACTTGAAGGTCTCGACGGTTGACACAGGGCAGTTGGACAGCGTGAGGGGCAGCTGTGGTAAAAGATGCCTCCTGAAGTCCACGATCATCTCTACAGTCTTGAGCGTGTTCAGCTCCAGGTTGTGTCGGACGCACCACAGCTCCAGCCGCTCCACTTCCTGTTGATACGCAGACTCATAACCATCTTTGATGAGGCCAGTGACTGTGGTGTCATCTGCAAACTTCAGGAGTTTGACAGCCGGGTGCGTTGAGGTGCAGTCGTTCGTGTCGAGAGAGAAGAGCAGCGAAGAGAGGACACAACCTTCGTGTAGATGAGGTGTTGTCCCCCAGCCTCACCTGCTGTGTCCTGCCCGTCAGGAAGCTATAAATCCACTGGCAGATGGCAGGCGAGATGGAGAAGCTTGGAGGAGAAGAGTTTGGGGATGATGGTGTTTAACGCAGAGCTGAAGTCCACGAACAGCCTCCATATTTTCACATGCAAACCATTTGTAAATCAGGCCCCAGTTGCATTTGCACAAAGTATCGGTAATGGATCGATATTTCCGATACCAGCTTGAATTGTACTCAGTTTTGGATCTGAAAGAAAAGCAGTGGTATCCAGCATTACTATAAAGCGTGTTTCATGTTTTTAGTGATTGAAGGACAAAAGTCTGACCTGAGTAGAATGATTTTTAGGTGGTCTGATTCTCTGCTCTCAAGAAGCCCAACTTTTCAGAGGGCATAGTGTCTCTTTACCACGTCCCCACGACTCCGCTGACATGCCGATATTCTCTTCTCTCACCATTAATCACTCTATAATGACACTGAAAATACCTAATATTTCTCTGTCCTCTTGTGTCATACATTCTGTTTCACCTTGGCCATTGTCCTTCTTCCTCCATTCCCATCCTGAACTGCCTTAAATAGTGCCGATAAATTCAAAATTTCTGAAGCTGTTTTTACTTTTCATCTCCCCCCGTGGGTTCTTTTTCAGGTGCTTATCAGAATGCCAGGTCTGTGCTTGAATAAGCAAACATACAAGCAGCAAACAGCAGCAATGATGTATCAGAGAATTTGCAGCGGTTGGGGATGAGCTGTCAGACGCTCTGTTGGGCTAATGATCACTGGAGGGTGCTGTGGGAATTGAGGGTATCTAATTCATGATATTTTAAAAATGTGTTTGTTTGTGTGAAGCTCCTGCCCTTAAATGTTGAGATTCGAGGTTTTTGTCTTTTAATCAAATTTCTATGACTGAGAGATACAACTGATAAGGTGACAGTTGTTTTTTTTTTATTGCAGTTTCATGCTTTCGTCACGACAAACTTATGCCAGGCTGCTGAAATCCATCCATCCATCCATCCATTTTCTGAGCCGCTTCTCCTCACTAGGGTCGCGGGCGTGCTGGAGCCTATCCCAGCTATCATCGGGCAGGAGCCGGGGTACACCCTGAACTGGTTGCCAGCCAATCGCAGGGCACATACAAACAAACAACCATTCGCACCTACGGGCAATTTAGAGTCCCCAATTAATGCATGTTTTTTGGGATGTGGGAGGAAACCGGAGTGCCCGGAGAAAACCCACGCAGGCACGGGGAGAACATGCACACTCCACACAGGCGGGGCCGGGGATTGAACCCCGCTCCTCAGAACTGTGAGGCTGACGCTCTAACCAGTCGGCCACCGTGCCGCCTGCTGAAATCCAATCATTATAGTCCAAGATTAGTTCAACATGACACAGACAGAAAAGGGTTTTAGGGGACACAGTTCTGGGGTTCAAATCCAGCCCCGCCTGTGTGGAGTTTGCATGTTCTCCCGTGCCTGCGCACGCTTTCTCCGGTTTCCTCCCACATCTGACTTCTCAAGTGGCCACTAAAATTAGAGAAACCCTGATACATTTCTTAGGCCGCTGAAAGTAGGGGGCCAGCGTTGCCACTCAATATACTGATCGAATGGTTTGGATGCTTGACGTACTCTGGGTTGTCTCTACACTTTTCAGCAATTTTCTTCACTGCTCGTAAACTCCTCTTGCGGTCCGTACAGTGCAGACTGCAAGTCTCTGTTGCCTTGCCAACCATGTATGGTGTTTTCCATCGACAAACTTGAATATTGTTTCTATGATAATGAGCTGCTTGCTGAACAAACTCACAGTAGTCCTTCAATTAGAGCCGTTAGACTAGTGCAACTGAAATGGGATATTTGACCCAGGATAGCAAAGAGATATGTGCCAGCAAAAATGTCTCACTCTTTTGGAAAATGGAAGAAAAGACAGATTGGATTTGCAGCTGATCACAGCAATGTCAAATATGCCAGATCCACTTTGGTCACTGCAATATCTTTAGCAGCTTGTCCCTTGCAGTCCATAATCACAGAGTGTCTGCAAGTCCTTGGTTTCACATTTCAGTCAGCAATCCATCACGTGTAGTAATATCTGTCAAAGAAAGAAAGATGAGGGATCCCAGTGGTATGAAAAAAAAAGAATAACCCATTAATGCATATGTATGAAACATATCACTCTTTCACCCCAGTGAATTACTGTGTAAAATTACTAGACCAAATTTGTAGATCTATGCACCCTGCATCGGACTGATATTGGCATAATAGTTCGGCTGTAATAATAATATAGCAGTTATCATCCACAACCGCAACAATATGGTTCCTCGTGTGTTGCATAAAAAGAACAGCTACATCTATCTTCCATTAATCCATCCATCATATCGCTTACTTTGTTTTCTGCATCACCTAAATACTGTATCCGTTAGCCATGAAGTGGGTATTGATTAGTATGGTTTTGCATTAATTACATATAGCATTTGATACTAAAACATTGGAACCTAATTTGAATGTTTGAATTTCCCTTAAATTCCCTGTAAAGTGAAAACAAATATATAGCTTCAAAATTAGACAAACTAGAGAGAAGAGTGTTGTTAAAAACCTTACCAAATTCCATCCATCCATCCATTTTCTACCGCTTATCCGAGGTTGGGTTGCGGGGGCAGTAGCTTTAGTGGGGACGCCCAGACTTCCCTCTCCCTAGCCACTTCATCCAGCCATGCCAGCCCAAAGTCCTGGTCCACACGCTGGCTGTCAAGTAATACTTATTTCCCCCCCACTTTTTCCCCCTCTCGGTGCTGACGCCTTTCTCACCGTGACCTGCGTGCACTCACAGCAGACAACGAGGCGCTTTAAAAGCGGTCACGCCAGCCCAAAACTGCAGTCCACATGCTGCCTGTCAAGTCGCTCTTATGCCTTCTCACCATGACATGCGCAGACTCACAGCTGACAATGAGGTGCTCTAAAGCAGCGAACTATCCAAAAGCAAGATGTATTTTCATGGTGTAGACATAGCTATCTCGCTAACTAAATCTTGCAATTGTGCTGCATAACCACTGATGCAAATGAAGGACCTCAAATTCTAATACAGTGGGGAAGGGGCGAATCATGCTGGAGTCCAAAGTGCGTCATGTAGCACCCTTTTAATCATGCCCACCCACCCCCGCCCCAAAATGGCGAAGGTTTAACGCTATATATTTACACCGGAGTACTACATAGTTATCAGAGTCTTTGCAATTTTTTTCAGCAATTATCCATTCATCCATCCATCCATTTTCTGAGCCGCTTCTCCTTACAAGGGTCGCGGGCATGCTGGAGCCTATCCCAGCTATCATCGGGCAGGAGGCGGGGTACACCCTGAACTTGTTGCCAGCCAATCGCAATTATCTTCAAATGTAAATTTTTACAAACATGTCTTTAAGTCATGCAATCAGCATATTGTGCAATACCTCATCTCAGTAAGAATCTATAAGATTAAAGCCACAAGTGTTTGATATGTTTGTGTTTTACGATGCCACCACAGAAGACTGCTGGTGATGGCAAATGTGAAAAATGTGAGGATCTTATTGCGATGTAGGATAGACGTACATACATGTGTCTCTTTCCTGGCTACTTAGTACAGTATGGAATGTGTACCATAAAGTTAGTAGTGTTTATTGAGAAGAGGCTCTTCTCAAAGGCACACGCAGTAATCCGTCCTCTGTATGTTCACCACAGTCATCAGACGTAATTAATGTAGTTTGATGCCATGATGTCGAACTTATTTTAACACTTTCCATGGCCTACTTCTTATCCTGTTCATGTGCACGGGGAGATGGAATCGATCCAAGGCAGACTCATGCACCCTGGACCAGTTGCCAGTCAAAATTAGGGTACATATAAACAAGCTTTCATTCATCGTCATATTCACGATCTATGGGCAATTTAGAGACTCCGCTAAATCTAACATACATGTTCATTCTGCTGACTGTGAAACAGAATATATGAATGTACATTATCGCCAATACAGATTGTCCAGATTGACCTTAAATTGCTGTGATGTGCATGTTTCAGCATTTGCAAAAATGTTGCTCATTTTTATGAGGGCATCCATTAAATGGACAAAGCTCTATCTTCTCAATCACATCATTGTAGTGAAATAATAGAAGATAATCAGCTCCTATTCCAAATTTTCTTGGTAGCGCTTCTTCTGATCACAATCTTCGGCACAGCTGCATTTGTGATGACTGTATTATACAAAAGTATATTTCAGCTATTCTGAGTACTCTGCTTGTATTAGCTTTGTTTTTCTTTACATTATTTTATTTTTCAAGTAAGTAGGTAAGTAAGCGCAAGAACTTTGTGACTGATTTATTTGATGAATCCATGGTAGGCACTGAAAAATAATGTCTTAAGTGCAAATAGTATTTTGTTGTGGTAAAGGTACTTTTTTTTCCGACTGGCATCAGCCAAGGAGATATACACGGTGGCCAAAAGTGGGCTTATTATCAGCATCTTGATATGCCACACCTGTGAGGTGGGATGAACTATCTCGCCAAAGGAGAAATGCTCACTAACACAGATTTAGACATATTTTTGAACAGTATTTGAGGGAAATGGCCTTTTGTGTATGTAGCCAGGAAAGAGACACAAAAGTAGGTGTATTATGCATTTTTCTCCCCACAACTTAAACAGTTCCCAGGTATCTGCATAATGTGTATGTGACATGCTTGACGATTAGCTTCAGGGGTGGGGAGCTGCTGACCACCAAGTTTTAAAAAGCGAGTGTGGACTGCGAAGTGCATGTGAACCCCACTCGGACAGATTGCATTTTCCCTCGTGAAGACAGTACTTCTGAATTACACTTGTCAATAGGTACACAGATCCATGTATGTGGTGCATGCAGCAGACACATTGACAAACAAAAATACCAACCTTCCACCACCCTGGACCACCCTGCACCACACTGCCAACCTTCATGAGCAATAAAATGCATACCTCTTATCAGACTCTAACGCTCTTACAGTCGCTAACACTAATCTGCACATCCAGCAAAACCCAATCTTGCTGTACTTAACTTTGGACTTAGACAAAATGTTTCAGACAGCGTTGTCCACCCATGGCTTGAAAATGGCAGACATACAGGACCGCTCGCTTCACAAATCTGTCTAAATATGTGTTAGTGAGCATTTCTCCACCTCACAGGTGTGGCATATCAAGATGTTGATTAGACAGCATGATTGTTGCACAGGTGTGCCTTAGGCAATAAAAGGGGCACTCTGAAATGTGCAGTTTTGCTTTATTGTGGGGGTCTGGGGGATCAGAAAACCAGTCAGTATCTGGTGTGACCACCATTTGCCTCACACAGTGCAACACATCCCCTTCGCATAGAGTCGATCAGGTTGTTAATTGTGGCCTGTGGAATGTTGGTCCACTCCTCTTCAATGGCTGTGCGAAGTTGCTGGATATTGGCAGGAACTCAAGTCGGTCACGATGACGAACTTCAGTCAGTTCGAGACCCCTGATGAGGACGATGAGCATGCAGATGAGCTTCCCTGGGACGGTTTCTGACAGTTTGTGCAGAATTCTTTGGTTATGTAAACCGATTGTTGCAGCAGCTGTCCGGGTGGCAGGTCTCAGACAATCTTGGAGGTGAACATGCTGGATGTGGAGATCCTGGGCTGGTGTTGTACACGTGGTCTGCGGTTGTGAGGATGTACTGCCAAATTGTCTGAAACGCCTTTGGAGACGGCTTATGGAAGAGAAATGAACATTCAATTCACGGGCAACAGCTCTGGTGGACATTCCTACAGTAAGCATGCCAATTGCACGCTCCCTCAGAACTTGTGACATCTGTGGCATTGTGCTGTGTGATAAAACTGCACATTTCACAGTGGCCTTTTATTGTGTCCAGCCTATGGCACACCTGTGCAATAATCATGCTGTCTAATCAACATCTTGATATGCCACACCAGTGAGGTGGGATGGATTATCTCGACAAAGGAGAAATGCTCACGAACACAGATTTAGACAGATTTGTGAACAATATTTGAGGGAAGTCTTTTAGATCTTGGAGTCCAGCTCACGAAAAATGGGAGCAAAAACAAAAGTGTTGCGTTTATATTTTTGTTCAGTGTATTTCTCTGTTTAAAAGGCACCCTTAAAACAACATACAAGAGTACCCTACTGCTCCAGCAACAATTCAGAGATTTCGTGATGTTGTCCTCCTCATCCATTCAATTTCATCTCAATTTGTCTCTTATTTCCAGACATAATGTACAACCCCGATTCCAGTGAACATAAACATAAACAGAATACAATGATTTACAAATCATGGTCAACCTATATTTCATTGAATACACTACAAAGACAAGATATTTAACGTTAAAACTGATAAGCTTTATTGTTTTTAGCAAATAATCATTAACTTGGAATTTTATGGATGCAAAACGTTCCAAAAAAGCTGGGAGAGGTGGCATAAAAGACTGAGAGAGTTGAGGAATGCTCATCAAACTCCTGTTTGGAACATCCCACAGGTGAACAGGCTAATTGGGAACATGTGGGTGCCATGATTGGGTATAACAGGAGCTTCACAAGCAAAGATGGGGCGAGGTTCACCTCTTTGTGAACAAGTCCGTGGGAAAATAGTCGAACAGTTTAAGGACAATGTTCCTCAACGTACAATTGCAAGGAATTTAGGGATTTCATCATCTACGGTCCATAATATCATCAAAAGGTTCAGCGAATCTGGAGAAATCACTGCATGTAAGCGGCAAGGCCGAAAACCAACATTGAATGCCCGTGACCTTCGATCGCTCAGGCGGCACTGCATCAAATACCGACATCAATATGTAAAGGATATCACCACATGGGCTCAGGAACACTTCAGAAAACCAATGTCAGTAAATACAGTTCGGCGCTACATGCATAAGTGCAACTTGAAACTCTACTATGCAAAGCAAAAGCCATTTATCAACAACACCCATAAATGCCGCCGGCTATTCTGGGCCCGAGCTCATCTAAGATGGACCGATGCAAAGTGGAAAAGTGTTCTGTGGTCCGACGAGTCCACATTTCAAATTGTTTTTGGAAATTGTGGACGTCGTGTCATCCGGGCCAAAGAGGAAACGAACCATCCGGACTGTTATGGACGCAAAGTTCAAAAGCCGGCATCTGTGATGGTATGGGTCTGTGTTAGTGCCAAAGGCATGGGTAACTTACACATCTGTGAAGGCACCATTAATGCTGAAAGGTACATACAGGTTTTTGGAGAAACATATGCTGCCATCCAAGCAACGTCTTTTTCATGGACGCGCGTCCCTGCTTATTTCAGCAAGACAATGCCAAACCACATTCTGCACGTATTACAACAGCGTGGCTTCGTTGTACTAGACTGGCCTGCCTGCAGTCCAGACCAGTCTCCCATTTAAAATGTGTGGCGCATTATGAAGCGTAAAATACGACAACGGAGACCCCGGACTGTTGAACAGCTGAAGCTGCAAGCAAGAATGGGAAAGAATTCCACCTACAAAGCTTCAACAATTAGTGTCCTCAGTTCCCAAACGTTTATTGAATGTTGTTAAAAGAAAAGGTGATGTAACACAGCGGTAAACCTGACCCTGTCCCAGCTGTTTTGGAACGTTTTGCAGCCATAAAATTCTAGGTTAATGATTATTTGCTAAAAACAATAAAGTTGATCAGTTTGAACATTAAATAGCGTGTCTTTGTAGTGTTTTCAATCAAATATTGGTTGAACATGATTTGCAAATCATTATATTCTGTTTTTATTTATGTTTAACACAACGTCCCAACTTCATTGGAATTGGGGTTGTAGAATAAACATTTCTCATAGCTGTTAGTTAGCTGAGATCTTTGAAAAAGGAGGAATGGGGCTTTAGTAGTCTATCGTACAACTGATATAGCCGCCATAAAGTGTAAGGTGTCCATAAAGACCCGGTTTCTATCATTGCAGTCTTGTTAAAATGTCTTACTCAAAGCCACGTGCAGCTCTTTCGATTAAGCACAGAACAGAAACTCATTAACCACTGGGTGGAGCTGTGACACTCCCCATTTCATTTCCTGCCTTCATTTCTATTCTTTCTCTGAATGGATTCAGGCTGTCTTTGGCTTCGCTTGCTACTCTGTTATCAGTCCAATCCTACCAAATGCCTCTGTGCTCTCTTTGCAGTAGCCAATTGCGCCAGCCAATGAAACATACAGGATATAATTACTATTGTTACAATGCCCTAAGTTTGTAGTTTGTATTTGTTTGTTTGTTTCTCCTGAATTAGACATAGACCTAACACATTTCTTCAGCTAGGTTGCAAATAGTCTGACTCAATTCAATTTCAATATCATAAGATCCCTGACAGGTGGAATGGTGTGTAAGCTGTTAGCACATTCACCTCACAGTTCTGAGGTTGGGGGTTCCAATCCGGGCTCTGTGCTAACTGTGTGGAGTTTGCATGTTCCCCCCTTGCTTGTGTACTGGGTACTCCGGTTTCTCTTTGAAGACATTAAATCGTCCTTTGGTGAGAATACCCCGCCTCCTGGCCAAAGTCAGCTTGGATAGGCTCCAGCTCACCTGCAACCCTAATGAGGACAAGCGGTAGTGTATATCAAATGAATGGATGGAAATAGAAGGAGACTAAAATAGAAAAGACAAGTGCCGAAGCATGAGCTTTAGAATGTACAGAATGCAAATGCCATATTATCTTGCAACTACACAAACAGTAGTAACAAGTACGCTACTGCCACAGCGGGCACACACTGCCTTCAGTGAAGTGCATGTAGCAGACATTCACATTTGTTCTTTAACCAAAAGCCTCCTTATATACTTTGGATTATTTGTCGTCATATGCACAACCCCAAAATATTGCTACATTGTCTTTTCTGTACTGAGCTTTTACACTTCCATGAAAGGCAGCCAATGGGTATATAGAGGTGATGATGTTGGGAACTGAACAGTGTGTTATTTTGACCTTCAATCCAGCACAATGTGCTGCTACACTTGTGCTAACAAAATACATAATGTGCCAGATTTTCTACACCCACATGGCAGACTTGTCAACAGGTGTAAAGGAGGAAAAATAGCAACAAATGTGTGAAAACATTTAACACCCTTTTTTTTTTTAAAGTAGTTACTCTATTACTTGGTAAAACAAGTCTTAGCTGTTTGTGCTAAACCAATCGTATGAACGGCAATAATCTCTGCACCTCAGCAGCACCATACAGTCACACAACTACCAACCACAACAATAGCATTACTTACACAATCTAATGAGATCTAAAACAAAACGTCCTGCCCACTTTCTATTATGATGAAACATACAGTAGTTTTAATCCACTGCATCTTAATGAAATTAGGACCTCTCTAACAGTGGTAATAAAAATGAGCATTCCTATCTCCGCAAAGGTAGAATTATTGATAAACCTCTTATACTGGATCTCATTCAATCAAAATGTATCTCATCTGCATTTAATGCAAAATAAGTAATTGCTGTGCAAAATAAAAAACATGAATGAAAACATCCATCCATCCACTTTCTTTACCGTTTCTCCTCACTAGGGTCGCGGGCTGCTGGAGCCCATCCCAGCTATCTTCGGGCAGGAGGCGGGGTACACCCTGAACCGGTCGACAGCCAATCGCAGGCCACATATAAACAAACAACCAGTCGCACTCACATTCACACCTACGGGCAATTTAGAGTCTTCAATCAACCTACAACGCATGTTTTTTGGGATATGGGAGGAAACCGGAGTGCCCGGAGAAAACCCACGCAGGCACGGGGAGAACATGCAAACTCCACAAAAGCGGGCCCGGCATTTGAACCCCGGTCTCTAGAACTGTGAGGCAGATGTGCTAACCAGTCCGGCTGAATGAAAACATGAAACTGAAAATGTTTCGATATTCAGACTACAGATGGTGTTTGGTGAGTGTGTTAAGTGAAGGTAAAATCTCAGGGCTTGGATGTACTGGAGAAAAGGAATTGTCTTTGTTTTCATGCAAATGTCATGTTGACACTTCTGTCATCGCAATCCTGCTGCCGCAATGAACCCTGCGAGGCGAGAGAGTTTGACATATGGCAACGTGAGGCGCCGTGTCCTCCCTCCTCGGGACGACAGCAACCTCGCATCTTTCTTCTCATGTCTTCTCGCATCACAGATCGTCAGACGCTGCATGATCTTCAAGGTTGACCTACGATGAAACTCCTTCACAGATCCTCTCTGTTTTCAGGCACTCCCAGATAACACCATACAAAGCACAGCATCGTTATGCTTGATGGGTTCAATTTTGTGTGCGTCCCCCCTCCAAGGCTATCACTCGTGGCTTTAGCCTTCCTACCCACCCACACACTTCAATCTATGCCCACCTGCTGTAAATACCCCATTTTAGGCATCTCATGTTTAAATTGACTGAACAATGGGCTCCTATTTTTTTTTTAGCATGCTGTATGAACAATTACCAGCAGATTGTTCTGCAGTATTTTCCCCTGGCTGATGGATATGGGCTGAGTGGGCTGGTGGGGGTGATCAATGACTGGGTGTGGGCCCTCCTGGGAGTAGCGAGCCTTGCTTTCCTTCCATCAGGAAATTCTCTCTATTAATGCTCACATTCATAGTATGGCCTAAGTAGTTTGTATAGACTGACTGATCGACATACAGCACACACCGATACCTTTCAAGTGTATAGCAAGTGAAAAGCATTGCGGTATCTCAAATACAAGTTGATAGTGATGCTACGAGATGTGTAGGGCTTCGAAGCATATAATAATGAAATGCTTGCTTTGTGTAGAGGAGGAGATGAAAATGATGACGTCTGAAGCCTCGCTGGCCGGTTGTAGCGCCTGACTGCTTCAGAAAGTGGTTCAGATTTAGCTGAATTTTTTACCGTTGGAAACATTTTGATTTGATAACTCCTAAAAAAGTAAGATAAACTTTCCTAACATTATTTCAAATGCATTAGGTTTGCGTCTGAAGAGTTTCTCACCGTTTCTTATCTAATTCAACGGTGAGGTGTTTGTTTCCCAAGGAATTGGTGGAAAATAAGACCTCACTGGGAGAGGCAAAAATGACTGTACCCCATTTTATATAATCATGCGCTTACGTTTTTTGTACACGGCGGCATATATTCTACCATGCAAAAAGGTATTTTCAAATGCAACAGAGCGGTTGTGTCAAAAAATTGAATGGTTGAATTGAATGATGGTTTGAAACCAAAGGTGTTAGATTAGACCCAAAAGCAGACGGAGAAAGAAGAAGTCGCGGGAAGAGGTTTGATTGTGAGCTATGCGTGGTCCAGAATCCAGAGGCATGAGGGTGAGTGCAAGAGGCTGATGAGTAAGCAGGTAAATGAGCTTGGCAGTGTGGTGGAGGGGGGCGCCGTTGCAGGAGACACTGGAAGGCACTGGAGGAGGAAGAGAAGACACGAGGGTAAATACAAGCACTGGAAGTTGAATAATGTTCTTTAATACGCAATACTCAAGCGAAGAGTCACTGTCTTTCACTGTCCTCTTGCCTGCTTAAGCTTTTTCCGCAAGTGACAGAAAAACATTATACAACCTGCCAAATCATATGACACTACCAATTCGGGAAACACCGAATACATGTGTGCGACCCTTGTGAGGATAAAGCGGTACGGAAGATGGTTGAAGATGGATGGCAAATGATTATTTGCTCAAAACAATAAAGTCAATCAGTTTGAACATTAAATATCTTGCATTTGTAGTGTATTCAATAATAATTCAAATATAGGTTGAACATGATTTGCAAATCATTGTATTTTGTTTTTATTTATGTTTAACACAATGCCCCAACTTAATTGGAATTGTGGTTGTACAAAAGAAAAGACTGATAAACAGTGCTAACAAGTAGGGAGAAATAGCAATAAACAGTTCCAACACAGACTAAACTAGGAAGGAGTAATTACATGAATTCATTGGACGGCGACAAAATATTTATTATGAAACATATTTTTAATATTCTACATCCCACCCCCTCATGCAAAAACCTTACGGGGGCAATGTTTACAAAATGGACAACAAAAAGAAAATTGCATTGCATTTATTAATTCCAAAATTAACTCAAATTGGCCTCATGCTTTCAAAGCATCTTAAACCGATGTAATGTGTCTCAGTTCACACATCCTCAGGTTTTCAGGGAGTCTTTGCTTACCCTTGCTTTCTGTCAAAGCTTGTCTTGACAGCTGTTATCGATAATAGTGTCATTAGCATGCCTACAGCATATGTTTTGTGTATGTGCATGTAATCCCCGAAGATGAGCTGAAGGATCCATTTAGGGAGCTGGGTGCCTAGGCCATCTTGCTTAGCCTGCTGCTTCTGAAAACACATACAAGCACAACTGGCAGGGAAATGATTGCTGGATTAATGATTTCCAGTGAGTTCAGTGATGTTAATTTGGCAAGTAAAATTGGCCAAATTACACAGTAATTAATCAGCAGCAAACCGTCCGACTCATTAGACACAAAGAGGTGCATCCACTCCCTGTTTTCAAGAATAAAATGCTTTAACACTTAATGCTAAATAGCTTATGGCAGAGGTACTCAGCCTTTTATAGTTACAAGAATTCCACGGACCACACGGTGTGTGTGTTTTGGTGGGATGTGCTTGTGCCCTTACTTAC
Source organism: Phyllopteryx taeniolatus (assembly GCF_024500385.1). Taxonomy (NCBI): domain Eukaryota; kingdom Metazoa; phylum Chordata; class Actinopteri; order Syngnathiformes; family Syngnathidae; genus Phyllopteryx; species Phyllopteryx taeniolatus. Next base: position 8,268,363 of record NC_084505.1, on the reverse strand, counting down.
GCCTAAAAAAAAAACAATGTCATATTCTATTATTATATTAGAATATAATGATTTTGTCTTCATTTATACACTGTATACACACAGTTGATATGATTAAATTTGCTTCTGAATATTTGTTGCTGTCCCAAAAAAAAACTTTAGATTTTGACTTTTTTAATAAAATTACATCCTGTGTTCTTTACATGTATTGTCAAATTCGGACTATAAGGTGCACCCACTAAATAAAAAAACAAACAAAACAAAAAGACCTGAACTTTCCCACACATTACACATACTGTGTTGTCAGGTAGAATTGAGCGATGATGTGAAGAAAAAGTCGAAATTCAGCAAGCAGTTGTAATTGTCTAATCAAATTGTTTGTGTCTATCCTAAAGGAACAGTTTTTTGATGGGTTAAAACAACCACAATAGTAATGCTAATTCCTATTGGATGTCTGTGGCATTGTATGTTAGCAATAATCTATTAGGCTAATGCTTTCAGCAGTAATGTGTTGAAATTGACTTGAATAAACTTATGACAAAAATACAGCATGAAGCAACTGAAGCCTGAAGTTACTGTTACTTTTAAAAGTAAGTTCACAAACAACAAATGAAAACGGGCTAAGAGAAACATTATATTGACACATAAATATCAGTTTGGTGACGAGTCCAGGAGGCCCAAAGGCACCTTGCGGTTGGCCCACGCTCTCCCACAAATGCCAGTACATTGCCTCCCGACCTTTCACGTTCTGAGGGGATCCCTTACGTTTCTCACATTGTGATCAAGGTCTGACATGTTTTTCATGTTCTGTCAAGGCTTTCTACGAATAAAACATGAACACAGGGCAGAACCTTTGCGCCCACGGTATAAAAAGAAGGCGTGATAGCAATATCTATCATTTTATTATGAAGTTACATTTACATCATATTCCTGGCCGGCACGGCAACCCTGTATCAGGCTACCATGGGCACAACGAGATGCGAAGCGCAACAACATTTCAATGGGAAACCGATTATGTGTCTGTAGTGAGTATTCACTGTGCAATTTCATTTAGTGAAATGACTTGTGGACTTCCCATGGGCTCACCACCTGTGGGAGTGGCCATAGAGATCGGGTGCAGTGCGAGCTGGGCGGTGGCCAAAGGCGGGCACCTTGACGATGTGATCCCCGGCTACAGAAGCTGGCTCTTGGGACGTGGAATGTCACCTCTCTGGCAGGGAAGAAGCCCGAGCTGGTGTGTGAGGTTGAGAAGTTCCGACTAGATATAGTCGGACTCGCCTCCACACACAGCTTGGGCTCTGGTACCAGGGGTTGGACTCTCTTCCACTCTGGAGTTGCCCACGGAGAGAAGCGCCGAGCAGGTGTGGGTATACTTTTTGCCCCCCGGTTTGGCGCCTGTACATTGGGGTTCACCCCGGTGGACGAGAGGGCAGCCTCCCTTCGCCTTCGGGCTGACTGTTGTTTGTGCCAGAGTCTGGGTTCTCTGAGGTGGGCTCTCCTATCTCTGGGGTTGAGGTCACAGAGGTGGTTAAAAAGCTCCTTGGTGGCAAGGCCCTGGGGGTGGATGAGATTCGCCCAGAGTTCCTAAAGGCTCTGGATGTTGTGGGGCTGTCCTGGTTGACACGCCTCTGTAACATCGCGTGGACATCCGGGACAGTGCCTCTGGATTGGCAGACTGGGGTGGTGGTCCCCCTTTTTAAGAAGGGGGACCGGAGAGTGTGTTCCAACTACAGGAGGATCAACTCCTCAGCCTCCCTGGTAAGGTCTATTCAGAGGTGCTGGAGAGGAGGGTCCGTCGGGAAGTCAAATCTCAGATCCAGGAGGAGCAGTGTGGTTTTCGTCCTGGCCCTGTAACAGTGGATCAGCTCTACACCCTCGGCAGGGTCCTCAAGGCTGCATGGGAGTTCGCCCAACCAGTCTACATGTGTTTTGTGGACTTGGAGAAGGCGTTCGACCCTGTCCCTCGGGGAGTCCTGTGGGGGGTGCTTCGGGAGTATGGAGTACCAAACCCCGCGATATGGCCTGTTCAGTCCCTGTACAGAGTCAGAGTTTGGTCCGCATATCCGGCAGTAGGTCGGACCCGTTCCCGGTGATGGTTGGACTTCGCCCAGGCTGCCCTTTGTCACCGATTGTGTTCACTTTTATGGACAGAATTTCAAGGCGCAGCCGAGGCGTGGAGGGGGTCCGGTTTGGTGGCCTCAGTATTGCATCTCTGCTTTTTGCAGATGATGTGGTTCTGTTGGCTTCATCAAGCCGTGATCTCCAGCTCTCACTGGAGCAGTTCTCAGCCGAGTGTGAAGCGGCTGGGATGAGAATCAGCACCTCCAAATCTGAGACCATGGTCCTCAGTCGGAAAAGGGTGGTGTGCCCTCTCCAGGTCAGGGATGAGATCCTGCCCCAAGTGGAGGAGTTCAAGTATCTTGGGGTCTTGTTCACGAGTGAGGGAAGAATGGAATGGGAGATCGACAGGCGTATCGGTGCAGCGTCTGCAGTGATGCGGACTTTGTATCGGTCCGTTGTGGTAAAGAAGGAGCTAAGCCGAAAGGCGAAGCTCTCGATTTACCGGTCGATCTACGTTCCTACCCTCACCTATGGTCACGAGCTGTGGGTTGTGACCGAAAGAACAAGATCCCGGATACAAGCGGCCGAAATGAGTTTCCTCCGCTGGGTGTCCGGGCTCTCCCTTAGAGATAGGTTGAGAAGCTCGGCCATCCGGGAGAATCTCAGAGTAGAACTGCTGCTCCTCCACATCGAGGGGAGCCAGATGAGGTGGCTGGGACATCTCATTCGGAAGCCTCCCGGACGCCTCCCTGGCTAAAGCTACTGCCCCTGCGACCCGACCTCGGATAAGCGGTAGAAAATGGATGGATGGAGCCGATAATTATTAAACTCATTAAGGTGGCAGATCTAGCAAGGATAAAATGTTCATATTGTGGCAGTAAGTACCACGTTAACATAAATATACTGTATTTAGAAAGTATGGTAACAGTCAAAAGTGTTATTATTTTATTTTATTACCTTATTATTATTATTTTGTTACCTTATTTATAGCACTAGGAAGCATGGCAGCACTTCTGACTGGTTTTGCATATAAAATAAATAATTTACAGGGAAGTATCAGATATGACCCCCTGTTGATGGTAGAATACCTCTTTCCAAAATATGAAACTTCTCTACAGTCATTTTATCAGTCAGAGAAAGTAATATTTTTGTGAGCGTTAATTTAACAGCCTTTGATGATATGTGAGTATATTTTAATAAGAAAAGAAAACATTACTTCACACTTTAATAAAATTTTGGTGTCGCTAAAGTGCAAAACTAATACTGGTGGATATATCCGAAAAACTCTGTTCTCGTAGTTTCCCGTATTCAAAATATTTTAATGGATGGACACAGTCTCAGAGCAGAAATCAATAAGTCTTTAGCAGAAGTAAATAAAGCCAAGTTCCCATTAAATAGTCATCTTGCCAGTACTGTTCTTAATGGTAAATCCTGATCAAGCTTCAAATTCCCCCTAGGATTGTGTTGGTGGCATGGCAAGTTGTGTGTGACCACGTGCAACTCTCTGATGGACTTCACATAGAAAATACATACATGTGTTATGTGCTGACATTAGTTTCCTTCTTACATTTTTTTTTTGCAGCAGAACTGAAAATGCTGTCGATAAATCAATGGACAACAGTGTGTCAAACTGGACCCACACAAGCTTAAAGGGAAATCAATTTTTGTCATATTAGTTAAAACTGACAATATAAAACTGACAGTAGTCCATTAGTAAAAGGATTGGTGAAAAAAAAATCATCCCTCTCTGGCCCCATCTTGTACCGCTAATTGGATTTTTAAGAAACCGCAATGCCCGAGGAAGAACACCCAATCATAGACAAAAAGAGGTGTCAATCATTTGCCGTGCACTAGCGGGCACACTCATAGGCAGTCAACGGCACCCACCCGCAGCCTCACTCTGACCTATTAGCCGGGCTTCAGGAGCTTTGCTTAAACTATTACGGAATTTCCGACCCCGAAAAATAAACAAAGGCCACTTCCTTGGCTGCTAACAACTGGGCATAAGATAAGCAAAAAGAAGCAAAGCAAAATTTTTAGTTTATTGTGCATTCCAAAAAATAAAACTTAAAGCCGGTAAGATTTAGGGCTCTATTTTTGTGACTAGCCCAAATCCAGTGCTGCGCTTAGTGTAGCTATGTGAGGAGGCAGGCCAGACATGGTTTTGGGAATTTTGTGGACTGGCGTACCTACCCCCAGTGCATTTTAAAATTGCGACATCTGCACTGGTGTGGGCATCATCACACCAATCCTGTCCGGCGCAATAGTCTTGCATGGAGACGTCTCTATGTACCAACGAGGACACAGCGAGACTGGACTGAACTTTCGTGGGTACCCTTATTAAATACAGATCGACCTGCTGAAAACCACTGGCGACTTAAATATGTCTACGTACCTTATGCATCTATATCCCCTCCCAACCCCAATACCTGTGTGCTAGCCAGTACGTGGGCTGATTAAAAAACAAACAAAAAAACAATAATAATAATAATCATCTGTTCAATCACACAATTATCCCAATTATGCACTTTTATCATCGCATGCCATTATGAATGGCCATGTTCGAGAATCGCACTCGTGCACATCAATGAGGGGAGCGACGAGTGAAGTGAGGCTACATTCAAATCTGACTAACTGCAAAATCCCTCTTCAATTTACCATACTACTCTGGAATATAGATTATTTTGGGACCCTTTAGACACCTCCGCAAAAACATACTTTACAAAACTGAACCCAACCTTTAAATTTGAGCTGTAGAAATTTTACTTTTGAAAAGGCCACAGTCACTCACATAAAACATCACTCTCGATGACAGCCATCTTTGCTAAAACTCGCCTGCAAGTTTGTGACTCACATGAGGGAGAGAGAAAGGTTCAGCTCTTTTCCATGTTTATTTCTGGGTGATGAGGTCTGTCAGCAGCGAGAAAAGCCAACATAGTGTGTCTATCTTAGCAAAGCACCTAATTGGACAGGACCATGCCAAGTTTGTCGAGGGCAGAGTGCCAACGAAAGCTGAGGCAGGGCTTTGGGCTGCAGCAATACAAATGAAATATGGCGAGGACACAGAATTTATGAAGAATTCAGGAGGACAAAAGTGCTTTGTATATCAAACTATAAGTGCAACCGCAACTTAAGCAACACTCTGTGTGTTATGGTTGTTCCCTTGCATCTCTAAATTACAACTAGCTCATCAAACCACGTCGTTTATTCCCATACAGATTACAATGTTGCAGAGTACCTTTCCTTCCGGTCTAATTTGTATATCTTTCATAAACTATCATATGCATGCATAAACCATCATATGCATGCACCTACTAAGTATTTTGGGAAGTCCTCCAGCTTCCGTGCTGAGAGTGACAAATGGCCCTTTCCACCACACAAACACGACATAATCAGGGACACTAAGGATCTGCATCTACCCGCTGTCCTGCCACAGTAATTAGGCCTCTCACTTAATTAATCAACTACCCAACAGTTAAACTAGCTATACACACTTGATCACCAGTTTGTCGTCCCTGGGTAGGGACGGTGTATCGACGGTGTGCATATTTGAAGAGTCATTCTTAGCAGTTTAAACTGAGTATTATTTGTGTTATTCAGGTTACCGTAATGTGTTGAAATGTAAAGCATTGTGGCTACATAACATGCAGTAAGCATGTGCTCAAATGTCTGTTGTGTGAGCCACAGGTTGAATAGTCTGCCACTGTCTTTAATAAACGGTCTTTGGACGTCGTGTCCTCCGGGCCAAAGAGGAAAAGAACCATCCAGACTGTTATGGACGCAAAGTTCAAAAGCCTGCATCTGTGATGGTATGAGGCTGTGTTAGTGCCAACTTACACATCTGTGAAGGCACCATTAATGCTTAAAGGTACATACAGGTTTTGGAGAAACATATGCTGCCATCCAAGAAACATCTTTTTCATGGCCGTTGCACATGAAATATGTTATCTTTGTAGTGTATTCAATTTAATATACAGTGATCCCTCGTTTTTCGCGGTTAATGGGGACCAGAACCCCCCGCGAAAGTTGAAAAACCGTGAAGTAGGATTTGCCCCCCCCCTAGGAATTTTCGTGTATGTATATGTGGGTACCAGAATGTTTCAAATATGTAAACAGTATTTATACTTTACACATTTGAGACAAAGATTACAACAGTACACGTATATACTTACATCTTTAATTCCAAAACCTTATACAGTAATTAACATTCATCAACATTGCCTTCTGAGAGAGGCTAAGAGGCTTGCGTTGATGGCGGAGCAGAGGCTCTCACTTGACTCGTAGAGGCTTTAGGTTCACTCGGAGAATCTTCTGTTGGAGACGCTGATGGTGTAGCTGGGGTTTTACCTTGGAGAAAAACATGGTGATGGCTAGTTGTTGTCCTTGTTTCTTCTTTTGCTTCAAAATTCCCCTGTACAAGGACATAACCACGCCGTCTCTTATTACACGGAGTTACCACACGTTTCGCTTCCTTATTGAGGCAGTTTTGCGGATGTTTGCTTCCTCTTTCTTGATGTACCGCACTGTAGATTCATTCACGCCATAATGGCGTGCTACAGATGCATAACTTCTGCCCTCTTTGATCATATCTAAAAGTTTAACTTTTTCGCTGATGGTCATCATCTTCTTCTTCCTCTTGGGCGCCCCGGAGGAAACTTTTGCAGGGGCACAGCGCTTAGGTGGCATTGTAAGGGCTTAACTAATCAAAAAAAGTTAGCGCTTAAACAAAAAAAGTGCTCCACCAAGAAACACAACACTCACGAACACAACACTAAGATACAGTATGCGAGACAGTCAACAGCGTGGATGAGACTGGCGAGACACAACAAGGGAAGATGCTGGGTGAGGATGCAATGATGCGCAGCCAATCAACTCACGGGATAAATCCACTCGTGCTCTCATTGGTCGATGTCGCGCCAGGAACCAATCGTGCGCCTTATATGAGTGCCCGTGGCATGTACAGTACAGTACAGGCATATACAAAGCCTCTGAGTCAACTCTTCTCTCTTTGTTTGCCATGCAGGGAAACCTCTCGCGCGCATCAACATGAAACAAGGCGTCTTTCCACAATATGGCTGCCGATATGGCTGTATTTTTTCATTTTTATTTTTTGATGAATTTTTTATTTTTTTTAATGAATAGGTATATTGGGAAAACCCGCGAAGCAATGAAGCCGCAAAACGTGAAGCGCGAAGTGGTGGGGGAACACTGTAGGTTGAACATGATTTGCAAATCATTGTATTCTGTTTTTATTTATGTTTAACACAACATCCCAACTTCATTGGAATTGGGGTTGTACTTTTCTATATCACAACTTTTTTTTTCAAAGAATAAATCTCCAACTGGGCTTAAAAAAATCAATCTGAAGAAAAAAACATTTTTTGATGGTGAACATATTTCAATTTCTATATAGTTTTATATACACACAGACTTGCTGCAAGTATTTGGAAATTCAGATATCAGTTAATCCTCTGGTAATATATAATGTAGATGTTTAAAACAGCCCAGGGTAGTTTAAGATGTAATTTAAACCTTGCGTTTTGGTTTGATTCTCCTCAACAAACTTGATAATTCCTTGCTTTTGGATTGCTTCACTGCTTTGTTCTTTTGACTTGTTTTTGCGTCTTTTCAAATTTAGTGTCTGGCACACACTCTAGTGCCCCACAGAAGCTGATACCTTTTACCGTAAGGTGTTAATTGTCCCCCTTTATTATTTTTAAAAGTCGGAGTATGACATGTTGCTAATCGTATCCATTCCAATGCTGTATCGTATACCGCATATTCTATATCGTAGCATGTGATTCTGTTGCCCCTTTAAAAAAGGAGTTTATGTTTTCGGTATCATTGGTGTCATTTGCATGCATCTCTTTTTGGTAAGCAGGGTTATGCAATGCAATAATGCTAATGTGTGTCCAATGCACTATATCTATTCTATGGATCACCACTATACGACATGGGCGGCACAGATGGGATTTATCCATTCTTTCATTTTTCTTGCTACCACTCACCTTGTCAAACCTGTAGCTTCAAGTCTTCCCAGTTCCGAGTGATATTTGCTGACCGGGGCACTGTTAAGCTGCTTGAAGCTGTCCTGTGAGCAGCAGATCACACGGCTCTGAGCTCTCAGAAACATGTCTTGCTATTGTGTCGAGGACTTTCAGCTGCCCAGGGCCTCAGTGTGAGGATTTGCAGGCTGTGGGAAAGCGTCTTTGTTGACATCTTGGTTGTCTTTAAAGGACAGACCTACACTTTGAAGGCTTCTACTTGGGGATAAAAAAAAAAATCATTTTTTAATATGAAATACACACATGCACAATAAATACACATTAGGGATACACTGATACCACTTTTTTCACACCAAGTATGAGTACAAGTACTTAAATTTCGCTACTTACCGATACCAAGTATTAATACTTCTATCCATCCATCCATTTTCTGAGTCGCTTATCCTCACTAGGGTCACAGGAGTGCTGGAGCACATCCCAGCTATCATTAGCCTTTAACACAAGGTATTGAAGTTATCAAATAAAACTATTAGCATGACAACTAAAATGATACACTATCACACAATCTCTTCTCTTTACTTGACATGCCGCCACAGCTCGTTGCTTAGCTGGGCGGGGATCCTCCGCCACGTCTTCATGACGGCAACGCCGGCAGCATGCTCGAGAAACTTGATGCTTGACTTGCTTGATACTTGAGCAGAGTTCATTATCCATTTTGCAGAGCATAATTTGCACTCACCCTACGAAACAGATAAAGACGACCAAGATGTCGACGGAGGCGGCTGCCCCGTGAGCTGTCCGGCAAGCATCGAGTTTCTAGGGCTCCACTTTGTGCTGCTCGGCTGCTCATTTTGTCATCTGTGTTTATCTTAAAGTATCTCCATACGGATGACATGGCTGGCTCCTATTCAGCCTGCCCAGAAGGTATACTGTATGTCAGGCTGGTAAAATGGCATCAGTGCCACAGTAATGGAGCATTTTTGTCAAGAGTGAGTACTAGTACAGACGTACAGTATCAGCACCGATACTGGTATTGGTGCGTCCCTAACACGTCCATTAAGGAGCCTGCAGCAGAAGCAATGTCTCAGTGACAAGGCTGCAGAAAATGTTAAACCTCAATTGGGGTTTTAACCAAGCATTATAGTTTTAAATTAGGGTTTCAAGACACGATTAGGGTTTCAAGACAGGTTTAGGTTTTAAACAAGAGTTAAGGTTTCAAATTAGGATTTCAGATGCTTTGATCTCAAGTAGACTTGACTATTGCAACGATCTTCTGAATGGACTCTCCCAATAGAGCATTGTACAGCTGCAACTCATTCAGAATGCTGCAGTTCAGGTTCTGACCAGATCAAAGAGATCAGAACATATTACTCCAATTCTAAAGTCTCTACACTGACTTCCGGTCAGCTTTAGAATTGACTTCAAAGTTCAAAGTTGGGTTAGGGTTTCAAGACAGGGTTAGAGTTTCAAAGTAGGGTTTCAGAACTGGGCTATGGTTTCAAATTAGGGTTTTAAATTATTTATTATTAAAAATATATTCAAATTAGTTAACTTACTGCATCAATAGTCCAAATGATGTGTGCCTGCCCTCTTTTCAGATTCGGGGCAGGTCACATTTATGCAGCTCTATGCTGACTCCTCTCACATCCACTATAGCCAGCTCTTCAAACATCCTGTTAATGGGGTGCTGGTGACGTGTGGGCTGACTCACCCAAAACACCAGCCCACAATGTTCAATAGGGCCACATTCGTCACATGACAGACATTGCCGACATGATGGTGTGTCAGCTTGGGGTAGGACTGGAGCAAGTTGCCCTTCCCCTTCGAACCCAAGGACCACTTCAATGAAGGCCAAGTCATCAAGCTCCTGTCTCAGTCTGCAGTTTTGGTCCCCTTTAAGGATGATCCCAGTGGGAAGGGGCTCATCACCACACTCGAGGCTGTCACTAGGCATGCACTGGAGTCCAGTGATGGGGTGGGGAGGTACAATGAAAGCTGGAAGGCCTTCCAAGCTGAGCTCGCACTGGAAGAGCTTCTCTTCGGCCATCCCCTTTCAATACTGGACTTTCAACTCAGTGCCAGTCTGGGGACGAGCTCTGTGTGGACATTGAGCTTCACCAATGAGAGGGGGTTCCTTGGACTGGCACCCTACAACGGTGCCAGTCTGGAGGAATCTAGGCCCCCTCTCAGTCGCTGAACCAATGACTACACTGATTTTGCTTATTTGGCTGGATCTTCTGTGGTTGGCTCCGTTCTTCTGAAGGTTTTGCTGGGGTCATCTACGAGAGGAACACCAATCTCCTGTGGTACTCACTCAAAAAGACAGACCCACCTGGCAGGCTCTCAGGCTCCACCAAGAAACCCTCTGCTAGAACAATGCAACCAAACACAGCTTCCCCCCATCCACCACATTTGCCCATGCGGTGAAGTTGGTGATGGTCACAATGTGGAGGAGTGTTTGTTGCAAGGGTTCCTTACAAAGGCTTTCAACTATTTCCAAGATTTCAAACTGAGGGACCTGCGACTAGCAAGAAGGCTCTGGTGGAACTTCAAAGATTGGACCGTATCCATCCGTCTGATCGTGAATTCACCCAGTTGTCGTTTGTCCCCACCCGTACCCTCCAGGTCCTGACTGAGTTCGACAGGCATGGCCTGTCCTACTTGCGGAATCTGGAGGTGTGCAAAAAGCACGACATGCCCTGGATGGCCATGGTCCTCCAGAGGCTTCCACCAGCACTCAACGGTGGACTCCTGCTGGACACACTCACCTTCAATGTCCATCCATTTCCTGTCCTTTGATGGGAACCTCAACCTCCCCAACATGGCCACCACATAGACAGTCAGTCAGTTAGCCAGGCTGCTATAGTGCGCTGGCGTGTATAGTCTACATATTGATGGGTTACAATTTGATTGTAGGAATTGTAATTTGATAGTAATTTTTGAGTGTAAATTGATTGTAACCCAGGAGATTGTAACAGAAATTGACATAATAGGAACTTCCCGTTGAAAAAAAAACGTTTGCAGAAAAGTTGGAAGCGTGTTTTTTTTCTGCATCCACATCAATACTTAAGGTTAGTTGCAACAGTATTTTTTTGTTTGTTTCATCAACAAATTTACGTGAAGTATGGCTGTATGTATTAGACTGCCCCCTGATGGCCAAACTGCACACAACAAAAGGAGCAGCACAATGATGTTGAATTATCATGATGCTAAAACTATTTCACATTCTATTAAATTATGTTAATACTGTATGTTTCTATGAAGTGCAATATGTAGAGTACTATTTTCTTATTAAAAACATGGAATCCAAATTTTAATGTTTTATTTGGGGGTCGGGGGGAGGGGGGGGTGCTGGAATGGATTACAGTGGATTCCCGCATATTCACAGTTCGGCACCCGCAAATTCACCTATTCGGAGATTTTCTTTCTCCCCCCCATTTTTTTTTTCCATTTTATTCTTTTTTCATTTTGATTTTTTTCTTTTTTTGCAGGGGAACCAACGCAGAAAACATTTATTGGTGGTGTATCTCCGCTTATTCAAGAATTTTGGGGGTTTGTGCTATTCGCAGTCTGGTCTATCCCCGCGAATAGTGGCTGTCCACTATAATGGCATTTCCATTTTATTTCAGTGGGAAAAGATGATTTGAGATATGAGTGTTTTGCGTTATGAATGTTGTCACGGAACGAATTAAAATCAAAGTCAAGGCACCTCTCTATGTCGCAACAGGTTAACATATGAGGCAATAAAGCAAACAAAACTGCTTCGACACATGGAGCCCAAGCACTTGGCATTAAAAGACAAGCACTTGGAGTGATCCATCCATCCATCCATTTTCTGAGCCGCTTCTCCTCACTAGGGTCGCGGGCGTGCTGGAGCCTATCCCAGCTGTCATCGGGCAGGAGGCGGGGTACACCCTGAACTGGTTGCCACCCAATCGCAGGGCACATAGGAACAAACAACCATTCGCACTCACAGTCATGCCTACGGGCAATTTAGAGTCTCCAATTAATGCATGTTTTTGGGATGTGGGAGGAAACCGGAGTGCCCGGAGAAAACCCACGCAGGCACGCGGAGAACATGCAAACTCCACACAGGTGGGGCCGGGGATTGAACCCGGGTCCTCAGAACTGTGAGGCTGACGCTCTAACCAGTCGGCCACCGTGCCGCCCACTTGGAGTGATAGTAAAGAAAAAAAAATCTCAAAATAAAACAGGCTTGTTGAAGAGAAACAAGTGTAAGTCTAATTACAATAAGTACTGTACCTTCAGCATCATAGTGAGTTGTATATTTAATCATTTGTTTTTACTTTTATCCATGCCAGTCTGTCAAATATGTCTTCATGTGAAACCGCCCATGGTGCGAAAAAAGTTGGGGACCACTGTGTTAGACATTAGCCATTTTTATATGACAAATAAAAATGAAACAATAAAGGAAAGTTGGAATGTCATCCCAAGGGTGTGACCTTTAACATTAAACCTTCAATTTTCACCCAATGTTTCTGCCGATGCATATTCTATACATTTCACAGAATCATGTAATTGCAGGATGATGTCTTTGTAAAAAAAAAAAGTAAAGCCAAACGTTAGTGATTGTCAGAAAAATGTTTGTGAGCCCCTGGCCTTTTAACCTGACAACAATCTTGAGGATACAAACGTGTAAGCCCATGAAAGCTCAGCAGGGCTCTCGTAATCATGCCTACTCTTTGATACGATTGCCCAGGAATGGATGTCACAAAGAATATTCATCCAGCCACCCTTCAGAAAACAAAATATCTATCTGGCATGTAAGGTCCTTAAACTGTTGTCATGATTCTGTCCATAATTGAATGTGTTTTGGATTAAATACAGATACGGGTTAATGGAAGTAAAAAATGCTGTTTAGAGCTCCAGATTGGATGGAAGGAAGGTAAGAGATGAATGGATTGAGAGCACTTTCTACTGCTTTGGCACTTCTCCAGAGAATAAATGGTAAAAGTTGAAGGTCTTACTTTCCTTGTTCCTTGCTGCTTTTTATATCTCCACCCTCTGGGCTTGGCCAACAAACATGATGGACCTCCTTCCTGACATCTCTGAGTGTGTTGCAGTTCATGTGATTATGCAGGTGGTAACTGTCTTTAGCCGAGAGAAATATATCCCCTCAAGAAAGAAACTTGGAAGTGGATCAAGGTATGCAGCAGCGGGGATCGGGGTCTGTCTTCTGCGAGATGGTGTTTGCCTATCTTAAGAGCCTTTCCAGATGGTGAAGCTGTATCAGTATTTCAGTCACTGCTCTCACCAGTAGCACCGAGCGAGGAGAGCCATTAAGTATTGTCGGCAGCCGGGTGTCATTGAGTCCTCCTTCAAATTGTGTGTTTCGTTCTGATGCTGACTCACGTCTTTGGTTTAGGTCTGCACTGTCCTGTGAGGGTCCTTTTTAGTTTTTAATTAAACCTAACACATTCTCTGTTTTAGTCTGATTTAATGAGTCTGATTAATCCGTCATTGAGTTGCGTAACAGTTTATAGAAATTCGTATAGCAAGTTTAAAGCTATTTTACCTCACTAACGCAAAAAAGAATTCACTCTTTACCTGAATTTTTTTATTTTTTTTTTACGTCAAGCAGATTGGAGTATCGTCAACCATAAAGCTAGCTATTCCTGGTTTGCATTGTTCCCCCCCTCCCCCCATTGTTTATCTGTAGCTCACACTAAAAAGTGCCTGGTAAAAACAACTGTATATACTGTCCAGTACAATACATTAGGATGGGGTGTCATCCTTCAGTGGCCACCTTGATGTCAAAGGGGCAGGACCACTAAAATCTTACCATACATTATACATTAATGAATAACAAGTTTTTCTATTTGTTTGAATGCAAAACAAAGCAAATAGATCAGGAAAATATTTATATTTAATAATTTTTTTTAAATCATTTTTGAAAACCACCTCAGATTTCTGGAGAATATTTTGCTTTAGTTTGTCAACTACACTGTGTGCATAATAACCTATCACAGTGATTGTATTTTAAGGTACAAAACCTGAAGTCACAGGTATTTGGAACTGTAACATATAGTAATGCACTTTGAAATTTAACTTCCAAAGACCTAGGAATTATTACCATTCCAGTCTTAAAAGTGCATAATAATTCTCAAAATTATCCTTCGTCCTCACCACCACAGTCTTTTGTATTTTTTCAAATTCATCCTGCATTAGGAGGGTTATGCTACATCAGTCGATCGGTAGTGTAGTGTATACAAAAGATTAGTCTGTCTAAAAGGAAGTGATGTGTTAAATGTGCTCTAAAATACAGCAAGTGGTTAAAAGAGGTATTGAGGGTTTGTGGGAGATTTCAATGCATCACACACACTCGTCCCCATTCTTTTAATGCACCACATACACCAATCTCTTGGGGGAGGGGATTTGGCTGTTAGGCAGCAGTGCCTGACCCCCCCAGGCTCACTGGCCTCTACAGAGGCACCATAACACTCGGGGGTGGGGGCACTGATAGACAGGGTAGGGCCAATGTCTGCTAGTCGGGGACCTGGGAGTCATAGTAATGGGAGGGCAGTGGGGGGAAGCATTGGGTCCCTGCAGCCTCCTCCAGGTGGCCGGTTGTCATGGCGCCTCGGTGGGGCCGCCGGACCGCCCTGGGTCCCTCGGTGTGGGACGTGTCCCATCCGCTGGGCTGCTCTCGGGTGGACTCTTGGGACCGATCCCTCCTCTCAATTGATTGGGTGGGGTCCTCAGCCACTGCAGTGCAGGCACAGCAATTACAGGACACTTCTGTCAGTCATCGTGCATGCGAAATGGTGTCAATTCACTTGCATGTGTCCGCAGGCACACACCCCTGGGACTCTTTCGCTGGGTGTGGGGTCACTCACAAATAACTCATGAATACGCAAATTGCTTGGGTATCCCCTCACTCACACTCTGGTCTTATAGAAGTTTATAATTTACATAGCCACTCCAACCACACCTCAGCTGTACAGCCGGGTCAACGACCGTTGTCCTGCATGCTTCTTCTCCTGTCCTATCTTGTCCTGTCCTTCCCTCACAGGGTGTAGCACTGCAGCCCCATACTACACTCATCTTATGTTTCATTGGTCTAGATATATAAGGATTTACTTTTGTCATCTTGTTTACAGTTAGTGCTTTGTCTTCCTTTCTCACTCCCCTCTGGAAACTTTGTTCTGGTCGACTGATGGGCTTAGCTACTCAATAAATATCCATTATAATACTAAGAAACCACAGCGGTGTCTTAAAAACTCCACCCCGGCATAAAACGGATACAGATCCTCCATTCTGCTTGTTTTGAATAAAAAAAAAAAGGGTTGTGTGTGTGTGTGTCTCTGTGCGTGTGTGCATGCGTTTGTGTGGCGGTTGGTGGAATTATAAATCCAAGAAAATGAGTTTCCACTGAAGCTCTGGAGATTATACATTAATTCAGCTCCTAGTGTGTTAATTTGCCAAACATAAACAATTTTCGCTTTCAAGATAAAGACACCTAGGTGAAGACGCAATCACCTGCATGTTAATGCAGTTTTAACTTGCGTGCCAAACACAGTATTGATATTCATGTCAGCTCTATGGGAGAAGCCTCTGTTAAGGGAGAGCATGAAATGGAAATGTACCACAATGCAGACAACAAGACATCGTAAGAATAGTATTTTAATAAACTAAAGACGCATGATAAACGTGGATACAAACAATATAAAAGTACAACCAAACAACGACCAAAAAAAGGGCATCGTGAGGAGAGTTACTCCAAACAATAATAAACTAAGGTTGCGCTGGTGGACAGAGCCCGAGCAGAAAGGAGCGTCTAACAAACAATAAATCCTACACAAGGAACTAAGCAAACTACACGGGAAACGATAGTACTCACGTAAGAGTAAAACACGTAGAAAATACCACTGAACTTTGGACAGGGGACATGAAACTAGGAATACTAGAAATACAAACAGGGCAATGGCAGTAACAGAAGCAATAATCTGACAACCCTTTTCTGCCGCTGCTGGGCTTTAAATTCTACAGATTGCAATAGTTCGTTTGCATTGATGTTTTTGGAATGTGGGAGGAAGCTGGAGGACCCAGAAAAAACCCACGCAAGCATGGTAAGAACATGCAAACTCTACGCAGGAAGGGCAGAGCTGAGATTCAAACCCCCGAACCTCAGAAGTGTAAGGTTGACGTTCTAACCACTCTTCCACCGTGCTTCACTTTCCTCTTCAGATTTCCCAGAAAAAAAAAGCCTACGTGTGCACAATACATACCGGTGAGTTTAAATTCAATAATATAAATGTGTATCAAACTGTAGTGGTCACAGAAATTTTCAGAAAAAAATATGTTATATCTCTTAAACATACCAGAAAAAATGTGCTTCATTGTAAAATGACCTTCCATCTTGGTCTTTACTGGGAACAGTTTTTTTGAGCAGTCATTGAGGTTCAACATCCATCTGTTCATCAGCTGATCAGATTCATGAAGCTGACATTTTGTAATCAGCCTCGACGTTCAGCCGCTCCTCCAAGGACGCTGAAGGCAATTATTGAAAAAAGTAATACTTGACATTTAACTCCACATTGCCCGCACACTTTTCATGAGCCAGTCAATCGCTGACATTCAAAGCAGGCTCAGGTGGCTGGATATCGTAATTTCACTCAGACTCAGCTTCCATCTTCCATGCAGGGCCTAAACCTGTGGCACTAAGTTCTGCAAGGCATGTGGTACAGGGCTAATAGGTTGGGTTGATCCCAGATAGAGTCCAAATGCAATTACTGGACTGAACTAAGTAATTTAAGTCCAACTATCTTGATGAATGCGACAGTTATGCAAACCCTGTATGTCCTACTCATTCCTGTGGGTTTCAGAAGAGTAACCTTGCCACGTGGTTAGGTTATTTTCGCTCAACAAGCTGCTCCTCCCAAAGGAGAGTGACTGAGCCAACCTCTGTGATTAAACTCTGCTTTGTCGAATAGTAAGCATTCGTAACTTGCATTGTGATTAGCATCCATTTGTATCTCTAAATGTAGAGTATAGTGGAAACTCTAAGATCAAACACTATTCATTCTGCGCTGCTGGTCGACCTCTGATGCTTTGGTTTTGGAAACGTCTTGCAGGCAGTTAGAACTATAAGATTTATGTGGTCTATACATATAAACAGAATGGTACTACCTCAAGGGTGTTCACGATATTTAGGCTTTAATTCCATCCATACATTTATTTAGGATAGTACATTTCCTTTCCAGGGACATGTGGAATACAAGCTTACCTTAGCTGACTTTGACCTTGTTCTCAGTGCAGGCAACACACTGACATTTGCAAATGATCAGATCAGACTTGTTGTATCCACGCTCTGTATAGTACATACCCATCTGCATGACTCGCTGTGGTAATGATGTGGCTCTCAGTACGTTGGGATGGAATACCAACACGAATTCATCCATCCATCCATAAATTTTCCATACCGCTTATCCTCACTAGAGTCGTGGACGTGCTGGAGCCTATCCTAGCTGACTCTGGGCTGGAGGCGGGGTACGCCCTGAACTGGTCGCCAGCCAATCACAGGGCACACATAGACAAACAACCATTCACACTCACATTCACACCTACAGGCAAATTAGAGTCTTCAATTAACCTGCCATACATGTTTTTGGGATGTGGGAGGAAACCGGAGTACATGGCGAAATCCCACGCAGGCACAGGGAGACCATGCAAACTCCACATAGGGGAGGCCGGATTTGAACCTGAGTCCTGAGAACTGTGAGGCAGATGTGCTAATCAGTCGTCTACTATGCCGACACAAAAATCATATGCAGTGAAAAAGTACAAATACATAATTTATAAGCAACAGCGGTTGTGATGCTAAACCCCTTTACAGCGTCACAAAGAGACAGCGATAGAGGAGAACGATACAAATGGTGGTCTCTCAAGCTGCAGTTACAGCTGGATTCCATATGCAGTAAAAATTATGAAGACATCTGTAGAGTAGCGAGGGGTGATGTTGGTTTGTACCTTCCATGTCAATGTTCATCAGCTGAGTTATCACACCAAAAGGTCTCTTCACTTCCATCTCTGTCTTCATGCTGCTCTGATATAGGATTTGATAGACCAGACTGAAGTCGTATCTGTTGAAATCCGATTTCATCTCCATATGAGGTTTGGATCTGTCTTGCAAAAATCAAATTTTATGTGATGTCTGCTGTTCGGACTCCCCAAACAAATCAAGCTGGCGGCGGCTGTGAAAAAAAGCCACTCTGTTAACCACTGGACTACCGGTATCCAGGCAAGAAATCATGTTCTTATAATCTTACCGTTTCCATTTAAAGTCATTTTGAGACCATGGGCGCAAGTATCAAAAGTGTTAGAGGCATGACAACAATTACTCATTGTCATCCAAGTTTTCAGTGTGAATTTGCAAAAACCCATATACAGTATTTTCTACATTGTCCTCATTAGGTCCGCGGGTGTGCTGGAGCCTATCCCAGCTGACTTTACACCCTGGATTGGCCAATTGGGGACTTCACATACGTTGTCAATTTCTGCATCATCAGTTTGAAAATGCATGTGTTATACTTTTGCAATCAAAATACCCTTTTTTGTGTTGTTGTTATACAAAAGGAAAGCATTTTTTAGATATTTGAGCTATCATAAAAGAAAAAAAAAATTGCAAAATGAAAGTGACAAAGTGCTTGAAATCCATCGTTTTACAAAAAGCCCTTTTTTCAGTTTTTTCTTCTTCTTGGAAACAGGTATTTTCAAGAAACTTACCTATGTTTAACTGCTGTTTACTAAAGAAGAGTAAAAGGTAGAAAATGTACTTTTTTCCTAATGAAATAAGAGGGTTAAATCTTTCTTTTGGTAGGCTCCATGTTTCGATAGCTATTGAACACAATTTTCTGTCGTCCTTCAAAAATCAGTCAAAATTGGCTTGCACCCAGCGCTCCCAATTTCTGAAAAACGACTGGCATTAAATGACCTAAAATACAATGATTGATTTTAGTAAGTAGTATTTGGACCCTCCGCATTACATAGCAATTGGCAGCAGAGCTGATTTCTTCGACAGGACATTTTTAGAACTGTCAAAATAAAAATGGCATGTCATAGAGTGACTGAATGTCAGAGAGTGACAGTGTGCAAAATTATACAGCTAAGTCTCAACTTCTCTATAAATTTCTAAATAATTTAGACTTTCTTTAGAATAATAGAGAGCAAAAATAAACTATAAATGTATTTAGGGAAAAATAATTGCATTAAGTATATTTCTGCAAATTCTTTGAATTGATTTCTTTGAATTGAAGTCTGTCATTAGATCATAAAACTTCATCATGGATACAAGCAAAATTTAATGAAATTAAAGTTTAAAAAAACGACTAAATTCTGTATGTCACAGAGTGACTGTTATGGGGTGACAGTTTTGAATGAAGGGCACAGACTTGCTGAAAATCTTATTCTGTCCCATTTGTCTCCGTTGAAATTCAGTGGGCCGTTACTCAACGACATTGTCAGCCACGACGCCTCGTGAGGAGCAGGGGGAAAGTCATCCAGGCAGAGGGACTGTGGTCCACGCACTGCTGTGGCCACAGAGGTTCAGCCTGCATTGGTGACAGCAAGATGAGTTTTACAGCCTGATGAGTTTTTTCCCCGACCTCCCCCTTGCTCCGCGATGCGTGTCTTACGGCCCTAGCGCCGTACCTTCGGAGGCTTCTCTCACCGCTGCCGTGCTGACTAGAGGCCGCGGATCCTATCCGATTCGTCTCTGCCTCGCAACTCAACGTGCATGGGAACAGACGGGAAAGACACCGTAGCACAAATAACACAAAACTTATTATGCTTGTGTACCATACTTGTGGCCATACTTTCATAGCCAATTTCACACTACTGGTAGTAAGAGGCCAAGTTAATGGATGAAGGGCGCTTGGTATTTATATAGTGGGGGAGGGCCTCATGCTAGAAAGTATACACCCCCTGCTTCCCTGCACTTGGTGTATACCCCAGCCCGCTGACGTTACGGGGATAATATTTAGCACCGCCCAAAAGAGATGAAAAAGAGTCTTAAACTATATCGCAACAATCCAGTACTATATTGTTCTCAGTTTTTGCACATTTTTAGCACTAATCTTAAAATATAATGAATTTAGAAACAAAACAAGGATTTAAGTTTTGTTGCACTTTCAGTGACATGAAGCTTTTGGCTTGGAGGTCCTTTTATGACAGCCAGCAGTCCCTATCAAAGTCTGAGTCTGGCACGGAATGCCACCATGCACCGTACAGAAACGCTTTTTTCATCCATAGGAACTATTTTCAAACGTCTTGAGGCATTTGTGACGTAACTAATATAAAATAGAGTTGCCGAACCCCGTTTACATGCAGAAATGAATCTGCAAGAATTACCTCATGTGGGATGATACGGCTCTCTCAGGGACTTCCACCATGTTTCACTATCACTATTTTTACTCGTTATCTAAAAAAAAATTTAAAAATACAAATCCAGACTTTCAATATACCATTATACATAGTTAGTAGTTCTATGAGGAAATTGTCAGATTTGGCAGCGATTGTGGCAAAAAGAAAACCAGGAGAAGCAGGGAGGTAGGGAGGTAAGCCAGGACTGCAATAAACTCAAAAGGACAATTTCAAAAGCAATAAAGGCAAACAAGGATCATGGAGGCAAAAAAATACCAAATGAACATAGTCCAAAAAACAAGGTTCCAACTAGCAAAGAAACATGAGGGGTAAACGCACAACATAAAACATAAAATGATGAGAGAAACATGACTCACAGTAACAGACTACAAATGACAATGAACCAACAAGGACTAAAAGAAACCAGGAAACTAAATATAAGCAAACTGACAAGACAACGAGGAACACCTGGACAAGACACGAGTGGCTGGGGGGAGGTGCTAAATTGACAAAGTTTGATTGCTGACGATAACAGGTGGGGACAATAACCAAATGAGCAGAAAAGACCTGAACATGTGACACAGGAAAACTTGACAAAAGCGTGAAACAAACTTAATCAGAACCAAGAGCAGAAATGTCATTGCTCCTGCTCGATACGTGTCAGGCTGTGACAGGCTGACGTGTTCAAAATATGGGCGGGCCAAAATATGGCTGAAAATCACATATTTCATCAGAAAATAAGCCTTATATTACTACTTCTATTTTGAAGGAAATTTTTCAGCAGACATTATTTGTAAGTCCAGAATTATGAAATAAGTGCCATTAGTCACATCTTTAAGAATATGCATGTTACTGAGGTAACAGCTATTATATTAACATTGTCTTGCATTGTAGCAAAAAAACATTATAATTGCTCTTAATCTGTTACTCCCAACATTCTATAAATGAACTGTAGATTAATATCAACCAATCTGTTGCATTTGAGCTGTAGTTCACACTAAGGAAGGGAATTGCGAAGAAAGGGGATTTAAATGACTTTCAATGCAACTTAGTTTTCGGTGCCAGATGGGCTATTTTGAGTAATTAAAGACCTGCTGATCTACTGGGACTTTCACACACAATCATCTTTTGGCTTAAAAGAGAATAAGACAAAAAAAAGGGTAGCTGCCCAGTGAGGAGCAGTTCTCTCCATCTGTTAGGATTCTTTCCCCACATTTTACAGTAGATTAATTTCTGTACACACACATTTCATGTCAACCAATGGCATGATTCTTACACAAATAATTCTCTCATCAAATAGGAAGGACTGAAAAAATAATAATTCCACACTAAGTAACTCTTTGGATCTGTGGAACATTTTAATTTTCTTTTCTTTTTAAGAGCAGGCAAAATGATGCAAGCATTTGGGTTTTTACAAAACTAAGTATTCTGACGGTGAGTAAAATACGGGGATATGGTTAGTATCTCCAGTTATCATTCAACAGAATGGGCCATATTTCCTGGTTGGTGCGTAAGTCAGTATTTTACACGCCTGGCTTCTACGCTTTCAGGGTGCACATATCCTCCCATAATGACTTCTGAGACACCCAGTGCACGTACCTGGATATTTTGCACATAACGGCTTGAGAGGCGTGACTCAATGAAGTCTGCAGGAAGGTAGAATTCCCGGAATGTTGAGTTTTCCTGAGACATGTGAATGCCATTGAAATCTATTTAGGAAATAGGTCACACTTTAAAATTTGAAATTAAACCCCGTGCGGATATCCGGAATTTAGGCGTACATCCCCAGTGAGACGTGGGCACCGCTCGTCGAAAAGGCTAGTTAGAAGGGACATATGTTTCTGTATTCTTAGCCCTGCTGTGAGACTGCCAGAAGGAGACGCCTAGTGGACCCTAAAGTAATTAGCAGGTCCCCTCGAAATCTTGGTTTACAGTCAGCAAAGAGTTCTTTTTTCGTTTGAACTCACAACAGCCCAAAAGGGATCGATCGACGATGGAATGGAAATACAGCAACAACCAATCAACTTAATATTCAAACGTGCACGCAAGGAGCCACCCACCAGCGTTTGAGAGTACTGCAACCCGTGAACTGTCATTTGATGTTTAACCAAGGATAAATGTCTGTTCTGATATTTCACGAACTCTGCAGAAATATTCCAAATGTATGTCTTGATGTCTGTGTCAACTTTACAAGCGCAATTGCCAGATTTTGAGAATTGTTTGTCTTGATTTGACTCCAAGCAGCATGAAATGTGATTTGAATCATAAGCAGTTGATTTGCCAAGACTAAAGTATAAACAGTCAGTCCGATATGCTTGACCTCTGAGTAAAGAAACTACCAAGTTGAGGTTATTTTATATTATTATATGATTTCAAACCCATTTGATCAAATTTGTAGGCAAGATTCAAGCTGATGGCTGTGGTATACTCCGTCCCTCTCCGACACGCCCCTGGGGTACTTAACCCTGACTCCCGCCCTCTCTCCTGTGACTTCTTAGCTCTTGTCTTGCTGGCATCTCGCCAGCCACAGCCACTGCCCTTTTCTTTGTTCAGGCACACGGCTCGGTAACCGCGGGCCTTGGGGATGGAGACCCAGCTTCCTAGCCTGTGTGGCCCGCTGCTGCTAAGCGTCCAGAACAGTGGCCGCTGAGCTGAGCTACCCAGATACGCTCCCAGCCAAACGTGAGTTTTCCAAACGTGCTAGCGAACCCCAGCAGAGAGAGATGGTCATACTCTCCCAACAGGGCGTGATGAAGAACAATTTTTCTTCTTCTGCCTCTTTTGTTTTGTTTAATTTTTGTGCATCTTTTTCTTCTGCAACCAACCCTATCTCTGTGCCTCTGAGATAGAGACCACTCCCAGAGACCAGTTCATTTACGTTCGAGGCTAGACACGGCAAGTGATTTCTAGACTGTGCAATATTCGTGCCTAATAATTACTAGCTTCAGACAAAATCTCAACTTTTTCCTCTCTCTCTCTCTTTCTCTCTCTCTCGTCCCAAATGGACGCGTTAAACGCTCGCGTTTTCCACTTTAGTCCAACACACGATGTTCTATTTCCCTTTTTGTATCCCTAGTTTCCTTCTTTTTACCATTATTAGTGTTATTTTCTTTCTTTAGTTATACCCCCTTTGTGTGTTTCCCGCTAAATCCCTTGTAGATGTCATTAAATATGCTATAAAATTCCACTCTCGGTTGTATTTTGTGTGTGTTCTGAGTTTAAGTATGCCTCTGTCATCATCAAAATTTCATAAAGTGTAGCAACCTTCAGATTACGAGACTGATAAAAAGGTTTCTCGTCAGTTTCCCTAAATTTTATCCACATAAAAAGTGACGTGGTTCCCCTTTACGTTACAGATTAGTTCGATTTTAACGATTAAACTTAAAATTACGCTAAACTGGAAGTAACAGAAGGGTTGGTTGTGGCTTATTCTTTTCTCCTAAATAATTAAATTTTTATTCAACCAATATACGCTACACTCAAACAGATTTTTACGACTGACGATGACCAAATAGGAACAAAATTATTCCAAATCTAACACACCATCAGACAAACTCCCAAGATGCCATGCAGCACCTTTGAAACGAAAATGCCACTTGCAGCTTCCATCCATCCATCCATATTCTGAGCCGCTTCTCCTCACTAGGGTCGCGGGCGTGCTGGAGCCTATCCCAGCTATCATCGGGCAGGAGGCGGGGTACACCCTGAACTAGTTGCCAGCCAATCGCAGGGCACATACAAACAAACAACCATTCACACTCACATTCATCCATCCATCCATCCATTTTCTGAGCCGCTTCTCCTCACGAGGGTCGCGGGCGTGCTGGAGCCTATCCCAGCTGTCATCGGGCAGGAGGCGGGGTACACCCTGGACTGGTTGCCAGCCAATCGCAGGGCACATAGAAACAAACAACCATTCGCACTCACAGTCATGCCTACGGGCAATTTAGAGTCTCCAATTAATGCATGTTTTTGGAATGTGGGAGGAAACCGGAGTGCCTGGAGAAAACCCACGCAGGGACGGGGAGAACATGCAAACTCCACACAGGCGGGGCCGGGGATTGAAACCCGCTCCTCAGAACTGTGAGGCTGACGCTCTAACCAGTTGGCCACGGTGCCGCCCACTTGCAGCTTGTGCATGAAAATTCATTCATTATTATGAAATAATATGTCGATGTTCGGCCATCAATCGGCGTAATGTGGTAGGGACACATTATGGCCTTTGGGCAGTCAGTGAGCGTATACGGGCCAGATGTCCGTCATGCGGAGTTAGCTGCCGGATCCTCAGAGTAAGGGAGAGAATCAAAACATGCAATATGATGTTTCACCTTCCCGGGGTGCTAGACTTAGTACAGCCTCTGGAATGGGCAGAAGGAAACGCACTGAAATGTTTGGCAGAATACGTGCACGGACAGATATGAGAGGGAACGCCCACACTTTGGGGTTACTCCACCCACAGTGCACACATGGACAGAGGGTGCGCAAATGATAGAATTAAGTGCATGGCAGAATGGGCGCAGTCAAAGTGCAGCGCTGCGCACCTTTTCTGACTTAAGCATATGGGAGAATATGAACCAATATGCACAACATTTACAACGACCCATTTAAATTTTTAATGGGCATTTGAATACTGATATTATTCTCTCCAAACTTGCAAAGCCAACTTGACCCACAAACCAATGTTCATGCATTTACAAACTCAAACTTTTTTAAAGTCATCATGAAACTAAGACGGACTTTACGCTCAGCTACCAGAATGTGTGTGTGGACTAGAGTGATGCTAAAAGAGATATATGCAGATGTGCATCTCTGAATCCCTCTGGGTTGATTATATACAGTACGTCATACACATGGTAGAATTAAGGAAGTTGTCAAGACAATACAGTTCAATCTATACATAATGGGAGATAATTCACTAAGGTGTTTCTGGAGACTAAGTTGCCATCTTTTGGTGTAACATAAAAGCTCAGCACATTTTATTCATCCAGGCTGTGGAGAGCGAAGGCTAATTAAAGCCTCTCCTCCCTGAAGTGTTGGGCTTTTGATTTTACACAGAGCATCTGAGTTTCTGACCTGCAAAGTATGCGGTGAGGTAGGAGATAGCAATTCTTTGTGTCCTATAATTAGTGGCTCTTGTTAAAGTGAATTGAGAACCCAGTTGGCCCTGGAGACAGCCAATTACCATCTCTATTTTCCATCTTTTTACAGCATCCTCTTCTATGGGTCGAAATAACTCCTCATATCACACAACAGTGTGATACTATCCTGTATCCTGTAGTATCATCAGTGTGGATCACTAGTACATGTCATGAACACAAACAAGCTTGTTCTGGCATGCAGTGTTTCCATGGAGATTGTATTTTTGTATTTGGAAACTTGCTTAATTCAGAAGGTAAAAAAAACCCAAAAAAAACATGATCAACTACTGCATTCTTCTAATTTTTATCACAGAGGAACCTATAAAGTTGCACTTCAAAAGTCAAACAATTTGGAATTAAACCATAATTGTGTGGAAAAATGTGCCTGAAAAGTTAAACAGAACTTTGATGTGTGTGACATAAGCAAATGTTCAGCTCAGTGAGAATCTTAAGAATTGACAACAGGGCAGACCTCAGCCTTAAGGGATCATGTAAAATTCATTGGGGTGGGGTGTGGGGGAATAAATATTATTACAAGAGGTCGGACTCGCCGTCTAGGTCCCCATTCGCTATTGGCATTGACATTGAGGAACGAATGACGAATCAGAAAACAAATACGTACTTCTTGTACTATTCCGAAATATAGACATGTCTTTGTCCAACAAATGAAAAATCTACTTTGATTATTTGAAAACTATCTATTGCCCCCTGGTTAAGTCTTGGTCCCAGATTTAGTGACAACAACGTAAAAGACAGCGGGCGCAATTTTCTTCCGGAAAAAGCTATTGCCAAAAATGCTTCTTTTTAGTAGGGTTGGGCATCATTTGAATTTGAGCTATTCCGGTTCTGATTCCGGTTCCTTATTTTGATTCCGGTTCCAAACAATTCACGATTCTGATTCTTTTAGGGGGCTAGGTCAAAAACGTTTGCATGGTTTAAATAAAGGGTGTCCAAATTATGAACATCCATTTTCTTAGCAGCTCGCAGCATAGACTAAAATTAATATATGACTCGTGGTTCTTTATAACCAGTATCAATATGAGACCTATGAACTAAAAGGCAATGTGTGTGGAAGTAACCCATCCATCCATTTTCTTCCGCTTATCCGAGGTCGGGTCGCGGGGGCAGTAGCTTTAGCAGGGATGCCCTTACTTCCCTCTCCCCAGCGACATTATCCAGCTCATCTGCGTGGATCCCGAGGCATTCCGAGGCCAGCTGGGAGACATAGTCTCTCCAGCATGTCCTGGGTCTTCCCCGGGGTCTCCTCCCGGTGGGACGTGCCCGGAAGACCTCACCAGGGAGGCATCCGAATCAGATGCCCCAGCCACCTCATCTGGAACCTCCCAATGTGGAGGAGCAGCGGCTCTACTCTGAGCTCCTCCCAGATGACCAAGCTTCCCACCCTATCTCTTAGGGACACCCCAAACACCCAGCGGAGGAAACTAATTTCGGCCGCTTGACCCACAGGTCGTGACCATAGGTGAGGGTAGAAATGTAAATCGACCAGTAAATTGAGAGATTTTCATCCCAGCTGCTTCACACTCGGCTGTGAACCGCTCTAGTGAGAGTTGGAGATCACGGCTTGATGAAGCCAACAGAACCACATCCTCTGCAAAAAGCAGAGATGCAATACTGAGGCTACCAAACCGGAACCTTTTTTTTCAGTCCGGCTGTGTTTGTCTGTAGCAGATTAGGTTCCCCTCAACCAAAAATAATGACAACATCCATTTATCCATTTTCTTCTGGGTAGTTGCTTTATCAGGGAAGCCCAGACTTCCCTCTCCCCAGCAACTTCATCCAGCTCTTCTGGGGAGACCCCGAGTCATTCATAGGCCAGACATAGTCTCTCCAGCGTGTCTTGGGTCGTCACCGGGGCCTCCGACCGAAGTTAAAGCTTGGGGGCAAATGTGTCTTCCAAATGGACAATGACCCGAACCTTCCTGTAAAACTGGTTACAAAGTGTCTTAAGTATAACAAAGTAAATGTTTTGAAGTGGCCATCACAAAGTCGTGATCTTAATCCTATTGAAAATTTATGGGGAGACCTGACAAGGCATGTGCGAGCAAGGTGGCCTACGAACTTGGCTCAGTTACATCACTTCTGTCAGGAGGAATGGGCCAACATTCCTTACAACTATTGTGAGAAGATTGTGGAATGAAATGCAAACATTTGACCCAAGTCATACAGTTTAAAGGCAATGGTACCAAATACTCATACTAGTAAAATGTATCTAAACCGATGACTTTGAAGAAAGTCATGAAAAATTGTCTAAAAAAATCATTATGTCATTTAAGAAACAAACATTTTTGGTAATCCTAATTTACCTCAAACAGGAAACGTTTAGTCTGATTTCATGTTAGACAGTTGGAAAATAAAGACGTGTCATTTTATAAAGTGAATTTAAACATTTTGTTTCAGCTGTAAATAGTAAATCATTCACCCACTCTCTCAATGATTAATGGAAACTATAGTCATGATTGGAAAGTACCAGCTCATTCCTACACCGATGACACAGCACCAGGGTTGTTTCTACGTCCAAAGTCCAACCAGGCTGTCTTTTTTTTCTTCTGTCTGTTTTTTTTAAATCAGCCAACAACAACATCTTCCATCCATCCATCCATTTTCTGAGCCGCTTCGCCTCACTAGGGTCACAGGCGTGCTGGAGCCTATCCCAGCTGTCATCGGGCAGGAGGCGGGGTACACAGGTGGTGAGCCCATGGGAAGGGGGGCCCACGTTACCCTAGCAGGCTGTGCCCAGCCGGGCCCCATGGGTGCAGGCCCAGCCACCAGGCGCTCGCCTTCGAGCCCCGCCTCCAGGCCTGGCTCCGGAGGGGAGCCCCGGTGACGCAGGTCCGGGCAAGGAAAAACATCTTCCTGAATTTTTTACATCATAGGGTTTTTTGGAGACGTGCTTTGCCTGGTCCCTCAACTAGGACCTGTTTGTCATGGGTGACCCTGCCAGGGGCATAAAGCCCCAGACAACTTCTAGCTCCTAGGATCATTGGGACACACAAAACACAAGTAGAATTTATCCAAAATATTATTTGAGTAAATGTAACGGAGTAAATGGAGCGCGCTCCTACCCACCTCTGCATAGCGGTGATGTATTTTGTTATAGGAGGATTCGACCACATTAACAACACTGGATAAGTGAGTTTTACGACTTTAAGTTATTGTAAAAAAAGTAATGAATATAACCCAAATAATATACTGTATGTCCACGTTCGATATTATATATCGATATTTCGATGAAAAAAGTTAGCAACGTGAATTGCAATTGTAACTATTTACAACTAATATAATAGCCAAATCTCGAATTCATAACGCATAAATGAAAAAGGATCATTCAATTATAGCATTAACTAGTGTGAACTGTGATAATTTGATTCACTTTTTGCTCACCCTCATTAAACATCATCATTCCATTCATTCGCTACAGCTTGTCTACATTCGGGTCACCGGTGAGCTGGAGTTCATCTGTGGTGACTTGGCGCGAGAAACAGAGTACACCTTGGACTGGTTGCCAGCCAACCACTGGGTACATATGTAGACAAAAATAAAAATCTCACTCACATTCACAAAGTTGAACTTTTTTTTTTTTTTTCAGTTAACCTAACATGCATGTTATTGGAATGTGGGTCATAGCCGTAACACCCAGAGAAAACCCACACAAGCACAGGAAGAACATGCAAACTCCAGACTTTAATCCATGCCTTCGTTATATCTCGGCGAGATTACTGTAATGCACTTTAGTCAGCCAGTCCTCCCTCAAACCGTCTCCAGTTGGTTCAAAATGCTGCTGCTCACCTCCTAAATGGAGCTCAAAGGAGGCAGCACATAACTCCAATTCTGTCCTCCCTTCACTGGGTTCCTGTGCATTTTAGAGTTCATTTTAAGATTATTTTCTTTTTAAATCTTGAAATGGTCTCGCCCCACCTTAACTCTCTGAGCTGCTCCACCCCTTAACTCCTGCCCGGTGCCTCAGGTCAGCTGACCAGAAGCTTCTGGAGGGACCGAGGATTAAATGGCGGCTCAGACGGGATACCGATTTTTCCGTTACCAAACCCCCTCACTGTCCATTTTTAGAACTCGTCTTAAAAGCCACTTTGATTCCTTGGCTTTCAAATCAGCATGAGACTTTGCACTGTTTTAGTGCTAACCCAAAATCCTAAACTATTTGCATTGTCACATATAGAACTAAGCTGTAAAGAAAGACAGACAGATGTTTTTTTTTTTTTCATTTTTTACATAGAATTAATAGATATGAAATATATAATGTACACTGAACCGCCACACCATTCTGACTGCTGCACAATTGAAAGGGATCAAATACAAGAGCTACACAAAATATATGCCTGAACAAAGATAATCTCTCTTTATTATTAGTCTTTATTATTGTGGCATCATTCTGTTACTAATACACATTCTGATTGCCTCCTTTACTTCATGAAAGAGTGAAACCTTTAGAAAAATCTAACAGTGTGAAGCAGTACAGTTTTAAACCACAGTAAACTACAACCAAAATAATGCATGTGGCGTTAAACTAATAGCCCTGACAGTGCCATTTAAAACCTAGCATTATTATCTTTTCTGTAACATAATTTTTCATACAGCGCGTGTAATACATTTTCAATTGCACAGGACACAGGTGGTCATATTGTTGTGACTGGTCGGTGTATAATTACTACTCAAAATGGTTTTGGCATATTTAATAACAGGAAGGGAAGAAAATCGCAGTGGACCCATATTCTTCATTGTTTCTGTATGTGGCCTTCGTCTAAAGTGTGTACACCCCTGGTATATGAAGTGGAAAGAATAGTTTGCGTGACAGCATGACAGAGAGCAAATAAAAAAAAAAAAAACAAA
The DNA here is from genome assembly GCF_024500385.1 of Phyllopteryx taeniolatus. Lineage (NCBI taxonomy): Eukaryota > Metazoa > Chordata > Actinopteri > Syngnathiformes > Syngnathidae > Phyllopteryx > Phyllopteryx taeniolatus. The sequence continues at coordinate 8,237,933 of NC_084505.1, read as the reverse complement.
TACCAGGAAAATACATCAGCAATACTATTAAAGGTCACAAAATGATAGTCAGTGTGGCTACAGTCATCAATGATACTTCTCGTGACCAATCGGATTACAAGTGTTCCCCGCGGCTGTATTCTGATTTTGTGTAAATGTATCAAATGCGACAGATGGCTGGGGTGCATCGTGTGCCTGACGTCTGCGCCGTGATTTCTCAGTTCATGAGCACAGAAACTGTCTCCCCGCTTTAAGTTTTGTAACTGTCACAAAGTGGTGAAGGTATGGTCTCTTCTCTCATGAGCAAACAAAAGCTCGGATGAAGGCTTTCACTTTTCTCAGGTTTCATAAGTCTTTTCGCGCCTTACAGTTACAGCAGGGATCAGGCACCACTGTGTGACTCGATTTTCAATACTTCAGACGACCATTATGGAACGTCAGAGATTTTTCTTCAGGGTAGCTCGAAGAAATACTCTGAAAAGTTGATAGGCGGGGTGTTTTCATTGGAACTAAACCCACATGCAGCGCATTTTGCACAATTCATCTCAAGTGCTTCTTCATCCAAGCAGTTCCCAAACCTCCTGCCAGCAGTAGGCATGCCCTGTGGACACAACCTGCTGTTTGCAGTCGCTTTGTGTTTTTGTCTGTTTCAAACATAAAATACCTACTAGTAGTTTTATGGTCGCACACACTGCCACTGTATGTCACCATTAATGAGAGACTATGCCATTTGTTAAAGTTGAATGTAGAAGTATGGAATGAATAGAAATGTAAGTAGCATTTCTTACAGTACATGCCGTTAATAATAATAAAAATAGCGTATCATTTTGGAAACGCAAGTATAAACTTTGAAAACTTGATCAAAGATTTGCAAAAAATGATTTTTATAATTCCCGCCAATAAAAAACAAAGACATGGCCATGCATGTGTTGAGTCTAGGCGAGTCAGTAGTATCATGTGTGCGTTTAACGCTTCTCCAGCAAAGCCTACATTTACTACACTGCTATTATGTGTAATTGTCCAAATATGGGTACTGTATTAAAGAAAAAAATCATTTATTTGTCATTTAGTGTAACATAAAAAATGCACACACACACAAACAATTAAAAATGACTGTAAAAAAATGTAAAATAAAATCATACTGCTCAATTTTTACCACTTTTATTTTGGTTTAGATTTTGTTAAGAATCTATTGGGAAATGTACAGTATATAGTTTTGAAGACCAACGAAATGCATATTTAAATTAACTTAATTTCTCAGCAATAGCAAAATGAAAGAGAATAGGGATAACACTATCAACGTAGGTGTTCAGTTATATAACACAATCAAGTAACAAAATGAAGATGCATTTTTGTGTCAAAACCACACAGTTTAGGCATGATCCAAACTCATGGATTTATAGTACAAACACAGCAGCTCACGACTCAACTGTATGAGACCTCTTCATTAAAAGCTCTGCATACACTATTTGACATTCCTGTAAGTGTCATGAACATGGTTAGTGCGACGGCGAGGAACGCAAGGCAAGAACATGGTGGACCCAATTGCAGGGAAGCAGGGAGGCAAGGCAGGAGTGCGGGAATCTCAAAATAATAATATTTAATCACAATGATAAAACAACTGGCGACTATGACAAAAACAACGGGCGACTATGACAAAAACAACGGGCGACTATGACATGGCAAGACATGTGACAACGACAATGAACCGACGAGAACTGAAAGAAACCAGGGAACTAAATACAAACAAATTGACGAGACAACGAGGAACACCTGGACAAGACGAGTGGCTAGAGAGAGCTGATTGGTCAACACAAAGTAGACGAGAACAGGTGGACACAACAACCTAATGAGCACACGACAAACATGGAACACAGGAAAACATGGAACAAAACTAAACACAACCCAAACCAAAACACAGACCATGACAGTAAGTTCTAGTTATTTACCACATACCATACACTAAAATACTTTAAAGTGATTTAAAAGTAGTTAACTAGAGTTTCCAGTGCATCATGGGATTTCACTTGATGTCACACAGAGAGTTACTGTGTATGCAGAAGAATTGTGAAGCAGTGTGGCTCCCAGCATGCATTGCACCATAAAATGTTGAACTGTTGCCGTAATAATGAAATTTCTCCTCAATAATCCTGAATGTTCATGAATGATGAGGATTAATGTAACATTACTGTTTTTGTTACCCATAGTTCAATGAATGTGTGTTTGTTTAACTCTCGTGTTTCATTTATGTTGCACATAATGCATGCAATGCACATAATGTGTGATGCATTGCAATATGGTGGTTGTTGTGGCACTTGGAAATGTCTATGAATGACAAATAAATGTTTGACCAAATATTGCATCGACATGAAATAATAAACTATTGTATGAACGTATTCTGTGTGTGTAAGTGTTTCTAAAATGGTAGTAATCATATACAGGTATATCTAAAAACATTAGAATATGGTGGAAAACGCAATTGATTTCAGCACTCATACAACCCCAATTCAAATGAAGTTGGGATGTTGTGTTACAGAATACAGAATACAATGATTTGCAAATCATGCTCAACCTATATTTAATTGAATACACAACAAAGACAATATATTTAATGTTCAAACTAATAAACGTTATTGTTTTTAGCAAATAATCATTAACTTAGAATTTTATGGCTGAAACACGTTCCAAAAAAGCTGGGACAGGTGGCAAAAAAGACTGAGAAAGTGGAGGAATGCTCATCAAACACCTGAACAGTTTAAGGACAATTTTCCTCAACGTACAATTGCAAGGAATTTAGGGATTTCATCATCTAAGGTCAATAATATCATCAAAAGGTTCAGAGAATCTGGAGAAATCACTGCATGTAAGCGGCAAGGCCGAAAACCAACATTGAATGCCCGTGACCTTCGATCCCTCAGGCGGCACTGCATCAAAAACCGACATCAATGTGTAAAGGATATCACCACATGGGCTCAGGAACACTTCAGAAAACCAATGTCAGTAAATACAGTTTGGCGCTACATCCGTAAGTGCAACTTGAAACTCTACTATGCAAAGCATTCTGCACGTGTTACAACAGCGTGTCTTCGTAGTAAAAGAATTCGGGTACTAGACTGGCCTGCCTGCAGTCCAGACCTGTCTCCCTTTGAAAATGTGTGGCGCATTATGAAGCGTAAAATACGACAACGGAGACCCCCGGACTGCTGACAAGCAAGAATGGGAAATAATTCCACCTACAAAGCTTCAACAATTAGTGTCCTCACTTCCCAAACGTTTATTGAATGTTGATAAAAGAAAAGGTGACGTAACACAGTGGTAAACATGACTCTGTCCCAGCTTTTTTGGAATATGTTGCAGTCATAAAATTCTTAGGTAATGATTATTTGCTAAAAACAATAAAGTTTATCAGTTTGAACATTAAATATCTTGTCTTTGTAGTGTATTCAATTAAATATAGGTTGAACATGATTTGCAAATCATTGTATTCTCTTTTTATTGATGTTTAATACAATGTCCCAACTTCATTGGAATTGGGGTTGTACATATAGATTCATTCAACTCTTGGGAAAGTACTTTTCAGAGGGCAAATTTCTAGCTAAATTCTATCTTAAAAAATAAATTCCATTGTTTCATAATAGTTTGTTACGTTATATTCTAGTTTCTAGAGATGGTGAATTTGGAGTTGTCATTTGCTCTAAGATATAATCATCAAAATTATACAAAAAAATTCTGAAATATTTCAGTGTGTGTGGTGCATCTCTATGAGTTTCACTTTTTGATTGGAACTACTTAACTAAATTACGCTTTTAACATTATTAAAATTTATTGAGATGTACTAGTATGGCAGCTTGTGTAATGTGTCTGTCAACTTTGGAGAATGGCATAAACCCAAATTTTCATGGAACTGTTTGACGGGGTCTATATTGCTGTGTCAAAGTGTCGCCAAATTCTGAACCACTTCCTGAAGCGGTCACATGGTACAGCCGGGCAGCGAAGCTTCAGACGTCATCATTTCCGGCCCCTCCCCCAAATGAAGCAAGCCTCGATACGTGCCTCGCGGACAAACCCCCTTCATTACGTGACACACGCCTCAAAGACTTGGCACAACCCATAACATTACTGATAAAAACCCTATGAAATGTCTAACTGTAGTTTACCTGCACTGTTCCTCTGACTTACAGACATTGATGTGTCTCGATGTGTTGCTTCGGACCAGAGGATGCCCCTTGGGTGGGATGCTGGTGAAGAGGCCTCAGCCAGTCCAGCGCTCTGTGCAGGATGGTAGGTTGGTGGTGGACTGCACACTGTGAGGTCTTGGTTGAGCTAATATCTGACAGTTTTCAAGAAGCAAAAATAAGACTTGACTAGAATGGCCAGATGAAGAAACAAAAGATAAAAGCTTGAACTGATCACAGGAAGTTCATTCAAATCTTTGAACAAACAGAGAGCAATTGATAAATGACAAAAACTGAAATAAGCAAAAGGAATGCATTGCCTTAAATACCCTCTCTCTGACACTCGCCCATCCTGTTTCTGAGTCCGCACCTTAGTCCTGATTGGCTAGAATCAAGGTTACCTAATCTGGGTTAGGGTTTGCATGGGTGGTGTCATAAGAAGGTTAGATATTCATGTTATTCAAACTTGAATGTATAATTGTGTCTCAGTAACTTTGATTATCATGTCTTAGTGTCTTAAATTAGGTCATGCAATATAACTATGTTCTAGGTGTTTAGTTTTTAATGGCATCTGAAGTTTTAGGTTTAGCCAGGTTCATGAGATAGCTATGACATTCATCTTTTCCCCTCTTGGTGGCATCATTGGCTTTCAAACTGAGGCCTTGCTGGAGGCTACTCGTTGAGACTCGTAAAACATATAGGTGTCATTAAGATTTTACCAAATTAGGCTGTCACAACACATGTAAGCATCTTAAATGAGACAAACTAGTGTCTTGTCTTCTACTTTCGTCTTGAATTTGTTATGGTCATTTTAGAACGCACACACGTCACCAAGTCAGCAAGACGCAGTGGCCCGGTCCGGACTTCTCACCGTAATTATAGCCTGTCTAGGGGTCTGAGTATTGTGCATTCAGAATTACAAGGTAATTGAGCACAGTAAGAGACAGCATAATATTAATGCTTTACAACCTTAATATTCCACACCATCTAGCATTTTCTTCAATAGTCTACCTGATATTATGTGATGTGCTGTAATACATTTTGTTAAATTGTACACGTCCCTAATATAAGATCCAGTAAGTGTAAATTAGACCGATAAACAATGAAAATCATCAGGGTGGATGTTGAATGTTCATTTGAATAAAGCAGTTAACACTTGCCCTTAAAAAAGAGAGTACAGTATCTGCATTAAACTGTGTGCCTCTTTCACATAAAATTCATATAAACATAACGTGCCTTTTGAATTTTAACTCCGGTGTCAACACTTTCAGATGATAATGTTGAGTAATCTCAGCGATAATGCAAAGGCAAAGACATACCGGCTTTGTGTTTACAGCACTCAGTGTGACAAATGATTTAGAGTTGAGCCCTAGTCCTGGGTGACTAATAACCTCGCGTTAACTACAGCAAACTGTCGACAACCATCTGTTTGGTACACAAAAGGAACAACATTTAGATACCTATCGGAAGATACAATGAGTCCCTCAAGGCTCGTTCGTCATCAGACCATTCTAGCTGTTCTGAGCACCCTGTGTTCTTGTTGCATTACTGTCATCATCTCAAATGCTATTAAAAGTAAATTGTACATTTTATCGTACAGTATAATTATAGTTGTTGCCTTTTTACTATACTGGCATGTTGCAATGAGCATTGTTGGGAAGTAACTAATTACATGTAATTAAATTACATAATTACAAAATGTATGTAATTATAATTTATTACATTACTGGGAGAAAATGTGCAATTAAATTATAGTTGCTTTTGGAAATTGCCTTGATTACAATTTTAGTTACATTTAAAAAGTAGCCACAAACGCTCAGATTTGTTTTCACATCACTTCATACTTTTAAAGCTGACATTCTCTCTGGTGCGGCACGGTGGCCGACTGGTTAGAGCGTCAGCCTCACAGTTCTGAGGACCTGGGTTCAATCCCCGGCCCCGCCTGTGTGGAGTTTGCATGTTCTCCCCGTGCCTGCGTGGGGTTTCTCCGGGCACTCCGGTTTCCTCCGACATCCCAAAAACATGCATTAATTGGAGACTCTAAATTGCCCTTAGGCATGACTGAGTGTGAATGGTTGTTTGTTTCTATGTGCCCTGTGATTGGCTGGCAACCAGTTCTGGGTGTACCCCGCCTCCTGCCCGATGACAGCTGGGATAGGCTCCAGCACGCCCGCGACCCTAGTGAGGAGAAGCGGCTCAGAAAATGGATGGATGGATGGATTCTCTCTGGTCTGTGCCATCAGTAGTCTCAAACATGACCTCATAGCGCCGCATTGTGATGCAATTTATTAGTTTGTCTGCGATTTTGAAAACGTCAGACTCTTAGTTACTCCTTTGAACACATAAAAGAACATTGACAGTTTCATTTTAATAATTTTGGACATTTTTTATGGAACATTCACTTATGTGGTTTGTTATATAAAGCGAAATTGTACACATTTGTCATTAGGTCAACATGGTAGTGTATGGTGGTTTTCCACATGCTGTACAAATATAATGCAACAAACACATTTGTATTATGTACCTGTATTTACATACGGTATCATGTTTTGTTATCAATTTATTATTTGTGTATAGAATAAATACCCCCATCTATCCATTTACTTTTACCGCTTATCCTCACTAGGGTCGCGGGCTGCTGGAGTTTATCCCAGCTATCTCCGGGCGGGAGGCGGGGTACACCCTCAACTGGTCGCCAGCCAATCGCAGGGCACATAGAAACAAACAACCATTCGCACTCACATTCACACCTATGGGCAATTTAGAGTCTTCAATCAACCTACCACGCATTTTTTTGGGATGTGGGAGGAAACTGGAGTACCCAGAGAAAACCCACACAGGCACGGGGAGAACATGCAAACTCCACACAGGTGAGGCCGGGATTTGAACCCCGGTCCTCAGAACTGTGAGCCAGATGCTAACCAATGATCCATCGTGCTGGCAGAATAATTACAGTATGTGGTTAATTCTAAAATAATGATCTGTGGTTTTAATCCATTTTTTTAGAGGAATCATAGAAGGGTCCTGATGATGAAGTCATCAAAATATAATCAAAAGTAATTACTTTCATAGATCATTTTACACTTGAGACTATGTGTGTCCCCGGATGCACATGTCATGGAAACAATGAGTCTCAGCCCTGGAACAATGAGTCCCTCCAACTTATAGTCACGGAATACAGATGCAGTAATTCTCCGCGACATTGCAGTTCTTGCTTCACACTTCCGCTATATTGCAGATTTTTTTATTACAGTTGTTAGTCTTTAATCTATAATCTTTTATACTTTTGTACAATATTTTTGTATTATCCATTGTTCTTGCTCATGCTATCATTGTTATATGTGTTTAGGCCTGCCACGATAGCATTTTTTTTTCCGAACAATACATTTCCTTATAAACTTTCAAGATAACCGATAGTATCGCTGATTATTATTATTTTTTTTTATTGCCACTGATATAATGATATTAGAGCATAATGAAGAATCAGCATTTTTCTCACGGACCGGCTGTGGTGGCGTGCATACATACAAGTACATACACACACACACACACACACACACACACACACTGAATCAACCGCTCATCGAATGACTTAAACTTTAAAAACTATGTTTATATTATTAAGTTGTATTAGTCTGTTTTGCAATAATAACTTTGAACCACTAAACCCATCCATTCATAAATGTGATGACACATCTTTTCGCCATTCAAATCAACTCAATAAGCGATAAATCAGCATACGGTATGTGGCGAATATGAACACTACAAAAAAACTGAAAGAAACACGGCCTCCCTTTGTCTATCTTAAGGGGGCTTTCATCACTTGCACAAAGATCACCTCTTCTGTTACGGTTCCACACGAACTGTGTTACAGTTCATTGTGGTGAGAAAGTGAGCCAACCACGATCTAATCCAATTGACAAATAAAGATATCAGGTTTGACCCTACACAGGATAATTGTGACACAGGCAGCGTGTAAAGAGATTAGAATGTTGACTTATCAAACACACATTTTATCTTATCATGTAGGCAGTTAGGATGATTTACTGAAGGCAAACTGATGGAATACTGCATGGTTGGTGGATGGCCCAAAAAGGCGCCGACACAGCGAGGAAGTGGTGGAGTGAGGTTTTGGGCTACAATAATAGAGTGAAATGGTAGGCCCCCTAATTTCTTGCCATGATATAAGAATATAAGAACAAGAATCATGCCTTCTGAGTAAAATAATTCTCATGCAAGACAAAGTACATCCCACACTGCAAAAAATGCCATTGAAGCATTAGCTGCTCTAGGTAAAAAGGGAGACAAACTGGACCGAAACTGCCCCATCAAAGGAGTTAATGATCCTTTGTCCTTATCCTCCCTAGATCTGGAACTCAGATTCCTTCCCTAGCTTCCAATCTAAAACTTAAAACATCTGTTCAACATTGTTCACTAACCTTTACCATTTTCTTGCATGTTTTGTCATTCCTTTTCTCTTTTATCATATAATTACTTAATTTTTTGTTTGTTTTGATTGTTTATTTGTAAAGCTTCCGTGGTTATTATTATTTTTATTATTATTCTCATCTGCAATAGGCTGGCAACCAGTCCAGGGTGTACCCCGTCTCTGACCCGAAGCCACCTGGGATAGGCTCCAGCACACCCACGACCCTAATGAGGATAATCAGTATAGAAAATCGATGAATAGATTATTATTATTCCCGCAGTTAACAGTTTTGATCATACTGTGTGTGGTGTACTCCCGATAATCCCAACACAGCACACCACACCTGAGGTAGTGGAACAATTTGTGGAGTGAGTGTGTTTGTGTGTGTGTGTGGGTGTGCGCGCGCGTGCGTGTCTGTGCCTGTGTGAGCGGGTGCACGTGTTTGCTTCCCAGAGTCTTCACATCAGCATTCTGAGAGTTTATGTTGCAGAAACGGGGTTGAGATTGAGCCTGCGGAGTGACAGGAGGTGAATTAGAGAGTGTTTAGAGGTGAATTCTAATTCACACCTCCCATGTGTCTGCCTGTCATTCTTAGGACACGGCATTTGCAAACTAACAAGAAGCGTATCTGCCAGATTGCAGCACACACACATATACATTGAAGTCCCTATAGATAAACCAAACCAGTCCTGACCTTCCTTGAGTACAACTGGCAGGTAGAAAACTGCTAATTGGTGGTCATAGTAACTGTCTTATTCTAACAAGATGTTTCCCCACAACTTAACCCACTTATTTGAACCACTGATGCAATTGTTGCGCTTGGCAAAGTCCGACAGGCCTTGTTGGCCAGTCAGTGAGTATCAATCACTCAACCTCAATTAGTTCTCTTCAAGAACATAATTAATGGATTTATTTGTTTACATCCTATCCATCCATCCATCCATTTTCTGAGCCGCTTCTCCTCACTAGGGTCGCGGGCGTGCTGGAGCCTATCCCAGCTGTCATCGGGCAGGAGGCGGGGTACACCCTGAACTGGTTGCCAGCCAATCGCAGGGCAGATAGGAACAAACAACCATTCGCACTCACAGTCATACCTACGGGCAATTTAGCGTCTCCAATTCATGCATGTTTTTGGGATGTGGGAGGAAACCGGAGTGCCCGGAGGAAACCCACGCAGGCACGGGGAGAACATGCAAACTCCACACAGGCGGGTCCGGGGATTGAACCCGGGTCCTCAGAACTGTGAGGCTGACGCTCTAACCAGTCGGCCACCGTGCCGCCCTGTTTACATCCTAATATTTTTGTATTATTGTTGAGAGTACATGTACTCTTGAGGAATTTCATCATCTTGTGTAATTACTGTGGAACCTTTTTAGGGTAAAATAAATTAGTTACAAGATTTTAGTCAGTATCCAATTTGAAATACATTTCCGGTTTTATGCTCATCATCCTCTTTGCTGTCGCTGCTATTACTTGGATGCTCACTGAAATTAAATCTCATGAGATATGATAAAGTCTCGAGATTCACATTTGTATTCCACTTTAGTGGCTTTTTAAAGTCCCATTTGTATGACAGGTGAATCCACTTCTGAGGTTCCATTTCATGTCCCAATGGTAGCCCAATCTTTGCATTCATATCGTAGTAGTGAATTTCACACAAACAGATTTCGAGTATTTAGGGATGGCAAAAATACCTACACCTATACTTAATAGAAGCAGGGATCTCGTTTGATGTGGGTCCCGCGTCCCTAGACGCACAAAAATGATGAGGGATGCAAAAAGCATTGTGAATATGCGTCCACTAACGTACAACATTGCTTACCACCGTATGTGTGTATGTATGTGTGCATGTGTGTGCAAATGGTTGTTTGTTTGTATGTGCCCTGCGATTGGCTGGCAACCAGTTCAGGGTGTACCCCGCCTCCTGGCCGATGACAGCTGGGATAGGCTCCAGCACGCCCGCAACCCTAGTGAGGAGAAGCGGCTCAGAAAATGGATGGAGCTACAGGTAATGTTAGCACAGGCCTTTATGGTATCAAAACGTGTTCCCATAGCTTTGCAAACGATGTTAACTGACAAACAAAACATAACTGAATTAGCTAATGATAACAACTGAAAAAAATTGCCTTATATGTATCTGTTTTTACAAATTAGAGATTTTGTTTTAAAGCCAGAAGCTGGTTGTTGTTAGGCAGGCACAAGATAATGTATTTGCCTCAAATTTCTCATGGAGCTGACAACATCACACAATTCTCTTTAAAAAGGCCAGGCATAGGAAATATTTTGCGTTACGAATCTGTCCCATTATCATTGTTAATGCTCCCTGCTTCATTTTGTGCCACATGGCTGCCATCCCTGTTTTTAATCACTCAATGAATCAAGACCTCAACTGCAGTTGACTTTATCTCTCTCTACGTCTTTTTTAGCCAGCCTACACAATTTACCCCAAGAGCACAGCAAAGACTCATCCAGGAGGTCACAGAGAAACCCAGGACAAAATCTAAAGACCTGCTGGCCTCCCTTCCCTCAGTTAAGGTCAGTGTTCATGACTCAACAATACGGAAGAGACGAGGCAAAAATTGCATCCATGGCAGAGTTTTAAGCTTAAAACCACTGCTGACCAAGAAGAACAAAGGCTTGTGTTACTTTTGCAAATAAAATAAATTAAAAAAATAAAAATCTGAATGATTTTGAGACTTTTGGGAGACTATTCTATGGACTGACGTGACAAAACTTGACATTTTTGGGAGGTGTGTGTGTCTAACATCTGGTGTAAATGTAACACAGCCTTTCAGAAAGAGAACATCATGCCAACAGTCAAACATGGTGGTGGTAGTCTGATGGTCTGAGGCTGCATTGCTCCTTCAGGACCTGGACAACTAGCTGTGATTGATGGAACCATAATTTTGCTCTTTCCCAGGAAATCCTGAAGGAGAATATTTAGCCATCAGTTTGTGACCTCAAGCTGGAGTGCACTCGGGTTCTGCAGACAAGATATTTAATGTTCAAACTGATAAACTTTATTTTTTTAGCAAATAATCATTAACTTAGAATTTTATGGCTGCAACACGTTCCAAAAAAGCTGGGACACGGTAATGTTTACCACTGTGTTACATCACCATTTCTTTTAACAACATTCAATAAACGTTTGGGAACTGAGGACTCTAATTGTTGAAGCTTTGTCGGTGGAATTCTTTCCCATTCTTGCTTGATGTATAGCTTCAGCTGTTCAACAGTCCAGGGTCTCCGTTGCCGTATTTTACGCTTCACAATCCGCCACACATTTTCAATGGGAGACAGATCTGGACTGCAGGCAGGCCAGTCTATTACCCACACTCTTTTACCAAGAAGCCACGCTGTTGTAACACATGCAGAATGTGGTTTGGCATTGTCTTGCTGAAATAAGCAGGGGCGTCCATGAAAAAGCTTGGATGGCAGCATATTTTTCTCCAAAACCTGTATGTACCTTTCAGCATAAATGGTGCCTTCATAGATGTGTATGTTACCCATGCCACTGGCACTAACACAGCCCCATATCGTCACAGATGCTGGCTTTTGAATTTTGCGTCCATAACAGTCCAGATGGTTCTTTTCCTCTTTGGCCCGGAGGACACGACGTCCACAATTTCCAAAAACAATTTGAAATGTGGAGTCGTTGGACCACAGAACACTTTTCCACTTTGCATCAGTCCATCTTAGATGAGTTTGGTCCCAGAGAAGTCAGTGGCATTTCTGGGTGTTGTTGATAAATGGGTTTTGCTTTGCATAGTAGACTTTCAAGTTGCACTTACGGATGTAGCGCCGAACTGTATTTACTGACATTGGTTTTCTGAAGTGTTCCTGAGCCCATGTGGTGATATCCTTTACACGTTGATGTCGGATTTTGATGCCGTGCCGCCTCAGGGATCGAAGGTCGCGGGCATTCAATGTTGGTTTTCGGCCTTGCCGCTTACATGCAGCAATTTCTCCAGATTCTCTGAACCTTTTGATGATATAATGGACCGTAGATGATAAAATCCCTAAATTCCTTGCAATTGTACGTGAAGGAACATTGTCCTTAAACTGTGCGACTATTTTCTCATGCACTTGTTCACAAAGAGGTGAACCTCGCCCCATCTTTGCTTGTGAATGACTGAGCAATTCAGGGAAGCTCCTTTTATACCCAATCATGGCACCCACCTGTTCCCAATTAACCTGTTCACCTGTGGGATGTTCCAAACAGGTGTTTGATGAGCATTCCTTAACTTTCTCAGTCTTTTTTGTCACCTGTCCCAACTTTTTTGGAACATGTTGCAGCCAAATTCTAAGTTAACGATTATTTGCTAAAAACAATAATCAGTATTTGGGTTCCTGAAAAAAGGCAGTGATTAAACATAACTCAAGTAATAGTTCAATCTGTGGCATGTCCAACTAATGGATCTGATCGATTCCACCATCCGACGCCTCAGGAGATGAAAGCAGTGCACCACCAATACTGTGTATAGTGGGGATGGGGCGTTGCTGACCTCGACTCGGAACGTCGTGAGTCAGTGGAGTGAATACTTAGAAGACCTCCTCAATTCCACCGACACGCCTTCCCATGAGGAAGCAGAGTGTGGGTTCTCTGAGGCGGGCTCTCCTATCTCTGGGTTTGAGGTCACCGAGGTAGTTAAAAAGCTCCTCGGTGGCAGGGCCCCGGGGGTGGATGAGATTCGCCCGGAGTTCCTAAAGGCTCTGGATGTTGTGGGGCTGTCCTGGTTGACACGCCTCTGCAACATCGCATGGACATCGGGGACAGTGCCTCTGGATTGGCAGACTGGTGTGGTGGTCCCCCTTTTTAAGAAGAGGGACCGGAGGGTGTGTTCCAACTACAGGGGGATCACACTGCGCAGCCTCCCTGGTAAGGTCTATTCAGGGGTGCTGGAGAGGAGGGTCCGTCGGGAAGTCGAATTTCAGATTCAGCAGGAGCAGTGCGGTTTTCGTCCTGGCCGTGGAACAGTGGACCAGCTCTACACCCTTGGCAGGGTCCTCGAGGGTGCATGGGAGTTCGCCCAACCAGTCTACATGTGTTTTGTGGACTTGGAGAAGGTGTTCGACCGTGTCCCTCGGGGAGTCCTGTGGAGGGTGCTTCGGGAGTATGGGGTACCGAACCCCCTGATACGGGCTGTTCGGTCCCTGTACGACCGGAGTCAGAGTTTGGTCCGCATATCCGGCAGTAAGTCGGACTCGTTCCTGGTGAGGGTTGGACTCTGCCAAGGCTGCCCTTTGTTGCCGATTGTGTTCATAACTTTTATGGACAGAATTTCTCGGCGCAGCCGAGGCGTAGAGGGCGTCCGGTTTGGTGGCCTCAGTATTGCATCTCTGCTTTTTGCTGATGATGTGGTTCTGTTGGCTTCATCAAGCCGTGAGCTCCAACTCTCACTGGAGCAGTTCGCAGCCGAGTGTGAAGCGGCTGGGATGAGAATCAGCACCTCCAAATCTGAGACCATGGTCCTCAGTCGGAAAAGGGTAGCGTGCCCTCTCCAGGTCGGGGATGAGATCCTGCCCCAAGTGGAGGAGTTCAAGTATCTTGGGTCTTGTTCACGAGTGAGGGAAGAATGGAACAGGAGATCGACAGGCGGATCGGTGCAGCGTCTGCAGTGATGTGGACTTTGTATCGGTCCGCTGTGGTAAAGAAGGAGCTAAGCCGGAAGGCGAAGCTCTCAATTTACCGGTCGATCTTCGTTCCTACCCTCACCTATGGTCATGAGCTGTGGGTCGTGACCGAAAGAACAAGATCCCGGATACAAGCGGCCGAAATGAGTTTCCTCAGCAGGGTGTCCGGGCTCTCCCTTAGAGATAGGGTGAGAAGCTCGGTCATCCGGGAGGATCTCATTGAGAGGAGCCAGATGAGGTGGCTGGGGCATCTGATTCGGATGCCTCCCGGACGCCTCCCTGGTGAGGTGTTCCGGGCACGTCCCACAGGGAGGAGACCCCGGGGACGACCCAGGACACGCTGGAGAGACTATGTCCTTCGGCTGGCCTGGGAACGCCTTGAGATCCCTCCGGAAGAGCTGGATGAAGTGACTGGGGAGAGGGAAGTCTGGGTGTCCCTGCTAAAGCTACTGCCCCCGCGACCCGACCCGGATAAGCGGTAGAAAATGGATGGATGGATGGATGGTTGTCGATCTGTCCCACCTTGGTCTTATTGGAAAGAGGATCTCCCAACCTTTTGGTCGCTGTGTTCAGTTCTGCACATCAAAGGGGTCTTTTATGACTGGAATCCAGATTCGACGGGAAGCTGCTAATTAGTTTAAGGTCCAGCTGACATACGTCAGGCGTCCCCCGGTGGCCGTCTCGCACAATGGGGTGGCTTGGGATAATGCAGTTTTATCAGTTGTAGGGGGGTTGCTATGACAACCGGGTCAGAGTCCCTACAATAGTATCAAGTTACCCACAAAGCCATGTTGTCTCTGGTGCAAGTTTACAAAACTATCCATCATAAAATGGGCACTGCAGAGTCGCGTTGATGGTGTGCTCGCTATCCGCGTGTGTCTTTAAAAAGTCAATTCATTGCTTTTTAATTTCCTAATTTTTTGGGCGCTTAAAAAATGTTACCAAAGTTACATTAAGTCATCCAGCGAAGACGCATTTTCGGGGTAGAGCCATCGTTAGCTTGCTAACTGCACATTGAAGTGGTAAATGGGGCTTGTTATGGAAGCAAAGCCCAGCTATCACTCAACTGAGCAGCCAAACGAAATTTCATTTTGTCCTTATATCGTGGGGGAGGGAACTCACGCTAGAAAGTATACGTCCCAGCCCCGTGATGTCTTAACAATTCAGAACTATATTGATATGTCTTTGCATGTGTTTTTAGCACTGCAAACATATGACACATATAATGTATTTAGAAACAAACTACGGATATCTGCTTAGAGTCCTTTTAAAATGAGGATGGTTACACTTCAGTGTTAAAGTTTTACATTCACTAGTTAAAATGACTTTTCTTGTCAGATTGATATTTCCTTCTTACTTTTTAAAAGTATTTTTACTTGTACTGTAACAACTATAAATTTTTTTTTTTACTTGTATTATTATGTCTATATTTTCGAAACCTTGCAATTTTTTTCCTCATATTTTTACCGTAATTTCAGTGCAGCCCAAACATTCTTTTGTGTTCAACAGATTTGTTCTGACTCATGTTAAAGCTGTGTGGTCATGGTTTTAGTTAGTTTCTCAATTTTCTGGCCACGTACAGGGTCTTAAATTTAATTTTTGCCTCTCAGTTTAAAAGCAATTTCTTAAAATGGACACTCCTCCCAGCTCCGTTTCTCCTTTAATGTGACTAACAACTTTAATCAAGCCAATAAGTTAATGCTTCGATGAACCTTCCAGCACCGAGCAATTACTATGTGCTGAGGTGGCTGTTTTTATAACTGAGGTGAGAACAGCAATTCCAGTCACTCAACTAGGTGGCATCAATCAGCAGAGGTGAAATGTTTGAACTTCTCCCATGAAACTAGACGACGACACTTAAAAAGACGGCAAAATGAGAGTGTGCGTTTGTGTAACAATATCTCCTTTAGAATCCAAGTTTTGTGGGTAGGGTCCCCGTAAAACTTTCCATTTAACTGACTGCCCTTGAAAGCAAGCTCAAAGCACTTCTCTGCAATGCCACCTATATATCTAACGTACATACTGTAAATCAGTGTGCAACTTTGTGTTCCTAAAAAAGCTTCAGCTTCACACTGATACCATTAAACCTTGGTTAACATTAGTACCAACATGCAGCGTTTCGAGTTTGCAAACAGCTCGCAATTAACTAGTTTGTGCAGGAGCGTAAGAATATGTCACGCGGAACAAGAAGGCAAGCTTACTTACTGCCTACTTCCAGTTTTTGGTTGGACTAGAAGTGTTTTTCATGCAAATATTTACTGTAAATATGACTTCACTACTGCATAAACATAGGCTAAGCCAGACACAAACTGAGCAACGCTGCTGCACAAGATTGAACTGGACTAGTGCAGGACATGATTAATTTTGTTATATCTTGTGATCTCGATTGTACGGTATCATACTGTACGGATTCATATTATATTACTTGGATTAAAAAAAAAAAAAAAAAAAATTAGTACATTTTGGAGTTTTTAAAAAAAATATTTCTCTGTTTTTCTGAGTATTTGCTTTCTGTTTTTCTGACAAATAATATAATATAATATAATATAATATAATAATACCCCTCAAAAATAAATTACTCAGAAAAACTGGAGTTGTTTTTAGTTTTTTCAAGAGAATGCAATACGCTTTGGTACGATATGATTTTTTTAGTTATTTTTTTTAAATAGCTGGTTTTAAACCATCTGTACTGAAAACTAAATAAGCTAGAAAGTAGTTTAACATTTTATTAACACCTTTTGTTAACATTTCTGTCATTATTTAAAATAGTCACACTAACATAATATTAGCATACTAAGCAATTAAAAACAGAAAAATATAAGCCTGAGTATTTTTGGAGGTACAAGATACAAAATAAACAAACTGAGACACCTTGGATTGTAAACATTATCATTATCCAGTTATGATGCTACACACTCTGTTAACATTATTGCTACTTTCAAATGTGCATCACCTTTAATAACAATACAATGGGTACGGAAAGTATTCAGACCCCCTTAGATTTTTCACTCTTTTTTAATATTGCAGCCATTTCCTAAAATCATTTAAGTTGATTTTTTTCCGCATTAATGTACACACTGCACCCAATATTGACAGAAAAAAAACTCAATTGTTAAAATGTTTACAGATTTATATAAAAAAAAGAAAAACTGAAATATCACAGTATTCAGAGACTTTGCTCAGTATTTAGTAGAAGCACCCTTTGGAGCTAATACAGCCATGAGTCTTTTTGGGACTGCTACAACAAGTTTTTCACACCTGGATTTGGGGATCCTCTGCCATTCCTCCTTGCAGATCCAGTTCTCTCAGGTTGGATAGCGAAGGTTGGTGGACAGCCATTTTCAGGTCTTTCCAGAAATGCTCAATTGGGTTCAAGTCAGGGCTTTGGCTGGGCTATTCAAGAACAGTCACGGAGTTGTTCTGAAGCCACTCCAACCAGTCTGCCTGTCCCTGCAGCTGAAAAACACACTCACAGGCCGGTAACGAAGTCCAGGGAAATGTGGGAACAAGGGCGACTCGGAATGGGTAATGGGCGCAGCAGACCAGCTGGGGGTTGATGTGAGGCTTTACCTCGGGCACAGACGAAGCAGGCTAGGACGAACTCTCGGGTGTCTTTAGCTAGGCATGGCCACCAGAAGTGCTGCTGGATGAAGTGGATGGTGCGGCTGATTCCAGTATGACAGGTGAGCTTGGAGTTGTGGGCCCACCGGAGGAAGTCAAAGCGTGCGGAATCGGGCACAAACAGCTGGTCAGGAGGTCCAGTCTTGGGAGCCGGTTGGTTCTTCTTTAACCACTTGTTCAATCTCCCAAGTGGCTGCCCCAATGAAACAAGAGGAAGGAAGGATGGGTTCTGGTTTATTCTGGTGAATAAATGTGGCAGTGGGCGTCAGGCTTGCCATTGCGGGAACCACGGCGGAAGGAGATGCTGAAGTTGAACCGGCTGAGAAATAAGGCCCAACAAGCTTGTCGGGGGTTTAAACGTTTGGTGGATCGGAGATAAGCGAGATTGTGATCAGTCCATATAATAAAAGGAGAAATGGTCCCCTCCAGCCAGTACCTCCACTCCTACAGGGCCCAGATGATGGCCAGCAGCACACGATTCCCCATGTCGTAATTTCTTTTGGATGGAGAAAGGCAATGAGAAAAGAAGGCACAAGGCTGCAACTTCTCGTATTTGGGGTCCCACTGTCGGAGGCGGCAACTTCCACCACAAACTGACGGGAAGGGTCGGGGTGTCTAAGGTTGGGGGCATTGGTGAATAGCTCTTTGAGGTGTTCAAATGCTTGGGAGGGAGCAGGGGTCCAATGGAATGGAGAGCTGGTGGAGGTGAGGCTGGTGAGAGGAACAGCCACTTTGCTGTAAATACGGATGAAGCGTCGGTAGAAATTGGTGAAGCCTAGGAAAAGTAGCTCTTTGCGAGTGGAGGGAAGGGGCCAGTTGACGACTGCTTGGATCTTTCCCGGGTCTGGTTGTAACTGTCCTTTGGCGATGATGTATCCCAGGAAGTGTAGAGAGGAGAGATGGAATTCACATTTTTCCGGTTTTACAAAGAGGCGGTTCTCGAGTAGGCGTTGGAGGACTCGTCTGACATGTTGTTGGTGTGCCTTGGGAGATGATTATATCGTCTAAGTAGACGAAGACGAATCGGTTGAGCATGTCACAGAGGGCATCATTAATAAAGGTTTGGAAAACGGCGGGAGGGGTTGGTTAATCCAAACGTCATGACCAGGTATTCAAAATGCCCGAGAGGGTTATTGAAAGCAGTTTTCCATTCGTCCCCTTCTCAAATGCTGATGAGATGGTATGCATTGGGTAGATCTAATTTGGTGAATATCTGAGCGTCGCAGAGGGGTTCAGAAGCGGGGTCAATAGGGGGCAGTATTTTTTATGGTGATGTCATTGAGTCCCCAGAAATCGATGCAGGTGCGGAGAGTGGTATCTTTCTTCTCAAGAAAAAAGAAGCCAGCCCCCACGAGAAAGACGAGGGCCAGATAAGTCCCGAAGCTAGGTAGTAATGGATATAGTCCTCCCTAGCCTTTTTCTCAGGGCGGGAAAGGTTGAAGAGAGGCTCCCGGGAGAAGACCGGTAGCGCAGTCATGAGAGTGGTGAGGAGGTAGTGAGATGGCAAAATCTTTACTGACGACAAGAGAGAGGTCGTGGTATACTTCTGGCACACGGGAGAGGTCGACAGCCGTGGCAGGTGGCTGAGGTTTGCTGGAGGGCGGAATGGCAGAAAGAAGACAATGTGAATGGCAGAAAGGACTCCACCCGGTGATAGGTGGGTCCAGTCGATGGACTAATGGAGTCTCAGGGGAGGGAATGACAAAAAGCTGGATGGTTTCATGGTGATTACCTGAGATGAGTAGAGTAAACGGAACTGTTTGGTGGGTGACAGGGAAGATGAGTCACCCATCCAGGGCTGTAACCCTTTTTGGAGAAGGGAGGGGTTCGAGAGGAAGCTGGAGCTGAAATGTTTTTTGGCAAATATTTTTCTGACAGAATAAGTAAGGAAGCAATCTTGTCTTTGTGGGTTTTTATTACAAAAAAGAAAAGTCTTTGCAAAGAGAGGAAAAGGTACAAGTCTTACAAGTTGTCACCCCTTGCTGAAGTCTAAGCAAAACAATCACCTCCGTTATACAGAAGTGAGAGAGAAAGCAAGGAAATCAAAACAATTATCTTTGTCCAGCTGCACTCAACTTATCTTTGTCCAAAAAAAGCTAGTAGTCACAACATGGCTGGGAACAACCAGGACGCACAAAACGGCCGGAAAACAGCCAGCAGTCACAACATGGAACAATAAAGTATGTGGAGGTTGTATAAAACTAATAGATGTAATATTTGGTATATATAAAACATACGTTTTACAACTCACATGCTAAACCCTCATGAATAAAGTTGTCATTTGCACCGGAGTCAATGAGGGCTGTGACAGGGGTATTGCGATACACGAGGGAACAGTCATACGGGAGGGAGAGCTCAGCGAGGTGTGGGTTTGGCTCACCACGGCGTCGTGGTGAGCCCGGTCTTTTAGTTTTATCGAGCAGGTGGTGATGGAATGACCTGGCTGTCCGCAATAAATACATAAACGTTGGTTGAAACGGTGCTGACATTCCTGAGGGTCTAATTTAAAGCAGTGGGAGATGATGCAGAAGCCGCGGGGAGTTCAGGATCCGGCGGAATAACTGGAGGTGCTATGCCCGCGGAAGGTGCCAAACTGTGTGCTTTAACCACTTTCTCCCTTGTCCTTTCCGGTAAGCGATAGTCCAGTCTAATTGATAATGAAAATAATTCTTTGGGTTCGTCCCTGGCTGCGAGCGTTCTGAAAGTCTCGAATAATACCCGTTAACATTCTGCACTCATCACTGCCTGCGCACTTGTTCCCAACCATCTAATGTCTAACATTCGCTAAAATTCCAAATTCTATGGAATATAAAGCGACTGAACTACAGCCCTGAGTAAGAGCCAGGAGGCGACAATTAGCTTCCCTGCCCTTGACGGGTGCTCAAAGACCTTTTTAAAGTTCGCCCGAAAAGGAGTCAAAAGAAGCAAGTATCGGGGAGGAATTATTCCAGAGCGCGGTCGCCCATTTTGCAGCTCTTCCGCGTAGAGGGGTTGGTAACGAATGCTACCTTGGATTTATCAGAGGGATAAGTCACCGGTTGCAGATCGAAAACAAGACTGCAATTTAAAAGAAATTGGCCACATGTACCTAGGTCCCCCAAATAGGGTTCGGCAGGAGGTACGTGAGGCTCTTTGTATGGGATGGGGGATTGATCGGAGGCTGCAGGCTCGGAAGGAATATTCACGGGAGGGTGGCCGGCGTGCAGTTGGGAAGACATGAGAGAGACTTGTTGGGAGAGGGTGTTTTACGAATCCATGATCTCATGAAGAATTTTGTCCTGTCTTACAATGTGGGCGCCTTCTCTCAGCGCCTCTGGGGTTGCTGGGTCCCTGATGGCCAGTGTATTCTGTGAAAGATGGTGATCGTATGATTTTTGACTGGACCCAAAAATAGACGGAAGGGGAGGAAGTAGATGAGTGGTTTATCGAAGGTTGGCTCAGGGTAAGGCTATCCAAGGCGAGATGGTGGACCGTCGGGACAAGGAGCGAGCAGGAAGTGGGGACGTGAGCAGGTGGGATACCTTGGCTGGAGCAGACAGCGAGGTGGGGGCAGGCACAGAAGGAGCACACAATAACATGTTAATACTCTGGTGCCAACTTCTTGGATCTGGCAGGCTTAAATGCAGGCAGTGGAGAGTGCTGATTGGGAACAGGTGCGCAGGCAGTGGAGAGTGCTGATTGCAGGGGAGCGAGAGAGGGAGGGAAAGGCGAGGCACAAAGCGCCACCCAAGTTCCATAAAAGGAACTGCAGGGACAGACCATGACAGTTTTACCATTTTACAAACCACCTCACCAGTAGCAGTGCTGCGTGCGCTTAGCACATTACTACACGAGACAAAGATGATCACATTCTTGGATGTCCATTTTATTCTTAGTCCAGTCCATAAAACAGTACCGGTACATGCTGAATGGTGTCCGAGTAGTGCAGAATGATGCCAACTACTTGGAGCTGTGATGTCACATCATTCAATCCTCAGTCTTCTCAGAAACATGAGTGGGCCGAGCGGTGCGTTCCAATAGGAGGAAAGTGATTAGCATACCGCTAAGCGCGAGTAGTAGCGAAGAGTTCCAAATTATGCTTCCTGCATGAGGAGGTGGAGTCTGCACCCTACAGCAACTTGGCAATTTGCCATTTGCTCCTCCCTCCCCCATAATAGAGCAGGCACACACACACGCATGCACACACACACTGAGACACACAAACTCTCCCTCCAGACTTAAAGGCAATTGCTTTAACTTGTCGGCAGACCGGCAGTCATTGGCTGACAGTCAGCTTTTTGTGTACTGGCCTTTAAGACACAATCGGAGCGTTGTTGAGTATGTTTTTAAAAAATATATATTATTATTATTTTTTAAAATACTGGTACTATAAAAAACTGGTATGTGCTATTTTGTACGTCAAAAAATATTTTAAAAAAGGACAAACAAATATAAAGGTCCCTCAAATTTTGGTGGTGCTTTTATTCACTTTACTAAAAATCGTCTTGAAACGCCAGTGGCTACAGGCTTTATATATACGATCTGACGTACAGTAGAGGCTTGTCGAATAGTCAATGGCATGAGGTTCCACAAGCATCAAGACACATTCTTGCAAAAAGTTGCAATTGATGCCCATCACTGACAGCTATTTTCCACTTTGCGCTACAATCACACACAAAATTTAAGATTTGAATGTTCATTGATTCCATCAGCCATATAATCCATTAGGATAAAGATCTCATGTGTACGGATGTCATCAGGGGTTCAAAAGATTTTTAACCTCACTAAGACCAGAGCAGAACTGTTTAATTAATATAACGTAATTAACCTGACTTAAAAAAAAGCCCAATTTGTGTGCACAAGACCACTTGCAGTATTAGTGATGTGTCTCTCTCACTGTGATCTTCCTCCTCCTTGTGAAGCTTTTCTACCATTTCTCTTTCATCCCTTTTCCCTGAGCTCAGATCCCAGTAATGATTCCCCCATCCCTTAATTAATTCCTTTCCTGACCTCTGGTCTCTCGCTCCCTCATGTCATGACCCCTTCAACTCCATCTTTGCGACTTGACGAAATCAAAACTGCTCTCAACGATTATCTTTCTTTCCCCCCTTGCGTTATCTGTTACTGTTCCCCCATCCAAATCCCGACAAAAAATGAAGGGGTTACCCAAATTGTTAAAGGCTCCTTGCTGTATGACCATAATGACCATAATCAGTGTCAGTCAATAATCAAAAACATGCAGTGTTTATGGGAAAAACAGAGTGCACAATTTGAAAGGTTTACACGGTGGAGATTTAATTATAATTTTGCTCAACTTGTGTTGAAGCGTTGAAGCTTTTTGAAATTGTATACCCTGCACCCCATGTGCACACCCATTGTGTCCATTTTGGCATAAAAACAGTGTCAGTTTTTCCACGTCATCACCATGCCATCTATAGAACACACACACACATACATAGTACATATATATATAGAGTACATATATATATATATATATATATATATATATGTACTCTGAGGTCCAGGAGCAGAAATCACATTAACCAGGTAAAATAAATGTTCTATTTGGCTATTATTTTGAAAATATACAGTATATTTTACATTGCTGAGTTGAATAGTCGTTTTAAATTTAAGTTGACAGCTGACTACACCTACAACATGGAATAAAATGATGACGGAACACAGAAGAAGATGGCATTTTTGGTTTGCTGCAGGTGGATAATTTCATGAATACGAAGAGGACTCGAATAGACATGGACTTATTTATTTGAAAGGAAGTTTTAACAAAGTATCATTTTTCAGAGTTTAAAATGTTTTTGTTCCATGAAAAAATAAATACAATTGTGTGTTCCCTGTAGCAGTTCATTAATTTCATACATGCAACACACGATAGTTTTTTTCACTCACTTTAGATCAGCCGGTCTCACTTTCGTCAAAAGGGTTCTGTGGCTTCTGGTGTTTTTTTTTTGTGTGGTAGACAGCAGAAAAGGCTCTTTGAGTATTAAAGTTGGCCACCCATGGACTAGAATAAAGAATAAACATGAAAAATAATATTAGTGTAGGATTTCTAATTTCCTTTCATCCAATGCAGGAGGATAATAGTATCACAGGGAATGGTATAATTTCAGAATTAAAATAAATGAATGATAGTGTCGGAAAATATTCCAATGAAGCCATAAAAGTAATTTATAAGATGTCATTTTCATATAAATAAGTACCTCGATAAGTCTCATTGAATCTAAAACTGTTCTTCACTAATGTACTCATCTAATATCATAATAACAGAATAGGGCTTACCTTGCAGAATCTGCATTTTGATGTCGACTAATTTAACAGCAAGCTACATTTAAAATGCCATAATTGAGAGTGATATTATATTTGCTCAATATAACAAAATACATTTCAAGGCCATCCCACCATACATTTCTGTATAGGTAAATGGATGTAGAACCAGCACAGCACAGCTAAAATTAGGTACAATAAAGTGAAGAATGGAGCATGCACCAATGTTTATTGGGTTCCCAGAATTCACTGAAAATGTTAATACTGGTATCTACATTTCCCATTGTGTCTAAGAATGTGTGAGTGTTACCAATTACATGTAGATTACAAGGTTCTGTGCCTGTCTTTAGGAAAGGCAAGCACTGATTGAAAAGCACTGGTATGCTGTCAGGTTCACCTAATTGAATGCATGGATGACTGGAGAAATGGATAGTTTCTGGGCATTTTAAGTATACTGTAACTATTACCATGCAAATTACAAATGTATCCAAAAGTATACTAAGTGTGATCAATGGTGTCACTCTTTTTTCTTCTTCTTTTTTTTTTAAACCTGTCCTGTTCAGCTGCATGGCCTTGCAGAATGGTGGCTCTGTATGCCTTTGTGCTAGAAAGGTTTAGCTGTCCAACCTTTACTCCCTCTGCTCATTTTAATTTTTTTTAAAATTATTATTATGATGTTGGCGGCACGGTGGCCGACTGGTTAGAGCATCAACCTCACGGTTCTGAGGAGCGGGGTTCAATCCCCGGCCTCGCCTGTGTGGAGTTTGCATGTTCTCCCAGTGCCTGCGTGGGGTTTCTCCTTGCGCTCCGGTTTCCTCCCATATCCCAAAAACATGCATGAATTGAAGACTCTAAATTGCCCGTAGGTGAGAATGTGAGTGCGAATGGTTGTTTGTTTGTATGTGCCCTGCGATTGGCTGGCAACAAGTTCAGGGTGTACCCCGCCTTCTGCCCGATGTTAGCTAGGATAGGCTCCAGCACGCCCGTGACCCTAGTGAGGAGAAGTGGCTCAAAAAATGGATGAATGGATATGATGTTTATTGAAAATGCAGCCGGACGGAAAAGGGGTTTATGGGACAGACAGAGGGACAGAGTGGACAAGGGGACTAGGGGTGAGAACCACAGCAGAACAATAGTGAGACACTATAGATATTTGGACACAAGTAACATTACAACAGTCAAATCGTGTTATTTGTGGATGGGGGTGGGGGGAATACTCACCAAGAGAATAAGATAAAAGAGGAAAGAAAAGGGTGTACCCCACCTCTCGCCCAAAGATAGCTGGGATAGGCTCCAGCACACCCGCGACCCTAGTAAGGATAAGTTGGACAGAAAATGGATGGATGGACGGATGGATATTTACCTGGCATCGAATTGCTTTTGCTATTCTATTATGTAATCACGTCACACTTCAACAGTAAACATCTCTGACAAATAGTTTTCTCGACTATCAAATGCTACATTTATTTTTAACATTTAAAGGAGATATAGTATGGAACAATTTTGTCAATTTGTCCGCTGTATGCACTACATGCATGGATGCACAGACTGATTGAGTGTCGAAGAGTAATCTGAAACTACAATTTTTCTTTTATGGGTGATCTACTGTATGTGCACTTCGCAGTCGCTTGTTCTGTTAAAGTTGCGTTTTGCTGGATTTGATTTCATCAGCCACAAAAACATCTTCAGCTGTTTTTGTACTACTAGTGTTTTGACATTTTTCCATTGAGTTACGAGATACAAGATTCCGACACAAATTGCTAGAGATGTGGATAAATAAATAATGCTGCTGGCTGTGTTGTTGTTTTTTCCATGAGGAGGAGTGCACAGGAAACTGGATGCAGCTGTCCAGAAGAAGAAAGTTTACACCAAGATACCAATATCTGCCAAGTTTGGCGAGCTCATGATGTATACATGCTCATTGAAAGAAATAAACAAGCTAAACCAGAATTCAAAAGGAAAGTCCTCTTCTGATGTTTTGACTGGCTGACCTATACACTGACAAGCACAATAGCACTACTGCCTCAATACTAGAAGGACGATCAGAGGTGAGTGGCCGATTGACTCAAAGGAAAACCCATATTATACTGTAACTTGTTGAATTGTGTCATGGGTCAGGCTACTACTATTACCATTAGTGCACCGATCCAACAACAGACGGCCATCCGCTCCATATGTGATTTAACCACATACTGTGCTATTGTATTTATTGTAGTGTGTTTCAGTATGTAACAGCTGCATGGCCTTGCAGAATGGTGGCTCTGTATGCCTTTGTGCTAGAAAGGTTTAGCTGTCCAACCTTTACTCCCTCTGCTCATTTTAATTTTTTTTAAAATTATTATTATGATGTTGGCGGCACGGTGGCCGACTGGTTAGAGCATCAACCTCACGGTTCTGAGGAGCGGGGTTCAATCCCCGGCCTCGCCTGTGTGGAGTTTGCATGTTCTCCCAGTGCCTGCGTGGGGTTTCTCCTTGCGCTCCGGTTTCCTCCCATATCCCAAAAACATGCATGAATTGAAGACTCTAAATTGCCCGTAGGTGAGAATGTGAGTGCGAATGGTTGTTTGTTTGTATGTGCCCTGCGATTGGCTGGCAACAAGTTCAGGGTGTACCCCGCCTTCTGCCCGATGTTAGCTAGGATAGGCTCCAGCACGCCCGTGACCCTAGTGAGGAGAAGTGGCTCAAAAAATGGATGAATGGATATGATGTTTATTGAAAATGCAGCCGGACGGAAAAGGGGTTTATGGGACAGACAGAGGGACAGAGTGGACAAGGGGACTAGGGGTGAGAACCACAGCAGAACAATAGTGAGACACTATAGATATTTGGACACAAGTAACATTACAACAGTCAAATCGTGTTATTTGTGGATGGGGGTGGGGGGAATACTCACCAAGAGAATAAGATAAAAGAGGAAAGAAAAGGGTGTACCCCACCTCTCGCCCAAAGATAGCTGGGATAGGCTCCAGCACACCCGCGACCCTAGTAAGGATAAGTTGGACAGAAAATGGATGGATGGACGGATGGATATTTACCTGGCATCGAATTGCTTTTGCTATTCTATTATGTAATCACGTCACACTTCAACAGTAAACATCTCTGACAAATAGTTTTCTCGACTATCAAATGCTACATTTATTTTTAACATTTAAAGGAGATATAGTATGGAACAATTTTGTCAATTTGTCCGCTGTATGCACTACATGCATGGATGCACAGACTGATTGAGTGTCGAAGAGTAATCTGAAACTACAATTTTTCTTTTATGGGTGATCTACTGTATGTGCACTTCGCAGTCGCTTGTTCTGTTAAAGTTGCGTTTTGCTGGATTTGATTTCATCAGCCACAAAAACATCTTCAGCTGTTTTTGTACTACTAGTGTTTTGACATTTTTCCATTGA
Organism: Phyllopteryx taeniolatus; assembly: GCF_024500385.1. Lineage (NCBI taxonomy): Eukaryota > Metazoa > Chordata > Actinopteri > Syngnathiformes > Syngnathidae > Phyllopteryx > Phyllopteryx taeniolatus. The sequence continues at coordinate 8,210,433 of NC_084505.1, read as the reverse complement.
GTTACGAGATACAAGATTCCGACACAAATTGCTAGAGATGTGGATAAATAAATAATGCTGCTGGCTGTGTTGTTGTTTTTTCCATGAGGAGGAGTGCACAGGAAACTGGATGCAGCTGTCCAGAAGAAGAAAGTTTACACCAAGATACCAATATCTGCCAAGTTTGGCGAGCTCATGATGTATACATGCTCATTGAAAGAAATAAACAAGCTAAACCAGAATTCAAAAGGAAAGTCCTCTTCTGATGTTTTGACTGGCTGACCTATACACTGACAAGCACAATAGCACTACTGCCTCAATACTAGAAGGACGATCAGAGGTGAGTGGCCGATTGACTCAAAGGAAAACCCATATTATACTGTAACTTGTTGAATTGTGTCATGGGTCAGGCTACTACTATTACCATTAGTGCACCGATCCAACAACAGACGGCCATCCGCTCCATATGTGATTTAACCACATACTGTGCTATTGTATTTATTGTAGTGTGTTTCAGTATGTAACATAACTGCCATGTCTTCGCTGCAGGGCATGAAGTAATAACTTACGGCATTTGAACAGTAAAGCCTGGGCTAGCCCGACTTTTTTTTTAATTTATTTTTTTGTCCTGTTCGGCTGTTAGGTCAAGCAGAACAGAGGATCTGTATCCCTTTTATCCCAGAACAGTTTTACTGTGTCACAGTGGAGTTTTTAAGCTTCCACTGTGGTTTCTTAGTATTATAATTGAAGTTTATTGAGAATCAAAGTCGATCAGTCCAACAGAACAAAGTGTATAGAGGGGAGAGAGAAACGAAGACAAAAGACAAAGCACTAATTGTAAACCGGATGAGAAAAGTAAGTCAATACATTGTCTACAACAATGAAACATTAAACATGAGTGTTGCATGTGGCTGTAGTGCTACACCCAGTGAGGGAAGGACAGGAGAAGAAGCATGCAGGAGGGGTCATGAACCCAGCTGTACAACTGAAGTGTGGTGGGCTTGACTTTGTAAATTATTAAAGTATATAGGATGAGAGTATGAGTGAGGGGATACACAAGCAATTCGCATATTCATGAGTTATTTGTCGCAATAAGTGAGTGGCCCCACACCCAGTGAAAGAGTCCCAGGGGTGTGTACCTGCGGACACATGCAAGTGAATTGACACCGTTTTACATGCACAAAGACTGACAGAAGTGTACTGTAATTGCTGTGCCCGCACCCAGGAGGCTGAGGACCCCAACCAATCAATCAATTGAGGGGTGGGATCGGACCCAGGGGTCCACCCGAGAGCAGCCTGGTGGACAGGACATGTCCCACACCGAGGGACCCAGGGCGATCCACCGGACACACCGAGGCGCCCCGACAACTGGCCACCGGGTGGGCGCTGCAGGGACCCAATGCCAAACCAAGGAAGCAGGCCAGAGGAGCAACAGGGGAGCCTCACCTCCCCCACCAGCAACCAGAGCGGGGGAACCAGGCGGGCGCCAGCTGACACCACTCCAGCACCCACGGAACATGGGTGAGTCACCATCACACCACCAATACTCCCCGGGAGGTCACCCCAGTTTCTCCGGGCACTCCGGTTTCCTCCCACAAAAACATGGATGGTAGGTTAATTGACAACTCTAAATTGCCCGTAGGTGTGAATGTGAGTGCGAATGGTTGTTTGTTTATATGTGCCCTGCGATTGGCTGGCAACCAGTTCAGGGTGTACCAATGATAGCTGGGATAGGCTCCAGCACGCCCGCAACCCTAGTGAGGAGAAGCGGTTCAGTAAATAGATGGATGGATATACGAAGAGTATGATATGATTCGACCTCTCAATACAGCTTTCCCGGTTTCCCACAACAGAGATGGGGATATAGTTGGGTAGTCGTTGAATTTCAAAAACTCATCCCATTCCTTCCTCACGAAAGAATCAAAATACGGGTCCTTCAATAGGGACGTGTTGAAGCATCATGTTAGTGGGGGTCCCAAACTTGACTAAACTTTTAGATTGAGAGTAATTGGTGCATGGTCGCTGAAGATGATTGGATGTATTTTGGGAGTAATTCTTTGAGCTGCCGAATTGTTTGAAAGAAAAAAAACTATTCTTGAGAAAGAGCGGTGAACCGACGTAAAAAAATGTGTATTCTCTATTTGTACAGTTTTTCAGCCTCCTTATGTCAACAAGACGAGAGTCGTCCATATACTGCTCTAGCATATTGGGGCATTGAGCGCTCTATTAGGGGATTTAGCGTAAGGTTAAAATCACCTCCCATGATAATTGTAGACTTGACTAACAAGTTTAACAAGTTTGAAAAGAGCATGTGAAAAAAGGCTGGATCATCTTTATTTGGAGCGTATACATTGACGATTGTGTAAAGCTTGTTAAATATTGTAGCCTGTATAATTATATGTCGGCCTTCTGGATCTGCTACTGTACTATTTATTGTAAAAAGTAGTCTTTTATGGACTAGTATTGAGACTCCTCTTTGTCTACAGTTATAAAAGGCCGAGATAACTTGAGTGAAATTAGAGACATTGAGGCATTTTTCTTCTGACTCAGTAATGTGCGTTTCATGTAATAGGAAGAGGTCTGTTTTAAATTTAGTGGTATAATCCATAATCTTAATTCTCTTTGCCTGCGATCGAATGTCATTGACATTCTGTTGGATTTATTTTACCCAACATTATAATAGACACAAAAGAAATGAAGACGCTGGTTTCTTTTTCTCATGAAGAGGGCGTATGGGAGACTGTTCAGATCACAGTCTCTCAACACGCTCTAAACAAACCCCCCCCCCCTCGCTCCTGTATTTATTTGAAATAGGAGGGATTTACAAATCATAATGTTCTAAGCAATAAGACACAACACAAAATATTTGATAATAAGAAGGTTATTCCCAGACATAGTATTCTAAACAATAAGACACGACACATAATATTTGATAATAAGAGGGTTTTTCCCATACATAGTATTCTAAGCAATAAGACACAACACAAAATATTGGACCAACACTTGTCCCGACCCGACCACATCCGATCACGTCCTTGGTCCAGGCACCCTTCCATCGGATGATGCTGAGTCATCTTTTCGAAGGCGAGACATCTAAAATCGTCCATAATACTAATGCAAGCTAAGCAAATAAATGATAACTTCTACAATTTATCTAACATTTCCCTCCTGTTTATCATGTATTTGCAAAAATTCTCATATCATCTTACAGTCACTTCATTTCGATTTTTAACTGTAGAATCATTTTTATGAAACAAATACATTTACACTCAGAGTAAACTTGTCATATATGAATGTTGTAGTTTAAACATCGTAATCATCTGTATCAGGAAACAAATCAGTTAAAGCAAAATCATCATTATCATCATAATCATCATTATCATCATACAGTAATGGATACATCAGCTCCATACGATTCTCCATGGGGGTTATGGCTGTGGTGATTAATTTACTGATTAATGCCCGAATGCATGGGATACAACAACATCCACATAATGTCAGAATGGCTGCAAAAACAGCAATTGATATCAATATTGGTGAAATTAGGGTTTTATATTTACCAAAAACGTCCATCCGAGCTGTCCCACAAGGAGTGTTGATTGAGGGTCCGTAGACCATCGATGGCTCTGGTCAAGCTGCCATCTGAAGCAGTATTGTTTGTTCTCCAAACATACCGCAAACACCTCCCTCTCTTGCGAGGAGCATGTCGACAGCTATGCGGTCTTTGGAACGTCCTTGAGCTGCTCGTGCACAGCTTCCAACCCACTCTGAGTCCAATTTCCTAATCTCTGTACATTGAAGTGGATGTAGTTTATCCCATCAACATTTTTATTAATCGTACACCACCAGCATATGAAAGACTCAAATCCTCCTGCAACTTGGTCAGCCAATTTGTATTGATTCGCCACCCCACGAGGAACACTTATGGTGTCGATGTATGTTGGATTATTTTGCCCCTGCCAGGACAAATCTCTTTTTTGTATATTTTCTAGATTGGACAAAAACATTAGTGCCCTTTCCATTAAATCTTGAACAGGCATAGGGTATACTGACACATGCAATATCAAAGTGATAATAGCGCATAATCTAGATATATCTTTAGGTAATCTATCAAACAGTCTATCATCTCCGCACCACCACCAGATGTCGCTCCGTGACACTGGCACAAAATATGGTCCGACTTTTAAGATTACTTTACACTGTGTGTCGTTCAGTGGTCCTAATTTTTTCCCTTTACTAATCATGTTTATACAAGTGAAATTATTTGGTGCTACTAAAGTAGAAAACATCGGTTTGTGTTTATCTGCTTCTGTTACGGGATATATAGGATCCCATGATTTACACCTCTTAGTTGGTACAGTAGTGTTCATGAATGGAATAATACAATCTTGTGATAATTGTGCCGGAACTATGCGCAACAAAGGCCTGGGACCCATGCAAATTACACAATCTTAGCGAATCTCATAACCAACGTGGGTGTGCCTTTCTGCTGAGTTCTCACTAAAAGGGTTGGTGTCTTTTTTCTTCACTGACCAGCAAGCGTTTTCAGAATCTACACATCTGCTCCCGCTCCGTTATCAGACTTTAGCTCACCTTCCCTATTTGAGTACTCAGCTGAAATGAGTCTTTTACAGTGTGTTAAATGAACCCACGTGTTTCTTTCTGCTATTTTTTTAGGGCTGTAAAGTGTCAATCTATCTGTGCCACCATCCCTCCGGTTGAGACATGTGACACAGCATGGCTCAATATAGCAGCCCATTTTGAATAGTTTTTTTTTCTCTTTTTTTTTCTCTGTGCTAATGTAAATTTCATTTTGTAGTTTTGCACTTTGTTTTTCACAATAATTACGGTCTTGTTGTGGAATACTCATATTGGCTATCAGTATAGATTGTACCATCTTTATTTATCATTAGTTTGCATGCCTCGGTTAATGCTACTAATTCAGCAGCTTGTTTAGCCAATTCCTGTCAATCATGCTGCGTGCCTTCATCAAGTAAGGGTATTAGTGTGGCTGGATTTAAGGTTGTGCATCGCTCAACAGTCAAATGTGGTTGTGATAGCAAGATGGCAATGCAAGATAAATGTCTTGCCGGTGATAAAAACGCCATATTGGTTTGCAATAGGAGAGCAGACACTGTATGTGGGACCTTAAGGGTGAACTGCTCTCTAGTTGAAAAATAAGCTATTGGTCTTAGCTTATCACCGTATTGTTGTGTAAGTACGGAGGTCATGCAATAGCTTTTACAATCTACCATTTGAATGAATGTTTTATCATTAAATTTGGAAGGCCTAGCGCAGCACTGGACACCAAATGTTGTTTAATGTCACAGAAGGCCTTTTCTGCCTCTGTACTCCATTAAACAGGTGATGTCATTTTAAGGTTGTTTTCATACATTAATTTTGACAATGGTGCAACAATTTCTGCATAGTTTGGAATCGATGCTCTACAATAATTTGTCAGACCTAAAAATGATTATTATATGTTTCTTCGTCTGTGGTTTAGGATTTTTTAAGACTATAGCTTTCCTGTCTTCTAATATAGTCCTTCCTCCTATACTTAAATTATGGCCTAGATATTTAACTTGTCTTTTACATCATTGCAATTTATTTTTGTTAACTTTATGTCCCTCTTCTGTTAGATGAGGCAGTAAAGTCAATGAATCTTTGCATGTCTCTCCATCTGTAGATGCCAGAAGACATGCGTGTTGTCATAACTTGTGAATAATTAGTTGGACTTTCACAGTAACCTTGCGGTAATCTAGTAAATGTATATATATTTTTTTTTTTTCTCAAATGTGAATGCAAACCAAAATTGACTGTTATTTTCTATTGGTACTGAAAAGAATGCATTATTATTTGGTTATTTCAGGTTTTTCAGCGTCCAAACTCAGAATGTCCTGTAAATTGAAATCCACCTCTTCATTCTCTGTAATGTTTACACAAGAGGATTTGCTGAGTTGGGAAGCAGGCTGGCCTAGTCATGCGGTAGTTTGTCCGTATGGGTGCTGATGCTTTTGTTTCCTTATTTTTTTTACAACTTTCTTCAATTATCTTTTTCTCGCTAATTCTTATTATTGGTCCTGTCTCGTCATCTTCCTGTCTTTGAAACAACATATTTTTATGTCTACCTTCCTGCTCTTTTTGTTCATTTGTTAAGTGTTTCTTATTTTCCCCTCCTTTTTCTCTTTTAGACGCCATGTTTAACCAGAAGAGTAAGTCGTCAAATCCATCTTTTTGTATTTGTGTATTTTTTGTAAAGTTGAACTATTTTTTTGCGAATTTAGCTGGCCAGCGAAACCGTATTTGGTTATCCACGTGTTTAAATGTTCTATTTTGGAATGGTTTTGTAGTTGAACATATTTCCAATCTTTACACGTTAGGTCTATTTTTTGATCCAGTTTACTGTTATTTATTCCCATTTTTGTGAATTTGGAAGTCAGTTCATTTGCACCTAGAGTGACCTAAATACTGAGTTTATTAAAAAATGACAGGGTGACAATAAATGTCTGAGTTTTGGCAATTCTCAAACTTCTACCCCAATTGGGGCGGAGAATTCTTGCCTTTGCTTCCAAACTCAGTTGTCACTTACAATCCCGTCTTATACATTCATACTTTTACACATACACACGATATTAATAACGTTTTTATAAACACACGAAAACACGGAAACACAGAAACACAGAAATACGGAATTTAAGTACGTACAGGACCCCGCCGTCCCCACGGATTTTATCGGACTCCGTCGTCCATCTGACCACTTGCCAGTGACTAGTATTACACAAGGTTTGTTCTGCCGCAGACTTCTTCGTCGCGCAATTCACTCACTCTTTAATCCTTTTTTCCTAAAATTTTTTTTAAAATTTAACTCACCACTCGTCTTCAATCCTGTGGATTGTCGTCAACCTTCAGATCCCAGTTGAGGAGAACGAAGACCAGTCCCGTAAAGGGTCTTACTTGCCGTGGCCACGGTCTCTTAACTGGAAGTCGGCTCCACAACTGGAATCCTCGGGTGTGTTGACATCCGGCTCGAAGGACCAATTTAATGTTGGATTTATCTTACCTAACATTATAATAGACACAAAAGAAATGAAGACGCTGGTTTCTTTTTCTCATGAGGAGGGCGTATGGGAGACTGTTCAGATCACAGTCTCTCAACACGCTCTAAACAATCCCCCCCCCATCGCTCCTGTATTTATTTGAAATAGGAGGGATTTACAAATCATAATGTTCTAAGCAATAAGACACAACACAAAATATTTGATAATAAGAGGGTTTTTCCCAGACATAGTATTCTAAACAATAAGACACGACACATAATATTTGATAATAAGAGGGTTTTTCCCATACATAGTATTCTAAGCAATAAGACACAACACAAAATATTGGACCAACACTTGTCCCGACCCGACCACATCCGATCACGTCCTTGGTCCAGGCGCTCTTCCATCGGATGATGCTGAGTCATCTTTTCGAAGGCGAGACATCTAAAATCGTCCATAATACTAATGCAAGCTAAGCAAATAAATGATAACTTCTACAATTTATCTAACACATTCCATGACACAAAAGTTAAGTGTGACATATAATGGGTGTGTGTATCATAATTTTAAATAGATTTGGTACTGTGCATTCTTTGTTGTTGTTTTCGGGAGATTTTTTGGTATTCTTTTGACAAATGTTATTTCGAGAGGGTGACAGAGATGCTATATTTAAGTCCTGCAGAGCCAGGGTACATAGAAGGGTAACGAACAAACACTGAACATAGAAAACAAACAGTGACAAGGGGATAATATGGTGTGTGGTGGTTGTTTGTAGTGCGAAAGAAGACTTTTGAACGACTTGTGTGTTTAGTGTGTGTGGAAACAAGCAGAGCAGGAAAGCAGACAGATAGGCGTGAAGATTCATGCTGGTGGCATGGGTGATTCCATTTTTTTTTTTTTTTTTTTTTTTTTTTTTTTAGCAAAAGTGGAAAGAATATAACAAAATACACTTTTGACAATTCATAATGACAACAGATCAAAAGAAGTATTTATCTAAAAGAGCCAGAGCGTGACGTTGGCATCACAAAACAGTTGGCCGTCGACATATAGCTTGTTGACAACTAGCCACGCTCATTTGCCTTTGTCGCTGTGATTCTTCATCAGCGGGTACAAGAGTTTACGCCTCTCGTTGATTTTCTAGGGGAACTGGTCGTTCATTCCAAACGAAGTACCTTTGAGCTGCCGACCTTTAGATTTTACAAACACAAACAAATTTTGCTGATAGTGTTCAAACTTTGCAATGATGGGACGTGGTCGGTTTCCTGGGCGAGGGCCTCCCAGTCGGTGAAGACGGTGAAAAGTAATCTTTTCGACTGTATATTGCTGTATTTTAAGCACGGACATCATAAACTTTTTAACCTGCACCTCGGGGTCTTCCGGAGCATTTTCTGGAATGCCCAGGAAAATTAGATTGTTGTGCATGCTTCTTGATTGAATGTCCAGCGTAGTTTCTTTCATGAGTTTATATTCCAGTCTAAGAGTTTGTAGTTCAGATGATGTTGATATCATGTTTGATCGAAGCACAGTATTATCTAGTTTTAGCTCTTTCACTTGTTGTTGCATGAATTCCAAGCTCTTTCTGAGTTTGGTGATCTCCTGGTGAAGCAAATCAAGTGTAATTGACAATTTCTTGTCGTTTGGGAGGAGGACACTCGTCTGTATCTGTCGAATCAAGTAAATCCTCAGTTGAAGTGGAAGAATAATTTTCTTTACTCCTCAGCGGCAGCTCAACGCGATGGCTCGGATCCTCCATGACAAACGAGTTGGCATTGACGTAGCTGCGCGGATGGCAAGTGGCTCTTTACAAGTTACCGCTGCTAGCGAAGCTGTCGAAGGAAAAGAGAAAAGAATGAAGCGACCATCTGCCATTGAAAAAGACTTGTGAAAAGAGAAATGTTATCTTGTAATAGCTGCCTTTTCAAGACCATGCAAGGGGCGCCGCCATATTTTTCATCTTCTGAAATCACGCAATCTCTCGCGTTATCACAGCATGCTTCCACTCCCTCGGTGCAGAACCCTAAAGTCAGCCTTGCATGATTTGATTTTGGCAGATGGAATGTTAGACTTGCTACTGTATGTACAGTATCTGGGCAAGAAGAAGTAAGAAAAAAAGGGCTCATGGGCCATGAACAATTGAGCGCCCCCATTTATTTGTTCACTTTTGTCATCAACACTGTGTCAACAAAATGAATGATCGAGTGAGCAATCAATGGATTGAGAAATAGATTGTTAGCCTAATTAAATCTCTAAGGATTGCGGTCAAGCTTAGAGGTACCACTGTAGATAATGTTTAGTCATAGTTGTACCAGGCTTGGCCTCTAAGAGAGAAAGTGATTTCCCACAACGGAAGTAGCCGTAGGCACATATCCATCAGCTGTTCTTCAAATGCGCTCTAAGAAACCTATCCGAGAAACAAGGGATCAGCAGGAGCTGGCCATTCCGAGCGTAAGCGCATTCTCAGGCCTCCTCCGACCACTGCACTAATGTTACTATTCCCAGTGGAGGATTGTCCCTCCCGCTCCGGAGCAAGCAGAAAATGCTCCACTTTCCACATGAATTCAACATTGCTCTGCTGAGCCTGTGCTAAATCAGGGTGAAAAGGAGGGGATCGAGTCAGCAGTAAAAATCCAATGTTGCTGAACAAGAATGGAAGCAGATTTTCTGGCCTCAATCTATTTAAACATGCTTGGTGTCAGCATATCAATTAGTCTGAGGAGGTAAACGGCCAGGAAAAGATGTTTGGACAGAACGTGGATTTTAATTCTGAAAAATGGCTTGGGAAAATGTATCCGAAAAAGGTAAGCGGAATGGAATTGATTACATCTGAGTTAGCTAAAAATCCAGGTTTGATTGTTCAGAAAGCCCGAGATAAGAGGAACGCAAAAATAGAATGACTTATCGGATCTTGTCTTTAACCGTGTAAACCTAAACATGCTAAATTATAATGTCTCTAGCAGGAAATTTTCGCAACAATTTATTAGTAAACGTTAAGCACATAGAATTATGTGCAAACTAGATATTGAATATAACAGCATTTTCAAATCAACCTAGACATTTATTAAATACATTTATGTATTTAACCACAAAATCACTGTTTGCCTCACTGCAATACTACAGATCTCTGCATTCAAATTCTCATTTCTTCCTCTCATTCACAATATCACATTACATTTCAAATTAAAAGACAAAATTTGACCTATGTGTTATCTTGGTTTATTGAATTTTTCCCTCACAAATGAAATCCATCTGAAATGTATATCAAAACTGAATGGTGTGAAAGCAACATTTTAACTGTATATTGAGACCTGTGCTTCTGCCTGCCTTTTCCAGGAAACAACTTGACTTAAGGCTGTCAAGTGTTATTATAAATCACATTAATTATGAATGTTTTTGGTGACATTTGCCTGCTTTTATCTGTGTCTGTCATTTCTATCCCCTCAGTGATGTCAGTGCAATAATTACTTTCAATTTGTGGTCAGAAAAGAGCTAGGTGGGGGGGAAATCCATTAATAATACAGCTCTAATAATCTTGGAAAATGTTTTTTTTTTTTTTTTTTAATTAAGTTGAATAGCTATCTTCCAGAATGAATGCATCACTCCCATTATCATAGCCTACTGCTTACAACATAGTCAAAAGGGAATAATTTTACATTATAATCAACATTTTTAAGAAATAACATTCATTCATTCATCCTCCGTTCCACTCATCCTCACTAGGGTCATGGGCGCGCTGGAGCCCACCCCAGCTACCTTCGGGCGAGAGGCGGGGTACACCCTGAACTGGCCGCCAGCCAATCACAGGGCACATATAAACAAACAACGATTCGCACTCACATTCACACCTACGGGCAATTTAGAGTCTTCAATTAACCTACACTGAATGTTTTTGGGATGTGGGAGGAAACCGGAGTGCCCGGAGAAAACCCACGCAGGCACGGGGAGAACGTGCAACCCCGGTCCTCAGAACTGTGAGATATACATGCTACCCAGTCGTCCACCGTGCCACCAGGAATAACATTTGACAAAAAAAATATCATTTAAAATGATTCTTCATTAAATTTATTCACAGAAGTACAAAATCAGAACAGCGTTTCCCAACCTTCATTGGGCCAAAGTACATATTTTGCACTAGAAAACTTTCTTGGCACACCACCACACAAAAATGTCACAAATAGTATACATATTGAAATGATGATCTTGCCTCAATTTACTCACAAACGTACTTACTCGGCGGTACGGTGGACGACTGGTTAGCAGATCTGCCTCACAGATGTACAGAAAATGGATGGATGGATGTACTTACTCTGTTTGAAATCTGAGTTTATTTAGTTGAGGTTCTTCTTCTTTTCCTTTCGGCTTATCATGATGGCATGATGTTTGCAGATGACATTGTGATCTGCAGTGAAAGCAAGGAGCAAGTGGAGGAACAGTTAGAAAGGTGGAGGCATGCACTGGAAAGCAGAGGAATGAAGATTAGCCGAAGTAAAACAGAATATATGTGCATGAATGAGAGGGGTGGTGGGGGAAGAGTGAGGCTACAGGGAGAAGAGATAGCGAGGGTGGAGGACTTTAAATACTTGGAGTCAACAGTCCAGCGCAATGAAGGGCTGAAGGGATGAAGGGCAAAGTTTATAAAACAGTGGTGAGGCCAGCCATGATGTACGGATTAGAGACAGTGGCACTGAAGATACAACAGGAAGCAGAGCTGGAGGTGGCGGAAATGAAGATGTTGAGGTTCTCTCTAGGAGTGACCAGGTTGGATAGGATTAGAAATGAGATCAACAGAGGGACAGCCAAGGTTAGATGTTTTGGAGACAAAAGACCAGACTTCAATGGTTTGGACACGTCGAGAGGAGAGAGAGTGAGTATAATGGTAGAAGGATTATGAAGATGGGGCTGCCAGGCAAAGAGAGCGAGAGGAAGACGAAAGAGAAGGTTGATCGATGTCGTGAAGGAAGACATGAGGGCAGTTTGTGTGAGAGAGGAGAATAAAGGAGAAAGGTTTACATGGAAAAGGATGACATGCTGTGGGCACCCCTAACGGGACAATCTGCTAATTGCTATTCTGGCTAGACCTAATCTATTTTATGATTGATGATCATATTTACCTGTTTTCTAACTTTGGAGCAAACCATGGAGTTTAAATTTTACACTGCACTTTAAAGAAGGTATTGTTCTGCCTTCCATGAGATTATTGCCAAAACAGCTGGCTTGTCTTGCCTCTGACTCATGGTGCAAGATAAAAAGATAACACACACATTCAAAAGAATTATATAACAAAAAGTTAAGAAACAATAAATGCTGCTGAAACAGACAAGCTCAATTAATGTTCACATTATTATAACTATTTATGGAATTTGTTAACTTTCATAAAACACATTTTAAAAACGTAACTTTTCTATGGCTTCTGGGTAAATCTCTGATAGCAAGCCACCATGTTTTAACGATGACGTCATTGTCATTCTCCAAATCATTTCGTCATCATTGACGTCATCGTCATGGTGGCTCGCTTGCCAATTACTGCAGCATTGGCTTCTAGTACTGTAAATGACACTTGGCTGGCACAATCACATTGCTAAAATGTTTTAACCACAAATTAAGATCGGCTTTTCCTGCCGCCCGCCAAATGCAATGTGCAGTACAATGTGCAACCACGATGTTCTGTGAAATAACTGGCTATGACCTCTTTGTATTTAAAAGCCTCTAGGCCAGTGTTTTTCAAACATTTTACTCCAATACTGGCTCAAAAATAAATACGTAAGTAGAAACTTTGTTCTGTTCAACTGATCAAGTCTGATTCTCAAAAAACCTCAATTATAATACCACAGCGGAAGCTGAAAAAACTCCACTGTGTCACAGTAAAACTGTTCCGGCATAAAAGGGATACAGATTTTCCATTCTGCTTGAACAAACAGACACAGGACACACGCAAAACAAATTTCATTAAATAAATAAATACGTAAGTAAGTTCTAAGTACCAACAGTACCGCCTGTTTGGAGTTTGCATGTTCTCCCCATGCCTGCGTGGGTTTTCTCCGTACACTCCGGTTTCCTACCACATCCCAAAAACATGCGTGGTAGGTTAATTGACGACTCTAAATTGTCCGTAGGTGTGAATGTGAGTGCGAGTGGTTGTTTGTTTGTATGTGCCCTGCGATTGGCTGGCAAACAGTTCAGGGTGTACCCTGCCTCCTGCCCGATGATAGCTGGGATAGGCTCCAGCATGCCCGCGACCCTAGTGAGGAGAAGTGGCTCAAAAAATGGATGGATGGATGGATATTGCACATCTTCTTTTCCTTTCGGCTTGTCCCTTTATGTGTCGCCACAGCGCGTCATCCTTTTCCATGTAAGCCTATCTCCTGCATCCTCCTCTCGAACACCAACTGCCCTCATGTCAACCTTCTCTTTGGTCTTCCTCTAGCTCTCTTGCCTTGCAGCTCCATCCTCATCCTTCTACCTATATACTCACTATTTCTCCTCTGGACATGTCCAAACCATCAAAGTCTGCTCTTCCTAACTTTGTCTCCAAAACAAACTTTGTTATGTTGGCTGTCCCTCTGTTGAGCTCATTTCTAATTTTATCCAACTTGGTCACTCCGAGAGCGAACCTCAACATCTTCATTTCCGCCACCTCCAGCTATGCTTCCTGTTGTCTCTTCAGTGCCAGTGTCTCTCATCCGTACATCATTGCTGGCCCCACCACTGTTTTATAAACTTTGCCCTTCATCCTCGCAGAGACTCTTCTGTCACATAACACACATGATACCTTCCTCCACCCGTTCCAACCTAATTGGACCTGTTTCTTTACTTCCTGACCACACTCACCATTGCTCTGGACTGTTGACCCCAAGTATTTAAAGTCCTCCACCCTTGCTATCTCTTCTCCCTGTAGCCTCACTCTCCCCCCCCCCCCCCCCCCCCCCCCACCCCTCTCATTCATGCACAAACATTCTGTCTTACTTTGGCTAATTTTCACTTCTCTGCTTTCCAGTGCATGCATCCATCTTTCTAACTGTTCCTCCACCTGCTCAATGCTTTCACTGCAGATCACAATGTCATCTGCAAACATCATGGTCCGCGGGGATTCCAGTCTAACCTCATCTGTCAGCCTATCCATCCCCACCGCAAACAGGAAGGGGCTCAGGGCTGATCTGTCACACCTACAGCACACCTCACCACTGTTCTGCTGCCCTCGTACATGTATTATTCTAACGTACTTCTCTGCCACTCCAGCTTTCCGCATGCAGTACCACAGTTCCTCTCTGGGTAATTGGTTTTCGCTAGATCTACAAAGACACAATGTAGCTCCTTCTGACATTCTCTGTACTGTTCCATCAACATCCTCAAGGCAAATAATGCATCTGTGTTACTCTTTCTAGGCATGAAACCATACTGGTGCTCGCAAATACTCACTTCTGTCCTGAGTCTAGACTCCTACTCTTTCCCATAACTTCCTTGTGTGTCTCATCAACTTTATTCCTCTATAGTTCCCACAGGTCTGCACATCACCCTTGTTCTTAAAAATGGGCACCAGCACACTTTTCGTCCATTCCTCAGGCATCTTCTCACGCACTAAAATTCTATCAAACAAGCTGGTCAAAAACTCCACAGCCACCTCTCCTAGATGCTGCCATACCTCCACAGGAATGTCATCAGAACCAACTGCCTTTCCATTTTTCATCCTCTTTAATGCCTTTCTAACTTCCCCCTTACTAATCATTGCCACTTCCTGGTCCACCACACTTCTACTCTCCCTTCTCTATCATTTTCCTCATTCATCAAGTCCTCGAAGTATTCTTTCCATCTACCTAGCACACTGCTGGCACCAGTCAACATATTTCCATCTCTATCCTTAATCACCATAACCTGCTGCACATCCTTCCCATCTCTATCCCTCTGTCTGGCCAGCCTGTATAGATCCTTTTCTCCTTCTTTAGTGTCCAACCTGCCATACATGTCATCATATGCCTCTTGTTTGGCCTTTGCCACCTCTACCTTTGCACTGTGTCGCATCTCAATGTATTCCTTTCGCCTCTCCTCCATCCTCTCAGTGTCCCACTTCTTCTTAGCTAACCTTTTTCCTTGTATGATTTCCTGTACTGTGAGGTTCTACCACCAAGTATCCTTCTCTCCTTTCCTGCCAGAAGATACTTACTCATCACTTCTTCATCACCCCTGTTTCCTTCACCATCATGCACAGTTTGCACTGGCTTGTGCCCCCCATAGGGCTGCACATAAAGTTAAATAAAAATTGTACCGAAATAAATGTTTGAAAAAACATTCCTAAATGATTACATACAAAAGAATAATTCTTAAAAGTTAAATATAATTGAACTGTACTTAATAAAATAACTTAACTGTATTTAAAAAAACAAAAAAATAAAAAAAACTTCACAACATTCCCTGCAAGCAGGGTTCAAACCAGCGCTGGAAAATCCCATTGGATTTCTAGTCCAACGCCTTAACCACTAAGCCATCGCAGCCACACTGAGTTTTCCCTTGCCCAGATGCAGGTCACCGGGGCCCCCCTCTGGAGCCAGGCCTGGAGATGGGGCTCGAACGCGAGCGCCTGCTGGCCGGGCCTGCACCCATGGGGCCCGGCCAGGCACAGCCCAAAAGAGTAATGTGGGTCCCCTTTCCCATGGGCTCACCACCTGTGGGAGGGGCCATAGGGGTCGGGTGCAGTGTGAGCTGGGCGGTGGCCGAAGGCAGGGACCTTGGCGATACGATCCCCAGCTACAGAAGGTGGCTCTCGGGACATGGAATGTCACCTCTCTGGCAGGGAAGGAGCCCGAGCTGGTGTGTGAGGTCGAGAAGTTCCGACAAGATATAGTCGGACACACCTCCACACACAGCTTGAGAGGGGTTGGACTCTCTTCCACTTTGGAGTTGCCCACGGTGAGAGGCGCCGAGCAGGTGTGGGTATACTTAGCGCCTGTACATTGGGGTTCGCCCCGCTGGACGAGAGGGTAGCCTCCCTCCGCCTTTGGGTTGGGGGACGGGTCCTGACTGCTGTTTGTGCCTATGCACCAAACAGTAGTTCAGAGTACCCACCCTTCTTGGAGTCCTTAGAGGGGGTGCTGGAGAGCGCTCCTGCTGGGGACGCCACCGTTCGACTGGGGGTCTTCAATGCACACGTGGGCAATGACAGTGAGACCTGGAAGGGCGTGATTGGGAGGAACGCACCCCCCCCGAACAGAACCCGAGTGGTGTGATGTTATTGGACTTCTGTGCTCATCACGTTTTATCCATAACGAACACCATGTTCAAGCATAAGGGTGTCCACACGTGCACTTGGCACCAGGACACCCTAGGTCGCAGTTCGATGATCGACTTTGTGGTCATGTCATCAGACTTGCGGCCGCATGTCTTGGACACTCGGTTGAAGAGAGGGGCGCAGCTGTCAACTGATCACCACCTGGTGGTGAGTTGGCTTCGATGGTGGGGGAAGATGCCTGTTCCGACGTGGTAGGCCCAAACGTATTGTGAGGGTCTGCCTGGAACGTCTGGCAGAATCCCCAGTCAGAAGGAATTTCAACTCCCACCTCCGACAGAACTCATGTTCTGGGGGTAGTGGGGGACATCAAGTCCAAGTGGACCATGTTCCGCACCTCCATTGCTGAGGCAGCCGACCGGAGCTGTGGCCGTAAGGTGGTCGGTGCCTGTCGTGGCGGCAATCCCCGAACCCGTTGGTGGACACCAAGTCGGACTCGTTTCCAGCGAGGGTTGGACTCCGCCAACCCTGCCCTTTGTCACCGATTCTGTTCTTAACTTTTATGGACAGAATCTCAAGGTGTAGCCGGGGCATAGAGGGGGTCCTGTTTGGTGGCCTCAGTATTGCATCTCTGCTTTTTGCAGATGATGTGGTTATGTTGGCTTCATCAAGCCGTGATCTCCAACTCTCACTGCAGCGTTTCGCAGCCGAGTGTGAAGCGGCTGGGATGAGAATCAACACCTCCAAATCTGAGACCATGGTCCTCAGTCGGAAAAGGGTGGCGTGCCCTCTCCAGGTCGGGATGAGATCCTGCCCCAAGTAGAGCAGTTCAAGTATCTTAAGGGTCATGTTCACGAGGGAGGGAAGAATGGAAGGGGAGATCGACAGGCGGATCGGTGCAGCATCTGCAGTAATGCAGACTTTGTATCGGTCTGTTGTGGTAAACAAGGAGCTAAGCCAAAAGGCAAAGCTCTCAATTTACCAGTCGATCTATGTTCCTCCACTCACCTATGGTCACGAGCTGTGGGTCGTGACCGAAAGAACAAGGCCGAAATGAGTTTCCTCTGCAGGGTGTCCGGGCTCTCCCTTAGAGATAGGGTGAGAAGCTCGGTCATCCGGGAGGATCTCAGAGTAGAACCGCTGCTCCTCCACATCGAGAGGACCCGGATGAGGTGGCTGGGGCATCTGATTCGGATGCCTCCCTGGTGAGGTGTTCCGGGCATGTCCCACCGGGAGGAGACCCCGGGGACGACCCAGGACACGCTGGAGAGACTACGTCTTTCGGCTGGCCTGGGAACGCCTCGGGATCCCCCCGGAAGAGCTGGATGAAGTGGTTGGGGAGAGGGAAGTCTGGGCATCCCTGCTAAAGCTACTGCCCCTGCGACGTGACCTCGGATAAGCGGTAGAAAATGGATGGATGGATGCATAAAAAAGTTTAAACTGCTGTAACAACATGCAGTTTGAACCTTTGATTTGGATTCTTTCAGGTACCTTGAGAGGGAGCCCACAGCATACCACACCTTGAGGACCACTGCTTTATACTGTTTTTTTTATCCATAATTGTTGTCCATGTGACCCTCATAGTACACTGATTATTGCAGTTAAAATTGTGGACCCCCCAACCAACAAATCAATCAACAAAACGTCTGCGACAGTGCATGATGACATTCACTGAGTAAGTAATGTCTTTTACACGGACCAAAATTTCTTGCACCATCCTTACTTGTGAACATCTGAGCTTTATGAGGATGGTCCTTTTATACCAAATCACCATGAAACTCACCTTTTTCCAGTTAACCTGTTCACCTGTGGAATGTTCCAAGCAGGTGTATTTAGAGCACTCCTCAACTTTTGTAGTCTTGTGTTGCGCTTGTCCGAGAGTTTGTTTTTTTTTGTTAATGTTGCAGGCATCAAATTCAAAATTAAACATTAAATATCTCGTCTTTGTAGTGTATTAAACTGAATATAGGTTGAAAATTACTTTTGCATATCGACAGGAAGTGGAGCGCCTGGAGCTATGGTGCGGCTGAGACAACCTGGAGCTGAACACGCTCAAGACTGTAGAGATGATCGTGGACACAATTGTCAAAAATAATAATAATAATTGTAACGGCATTACCAGATAACTAGCGACCCTTTATTGCTCAGTGACTGTTTTTCTCAAAGTCTTTATGTCTCAAAAGTGTTCTCTGTCAATTGACTGTCTGTTGTCGTACTAGAGCGGCTCCAACTTCCGGAGACAAATTCCTTGTGTGTTTTTTGGAAATACTTGGCAAATAAAGATGATTCTGATTGTGATTAGTCTCAACATATCACAAATACGTTGATTTTGTTTGATCCATCCATCCATCCATTTTCTGAAACACTTATCCTCACAGGGGTCGCGGGAGGGCTGGTGCCTGTCACAGCTATCATCGGGCAGGAGGTGGGGTACACCCTGCACTGGTTGCCAGCCAATTGCAGGGCACATATAAACAAACAACCATTCGCACTCACATTCACAGCTAAGGGCAATTTGGAGTCTTCAATCAACCAACCATGCATGTTTTTGGGATGTGGGAGGAAACCGGAGTGCCCGGAGAAAACCCACGCAGGCACAGGGAGAACATGCAAACTCCACACAGGCGGGGCCAGGATTTGAACCCCAGTCGTCAGAACTGTGAGGCAGACGCTCTAACCAGTCACCCACCGTGCCGCTTGATTTTGTTTGATGTTAATTTATTTTCTAAATATAATGTATTTTTATTTGAGCACCAAACAGGCAAGTTGGTTGTAAGAGTCGATGTTAAGCATAATACATGACATGTAAAGTAACGTCTGAATGACAAACGAGCCCTCACGTCATTCTCTCTTTATCTGTCTTTCCTTGTCCCTCCCCCTTAAATTACATGCGTCACTATCATATTTGCTTGCTTCCTACCTTCAATCTGTCATTCTTATCTCTTATTTTAGGAATAATTGCTATTTTGACACTCTGCTATCCGTTAAGGCTGATGAGTACATAATGTATGTGTGCAAACAGATGTGACGATAGGATGTGTGGGTGTGAATATTATGTGATTAAAGGAGACTGCAGTCCTAGCGTTGGCCATGACAAGCAGTAGGTTTTGTTACTGAAAGCTTATGTTGGCTCACGCTATCCAAATCAGTCAGGGAAGGCAAATTTATATTTATTTATAGAGCACATTTCATAAACAAGGTAACTCAATGTGCTTTACATGATTAAAAGCATTTAAAAACAAAGTACTGAAAATAAATCAGAATCAGAATCAGAATCAGAATCATCTTTATTTGCCAAGTATGTCCAAAACACACAAGGAATTTGTCTCCGGTAGTTGGAGCCGCTCTAGTACAACAGACAGTCAATTTACAGAACACTTTGGAGACATAAAGACATTGACAAAAAACAACAACAAACAACAATTGTGCAAAAAGATGCAGAGTCCTCAGTTCGAATGGCTAATATCGCAATAGTCCGGTGCAATGACCATTGTGCAAAGGGCACTGAGACTTCAAGGAGTGTATGCGGTTTAAAGTGACGAGTACTGCGATAATCTGGGACAATGGTTGTGCAAATGTTACAGATACTCCTCAATCAGTGTGCAAATGGAGCAGATGCTACTCTGGCATGAGTGGCCACTATATGCAAATAGTACAGCACGGCGAGACAACTACAGTGAGTGCACGAGTAATACATAATACAGAAATGTGACAACGAACTCAAGTCAAAAAATTGCCAGCTTGTTGTAATGGAATTGTAAGTTAGCTGTTCAAGAAGTTGATTGCAAGAGGGAAGAAGCTGTTGGAATGTCTACTAGTTCTAGTTTGCATTGATCGGTAGCGCCTACCTGAGGGAAGGAGCTGGAAGAGCTGGTGACCAGGGTGGGGAGACATCTTACTAAAATTACTAAAAGAACGTCCAGTGCAAGAAAGATTAAAAAAAATGCTCTGACACTCTCAATTGTAAGCATGAGAAAAAAAGAATAGGTTTTAACCTAGACTTAAAATATTCACACTTGGGGCTGACTTCACATTGGTTGGTAAGTTATTCCATTTGTGTGCAGCATAACAGCTCAATGCTGCTTCACCATGTTTGGTTTGAACTCTGGGCTCCACTATCTGACCTGAGTCTGTCGATCTCAGAGCCCTTCACGGTTTATATGCCATTAACATTTCTCGAATGTCTTCAAGACCTAAACTATTCAGTGATTTATTTACCAGTAGCTAGTGCTGCACAATCAATAAAATTTTATTCGTGATTGTGATTTTGAGGCGGCACGGTAATCGACTGGTTAGAGCCTCACAGTTCTGAGGACCCGGGTTCAATCCCCGGCCCCGCCAGTGTGGAGTTTGCATGTTCTCCCTGTGCCTGCGTGGGTTTTCTCCGGGCACTCCGGTTTCCTCCCACATACCAAAAACATGCATTAATTGGAGGCTCTAAATTGCCCGTAGGTGTGAATGTCAGTGCGGATGGTTGTTTGTTTGTATGTGCCCTGCGATTGGCTGGCAACCAGTTTAGGGTGTACCCCGCCTCCTGCCCGATGACAGCTGGGATAGGCTCCAGCACGCCCGCGACCCTAGTGAGGAGAAGTGGCTCAGAAAATTGATGGATGGATGGGATGGATTGTGATTTTGAATGCTACGATTCAATGAGCCTGATCATCTGCAATTTTTTACATTTAAATTGCGGGCACTGCTGGATATGAAAAGGGCTTCATTTGCAGTGCCCGCAACCTAGTCAACCAGCCACCAGGGGGCGAACATATAGTTAAGGATTCATTAAGGGCCAGTACCGCACTCCATGGCCAACTTCAAAACAAAAGCTGAAAATGGCATTGATGTCCAACGTGGTAATATCCATCCATCCATCCATTTTCTGAGCCGCTTCTCCTCACTCGGGTCGCGGGCGTGCTGGAGCCTATCCCAGCTATCATCGGGCAGGAGGCGGGGTACACCCTGAACCCTGCTCCTCAGAACTGTGAGGCTGACGGTCTAACCAGTTGTCCACCGTGCCGCTACGTGGTAATATGTGAAGTTTTTTTTTTTTTAAATTTTTTTTTTTTTTTAAGTTGGCCTTCTCAGCATGTTAGAAGGAGAAGCGTCGTGTTACAGTATGACACTTAATTGTTGTAGCAGATGCCTTGACTTCAACTTTTCAGCTGGCCTGACCGCAGTAAAAAACCCCAGGAGTAAGAGAGGGATATCACAACTGTCGAGTTCTTTGCATTTTGTGAGCATGCACAACTAACCAACGATCAAGTAGAACAACGAAGACATACTCTTCACTATATAATTCACTATATATTGACGGGGATTTTTAAATGAAAAGTTGGTGTTTGCAGCCTAATGTTATTGGGTTTTATGCATTAATTGGATTTGCTTCCATTAAGTTGCAATTTGTTCAGTTAGTCCTTGGTAAAGTAAAATTTTTGGGGGTACATTTATTTTTTTATCATTATCGGTCATTTATTCTTATTTAAAGATTAATTTTGCAATGAAAACTGTTACATATGTTTTGTTGAAAAGTAGTGCAATAATTTATATTTCCTAACATAAAGAATAATCGTGACTCGTAATCGTGATTACAATATTGATCAGAATAATTGTGATTATTATTTTGGTGACAATCATGCAGCCCTACCAGTAGCAGAACTTTAAAGTCTATTCTATAGCTGACTGAGAGCCAGTGCAAAGACTTTACAATAAGAGTAATATGCTCTGATAACTTTCTTCTGATCTGAAGCAGTAAACATTTGTAAAAGCTGAGTTTTTTTTCTATTGCTGCAAGGGTGTCTCATGAGATGATTTAGCTAAGCGTACACAAAGTTATGCACAGAGTTTGCTATTTTATCCAATGAAAATGCTATACCGACGTATATTGAAAAATATTGAAAATATTGAAAATAATTCATTTAGCACATATCACCGAACTTCCCCCTGGTCGTACAATTTACAATATGACTAAAGGAATAAATATGCCACAAAAGTTGAAAAATGTTGGTATTCAAATTGTTGTTATGCATGATGTCAGCCAACTCAGAAATACTGTGTTGCCGTTCAGCCGAGTTGCGTGGGTGGTTACAAAGCGCGTAGTGGGCAGGTACTTGAATAGTAATTGATGAGGCTATGTCACAATGATAATGCAGCCCTATGGGGGGCACAAGCCAGTGTAAACTGTAGGCCGGTCCCAAGCCAGGATAAATGCAGAGGGTTGCTTCAGGAAGGGCATCCGGCTTAAAACTTTGCCAAACAAATATGAGCGTTCATCCAAAGAATTCCATACCGGATCGGTCATGGCCCGGGTTAACAACGTCCGCCACCGGCGCCGTCAACCTGCAGGGCGCCGTTGGAAATTAGGCTACTGTGGGTCGAAGAAGAAAGGTGAAAAGTGGGTCCTTTGGCAGAAAGAGAAGAGGAAAGCACAGAGCCAAGAACTGAGTGTGGGGACTTTGAATGTTGGGACTATGACAGGAAAATCTCGGGAGTTGGTTGAAATGATGACTAGGAGAAAGGCTGATATATTCTGTAAGGCTAGAAGTCTAGGGGCAGGGTTTAAATTTTTTTTACCATGGTGTAGATTGGAAGAGAAATGGAGTCGGGGTTATTTTAAACGGAGAGTTGGCTAAGAATGTCTTGGAGGTGAAAAGAGTATCAGGTTGAGTGATGTGGCTGAAACTTGAAATTGAAGGTGTTATGTTTAATGTGATTAGTGGCTATGCCCCACAGATAGGATGTGACCCAGAGGTGAAAGAGAAATTCTGGAAGGAGCTAGACGAAGTAGTTCTGATCATCCCAGACAGAGAGAGAGTCGTGATTGGTGCAGATTGTAATGGACATGTTGGTGAAGGAAATAGGGGTGATGAAGAAGTGATGGGTAGGTACGGCATCCAGAAAAGGATCTTGGAGGGACAGATGGTGGTAGACTTTGCAAAAAGGATGCAAATGGCTGTAGTGAACACTTTTTTCCAGAAGAGGCACGAACATAGGGTGACCTACAAGAGCAGAGGTAGAAGTACGCAGGTGGATTACATTTTGTGCAGACGATGTAATCTGAAGGAGGTTACCGACTGTAAGGTAATGGTAGGGGAGACTGTGGCTAGACAGCATAGGATGGTGTTGTGTAAGATGAGTCTGGTGGTAGGGAGGAAGATTAGGAAGACAAAGGCAGAGCAGAGAACCATGTGGTGGAAGCTGAGACAGGATGAGTGTTCTGCAGCTTTTCGGGAAGAGGTGAGACAGGCTCTCGGTGGACAGGAGGAGCTTCCAGAAGACTGGACCACTGCAGCCAAGGTGATCAGAGAGGCAGGGAGGAGAGTACTTGGTGTATCTTCTGGCAGGAAAGGAGAGAAGGAGACTTGGTGGTGGAAGCTCAAAGTACAGGAAATCATACAAGGAAAAAGGTTAGCTAAGAAGAAGTGGGACACTGAGAGGACAGAGGAGAGGCGAAAGGAATACATTGAGATGCGACACAGGGCAAAGGTAGAGGTGGCAAAGGCCAAACAAGAGGCATATGATGACATGTATGGCAGGTTGGACACTAAAGAAGGAGAAAAGGATCTATACAGGCTGGCCAGACAGAGGGATAGAGATGGGAAGGATGTGCTAGAGGTTAGGGTGATTAAGGATAGAGATGGAAATATGTTGACTGGTGCCAGTAGTGGGCTAGCTAGATGGAAAGGATACTTCGATGAGTTGATGTATGAGGAAAATGAGAAGGGAGAGTAGAAGAGGCAAGTGTGGTAGACCAGGAAGTGGCAATGATTAGTAAGGGGGAAGTTAGAAAGGCATTATAGAGGATGAAAAATGGAAAGGCAGTTGGTCCTGATGACATTCCTGTGGAGGTAGAATTCTAGTGCGTGAGAAGATGCCTGAGGAATGGAGGAAGTGTGCTGGTGCCCATTTTTAAGAACAAGGGTGATCTGCAGAGCTGTGGGAACTATAGAGGAATAAAGTTGATGAGCCACACAATGAAGTTATGGGAAAGAGTAGTGGAGGCTAGACTCAGGACATAAGTGAGTATTTGCGAGCAACAGTATGGTTTCATGCCTAGAAAGAGTACCACAGATGCATTATTTGCCTTGAGGATGTTGATGGAAAAGTACAGAAGGTCAGAAGGAGTTACATTGTGTCTTTGTAGATCTAGAGAAAGCCTATGACAGAGTACCCAGAGAGGAACTCTGGTACTGCATGCGGAAGTCTGGAGTGGCAGAGAAGTATGTTAGAATAATACAGGACGAGGGCAGCAGAACAACGGTGAGGTGTGCTGTAGGTGTAACAGACGAATTTAAGGTGGAGGTGGGACAGCATCAGGGATCAGCCCTGAGCCCCTTCCTGTTTGCAGTGGTGATGGATAGGCTGACAGATTAGGTTAGACTGGAATCCCTGTGGACCATGATGTTTGCAGATGACATTGTGATCTGCAGTGAAAGCAGGGAGCAGGTGGAGGAACAGTTAGAAAGATGGAGGCATGCACTGGAAAGCAGAGGAATGAAGATTAGCGGAAGTAAGACAGAATGTATGTGCATGAATGAGATAGGAGGTGGGGGAAGAGTGAGCCTACAGGGAGTAGAGATAGCAAGGGTGGAGGACTTTAAATACTTGGGGTCAACCGTCCAGAACAATGGTGAGTGTGGGCAGGAAGTGAAGAAACAGGTCCAAGTAGGTTGGAACGGGTGGAGGAAGGTGTCAGTTGTGTTATGTGACAGAAGAGTCTCTGGTAGGGCAAAGTTTATAAAACAGTGGTGGGGCCAGCCATGATGTACGGATTAGAGACAGTGGCACTGAAGAGACAACAGGAAGCAGAGCTGGAGGTGGCGCAAATGAAGATGTTGAGGTTTGCTCTTGGAGTGACCCGGTTGGATAAAATTAGAAATGAGCTCATCAGCGGGACAGCTGAGGTTCAATGTTTTGGAGACAAAGTTAGAGAGAGCAGACTTCGATGGTTTGGACACGTCCAGAGGAGAAATAGTGAGTATATTGGTAGAAGGATGATGAGGATGGAGCTGCCAGGCAAGAGAGCTAGAGGAAGACCAAAGAGAAGGTTCATGGATGTCGTGAGGGAAGACATGAGGGCAGTTGTTGTTTCAGAGGAGGATGCAGGAGATGGGCTTACATGGAAAAGGATGACGCGCTGTGGCGACCCCTAAAGGGACAAGCCGAAGGGAAAAGAAGATGTCACAATGATGGTGATTTTCAAATCACTCATTTAGCAAACCCTTTGCCAACTGCACAGATGTCAAACTCAAACCATGACATAGACTCATTTTGACCTGTTATGCTTAAAAGAGTAACACAAAAATGATTTTGATAACATGGAACTTATGTTCTACTTAATAAGTACATTGCTTTTCCTATAACAGGGTACTAAATACCCACGACAACAGGCTTTTTAATGTAAGCAGCAAGCAAACAGTTGTGATAATTTACTTTTAATTAAAATCCTAAATGCTCTCACTATGGTTATTGCTGTCGCATTAGGCCCAGTGTAAAATGTGTTTATACAATGATATTAATATTTAACCAGTCCACAATTATGACTTCATTTGTTAACTTCAATCTATGAATCAATCACTACTGTCCGATTATGTCACTGTGTATAACATCATTACTATGGCAACCCAAGATCAACTACTTGAGTGGACTGGTCTATGATATTAATGGTT
Source organism: Phyllopteryx taeniolatus (assembly GCF_024500385.1). Lineage (NCBI taxonomy): Eukaryota > Metazoa > Chordata > Actinopteri > Syngnathiformes > Syngnathidae > Phyllopteryx > Phyllopteryx taeniolatus. The sequence goes on along the minus strand of NC_084505.1, from coordinate 8,184,538 downwards.
GAGTGTCAAAAGGCAGCACCCTGAACTGGTTGCCAGCCAATCGCAGGCAGATTATAGTCAAACTCATTTAAGATTAATAAACCGACTGGATAATTTTTTTGTGTGATACAGACCACAGTTCACCCATACCTTGAAGCAACAACAAAATATAGGCTAATACCAATCCATATAAGTCTTTGGTAGCTATTAGTACGAGCATATTATGCACATTAAAGAGGTGGTGGGAACAAAAATAAAGCCAGTACCTTCTTGAACAGTTTATTTGTGCAGCAAAGATCTATTGCACAGTGTAACCTATCAAAGAGGTTCTGAGCCTCACTCTGTGCGTAAATGTGGCGAAGCCGAGTTTAGTGGTCTCTTTCTTAGACACATCAAGGTGAAGCACAGGCAATGGTAAGGTCTCTGCGTCATGCCTGATAAGAGAGAGTTTCCATTAAGTTGCTTTGCCTCACAGGGATTAAAGAAGAAACCCTTCCCTCTTCCCCTTAAAATGATTTCCCAACGCTTTCCTCTTTATCATTCCTCTGCATTTGTACCGGTGCGCCCTCATATACTGTATACCGTTTACTAGTGGGGACAACCTTCATTTTTTTCCCCACCCTCCATTGAACCTTTAAAGTTAAAGTGTTCTCTTATTGGTAACTGTAAACTGAAGTTAAAATGGATGCCACATGTTTGGAAAAGCACCTAACTGACCAGTTCTGCCAGCTGACACCCTCCAACACCTTAAAATGTTGATAGAATTTCCGAAGAGAGCACTGGTTTAAAACGAGATTATTTTATGTCTCCTAATTCATTTACTCTGCATGGATCATTTGACAAATGTATTGCCTATATCGGCTATATTAAGGTAGTACATTTATGATCATATCGAGGCAGACTGTTAACGTATACACTTGGTTATTTTCTGCATGGCCTATTGTAGGATATATTTTAAACTTTATGGTGGGATGTCATGCAAAATTTCATCAGCTCATGTTTCCACTGTAAAAATTACTACTCTGATGAATAAAAGGTTTGCGTCAAAAAAAGATAAAATCGGCCTAAAGGTTTAAACAATTTTGTTAAAGACATTTATATTAAAGAAAGGGTCAAATGTTGTTGCTGTTAACCTCCTTTCTCCACTTTGTGCTCATTTGAACTTTTAACATCATTGGATTCTCTGTGTTCATATGTATATATTGCTATAATGCGAAACAACCAGTGAAACCAGGTTTTATAACTTCATGTTCATAGAAATATTTCCATTTGCTCCATCAAATGCAAACAATGTTGTCAGCGTAATGTTTTGAGAAGATCACCAATAAAGGTAAACAGAATATGATTAATGCATGCACAGCAAATTTCGGTATCTAAAATATCCATTAAAATATAAACTATGCTGATTTCAATGTAAAATATCAGTGCATTTTGATGAGATCCTGAACTAATACTACATTTGTACTATGTTCCAAGCGTCCACAGCAGTCACATTTCTACCCACTGTGGACAAAATGGGATGGACATCAGACAATGCAGGGGGAAAGGATGGGCAAACGTGATAGGCCATAAAGATTTGCCTCAGCAGTCTCGGTGCGGATGAGAAACCTAGCCGACTGTCGTAAAACGGGGTGAACGCAACAAAAAACAAAACCTGACCGTACGGGGAAAAAGTAATCACCCCCTTGGCGTTTTACCCCTATTTGATACATTAGAAACTCTAATTTAAATTACTTTTTAATCTGATTGTTTTTTTGCAACCTGTCGTGTGCAGCTGCATGGCCATGCAGAATGTTGGATCTGTATGCCTTTTGTGCTGGAAAAGTTTTGCTGCGTCAGGGGAGTTTGAAATACACCCTCTGTTTAGATTTTTATTGTTCTTTGTGTTAATTATTCTGATATTTTTTGAAAATGCAGCCAGACAGAAAAGGGCTTTAGGGGACAGACAAAGGGAGAGAACGGACAAGGGGAATAGGGTTGTGAACAGCAGGAAAACGATAGTTAGACAGTCTACAAGTACTACTACAAGTAACATTACAAAGTCAAAAGCACATTCTTATATGTGGACAGGGGGGACACCCGGTGAGGACATGCAACAACTAACCAATAGGACAATATGAAAGAGGACAGAAAAGGTCGGGGTAGGACAGGACGTGGGAGATGAGCAAAGAAATGCTTCTGATAGTGGTGTGGTGAAATTCTTTTACATTATCTAAAAATGCGCCATCCCGTTGGGGGATCATTCAGGGGGGCGCCACCCAATTTTAATCTGAATTTCATTTTATGGATCTGCACAAAATAGTTCTTAAGTGAAATCAGAAATACATATATCAAAGATGAAAAAAAATAAAAATTGGCATTTGTGTCTGTGTATTTATCCCCTTTGTTATTAAGCCCTTAAAAAGCTATAATGTAACCAATTAGCTTCAAAAGTCACATAATTAGTGAAATGAAGTCTACCTTTATCCATCCATTTTCAACACTGCTTATCCTGGTTAGGGTCGCAGGGTGCTGGAGCCTATCCCAGCTGACTTCAGGCGAAATGCAGACTACACCCAGTCAGTCGCAGGGCACATGAAGTCTACCTGTGTACAATCAAAGTGTTACATGATCTTTGAGTCATCACACACCTTTTCTGAAAGGCCCCAGAGGCTGCAACATCAAAGCAAGGGGCACCGCTAACCAAACAGAGCCATGAAGACCAAGGAACTCTCCAAACAAGTCAGGGAGAAAGTTGTTGAGAAGTACAAGTTCGGGATGGGTTTAAAAAAAAAATATCAAAACTTGGATGTTCCCCAGGAGTACCATCAAATCCATCATAATTCAATGGAAATGATATGGCACCACAACAAACACACAACAGACTCCCAGACCAGGCAAGGAAGCAGCACAACGATCAGAGGTAACACTGGAGAAGCTGCAGAGTTCCATAGCAGAGGACGGAGTGTCTGTTCATAGGACAATATGCCGTGCACGCCACAGAGGTGGGTTTTATGGAAGAGTAGCCAGAAGAAAGCCGTTCCTTTCAGCTAAAAATAGGAGAGCGTCGTTTGACTTTCCAAAAAGGCATGTGGGAGAATTCCAAAATGAATGGAGGAAATTATTGTGGTCAGATGAGATTGATCTTTTCGGCCATCAAGTAAAGCTCTATGTCTTGTGCACACCCAAAACATTTAATCACCCCAAGAACACCATTGTGGTGCTTAATACAGTGATATTATTGAGCAAAAGTTATATGAGTCTTTGAGTGACTGTCAAACTTGAAGGAGCTGGATCAGTTTTCCCTTCAGAGTTGGGGAAAAATCCCAGCGGCAAAATGTGGCAAACTCCTAGAGAGTAGTCGTATTGAACTTTTTTTTTGTCATTTGAAGCCACTTCCCCCCACTGGCCCTCACAGATACAGTGAGAAAACTTAGCAAGACTTGAATACTGTACGAAGAAAAAAAATCCCAAGCCACACTCCGTTTCGAGCAAACGGGGCTGCTTGGCCCCAAGTGGAAACATCATAAACGACATGAAAGCAGCTGCTTGTTCTAGAAACAATTTATGTATTCAACATACTGTCATGTCTGTGAAAGTATATTATTTTTTTCTGGTGCATATTTGTGCTGTGCTTTATTGAAATGCTCCTGAAAATAAACTGGAGGCAACATACAGTACATACTGACATCAGGCAGTAACAATACCAAACCACAACATTTTTATGACTGTTATATTTCGAAGTCATGAAGTGATTACATTCTGAGGGAAAGTGTAGTGTGCGACCAGAGCTTCCTTGTAAGACTGAGAAAATAGGGAATTATTATTATTCATGCATAACTGAGCAAGACACTCCAGTTGGCAAGAATACAAACTGGAGTCCTAGCTTAACGGTGCTGAATACCATCAGGATGTTAGTGGGAAATGAAGAATTCATTGACTGTCAGATTCCATCTGAAATGTCATTATGACTGTGGAGCTTTTGTCCAGGTTTTGATAAGAATCTTAAGAAATAGTCTGAATATGGTGGAGTAGCATTCTGAAAAAAAAAATGGTACTATGATAACAGCTGTTTTCCTTACGTTATGTGGGTTGTTCATCAGACAGGAAACGAAACTCGTGTTTCGCAGTGTTGCAATTTAGAAGGGAGGGGTAAAATATGGCTTGCGGGCCAAACACAGCCCACTCCCATTTTTAACCATTTAATAGTGTTAATGGCTATAGAAGTCAAATATCCATTTCAACTGGCAAGGCTGGCAGTGGATGAGTTAATCTATCCCCCAAAGCATTTACGTTATCAAGAGTCCTGTAATATTTGTTGCAGCAAATTTTTTCTTTGATTGGTAAATGAAAATAGAATTGTTCATTTGGTATTGTTTTTGTTACACCTTTATCTCATACCATAATCACATTGAATCCCCCTCTTGTTGCACTGGGAATGCGGAGAAGAATTAAACGTATTGCTGCTACTGATGGTGTAGTGGTTTACTCACCTGACTTGATGCACCGCGGGTTCAGTTCCGAATGATGTGAGTGGTGAATGAGTCTCTGTGAATGTGCCCAATCTCGGCTTCCTTTTTCGTGAAGCTAAGTTCCAGCTCCCTGCAACCCTGAAGAGGATATATGGTACAGATAAAATATGGATGGCTGGTGCTACTCAGCAATTTCAACAGCAAGTAATGGCACGACCCATTTTTTGTATGTGTTGTATTGACTGCGCTGCAACAGATTTACTGATTAAATTGTCCATAATACATTTATTTCTTCGCCACATCAGCTCAACAAAACATTTGTATTCACTTGCATTTTGTAGCCAAATTTGATGATCAAGTGTATTCGTTTCAGCGAGCTGGATCATTTTCCAATGTGCGTATTTTGAAGTATTTGCTACACTGTATCTTACTCCCCCCCCCCAAGATGGCAGCGTGTGCATACACAATGGCTGCTCTCTGTCCCAAACAAACGGTGTTTTAATATTTTTTGTCTTATAAATCAGGGTTTTAGTTCGTCTTCGTCATGTCTACATGTTCCAAGACGCAGATACAGTCGCAAGCTTCTGCTCGACATCGCCAGAACTACTTTCACATAGTTAAATTCTACTTTCACTGAGGAGCTACGGAACTGTGGGTTGCTCCGGGTGCCTACAACAGCTGTGACCACCACTCCTGCGTTGCGCCCAGAGTGGAGGCTCCACGAACGGAGGAAGCAGAAACGGGGCAAGCGTGGAGGTGTCCGAGCGAGGCTAACAACTAAACCACACAAGCCGGCTATTCCCTCCATTGTGTTAGCCAACGTACGCTCTCTGGACAACAAGCTGGATTACATTCAACTGCTCCGCTCTACTCGTAAGACTGTGGGAGAGTGCTGTGTTTTTGTGTTTGTGGAAACATGGCTTAACAGCAGCGTTCCAGACAGCGCCATTCAGCTAGACCGGCTTGCATGGTACCGAGTGGACAGAACTCTCATGGGAGGTAAGATTCACGGTGGCGGATTGCGTGTTCACATCAATGACGCCTGGTGCCGGGACGCTATCTTGGTCAGTCAACAATGCACACCGCTACTGGAGTTTTTGGCTCTGAAGTGCTGGCCGTTTTATTAACCAAGGGAATACACTGCCATAGCGGTTGTGGCAGTCTAGTTCCTCCAAACTCCAGCAATAACAGGAGTGAGGCCCTAAATGAGCTATAGCATCATATCAGTGAACAGCTGACGGACCACCCAGATGCTTTCCTCATCCTAGCTGGGGACAATGCTGTGTTTCCTAAACTTTACTCAAACATTGACTTTCCAACACGGGGAAATAACACTCTGGACAATGGTTTTACCCCCCGGTTTTACTCCTCCCCCACCTCATCGGCTCAGACCATCTCACTGTTATGCTAAAGCAAGCTTACAGACCTCTGGTTAAAGACTCCCAACCAGTTAGGAAACAAGTACGAGTGTGGTCAGAAGGGTCCCTTGAAGCTCTTAAAAACTGTTTGCCACCACAGACTGGACCATGTTCAAACAGGCTGCCTACACCTACAAGTCCATCACAGACCTTTAGGAGTACACAGAGACTGTTACTGCTTACATCGGCAAGTGCATGGATGATGTCACCACCACTAAGTACATCACTGTCCGTGCCAATCAGAAGCCATGGCTGTCGGGGGAGGTCTACAGACAACTGAAGGTCTGTAATGCGGCTTTTAGGTCTGGGGGTGAGGAGGGCCTGAGGACAGCCATGGCCAATCTGTCCCGTGGCATCAGGGAGGCCAAGAGGGAGTATTCCAGGAAGATCGCCCACCGCTTCAGTGACAGCAGTGACACCACGAGTCTGTGGCGAGGTATTCAGACCATTACGGAATATAAACCCTCATCACAGAACTGTGACAGCTCCACCTCCCTGCTAAATGAGCTGAATGACTTCTTTGATCGCTTTGAGGCACACAACAGCACCCCTGCACACAAGACTCCACCCTGTCCTGGTGACCAAGTGCTGACACTGACCCGGGACGGCGTGAAAAGATCTCTCGATAGGATCAACACACGAAACGCGCGAAATGTTCTGAGGGACTGTGCAGCTGAACTCACAAATGTCTTCACGGACATCTTCAACACCTCCTTGAGTCAGGGTGTTGTCCCCACGTGCTTCAAAGCCATCATCATGCCTCACTGACTACTGTCTGGTAGCGCTCACTCCCATCCTGATGAAGTGCTTTGAGCGGCTCGCCATCTACCACGTCAAGTCCCCCCAACACCCACCCACCCCCCTGGACCCCTTCAAGTTTGCATATCGGTCCAACCGGTCAACCGATTACGCTGTCTACACCGCCCTCCACTGTGCCCTCACACACCTGGACTCTAAGGACTCATATGTCAGAATGCTGTTCATAGATTTCAGCTCAGCATTCAATACCATCATCCCTAAACAACTGATCTACAAACTGGACCAGCTGGGGCTCAACATATCGATGTGCAACTGGCTGCTGGACTTTTTGACAGGGAGACCGCAGGCAGTACGGGTTGGCAGCAACACATCCAGCACCATCACTCTGAAAACGGGGCCCCCTCAAGGTTGTGTGTTGAGCCCCCTCCCCTTCACCCTGCTGACCTATGACTGCACACCGACATACAGCTCCAACCTCTTCATCAAGTTTGCAGACAACACAACTGTGGTGGGTCTCATCAGCAACGGGGACGAAACAGACTACAAGCCGCCTGGCCGCGTGGTGCATGGACAACAATCTCTCCCTGAACGTGGAAAAAAAAACAAGGCTCATTCTAAATCCAATTGAGCACATCTAGGACATCATGTATTGTTCCATCCACCAATGCCACATCGAACCACAGACTGTTAAGGAGTTGACTGATGCACTGATCCAAGTCTAGGAGGAGATCCCTCAGGAGACCATCTCATCAGGAGGTATTGGCTGGAGTGCATACAGGCACGTGGAGGTCACATACAATTGAGGCTCATTTTCTCTCATCTTGAGCTGACTCAACTTTTCACAGAAGCCTGATCAGCCTGCGATCTTACTTTCCACTTTGATTTTGAGCATGCTTCTGAATCCAGACCTCCATGGGATGAGGATTTTGATTTCCATTAATCATTCTAATATTATTTTGTTCTCAATGGATTTCACTATGTAATGATTGAATATTTTCAACCAGAATATCTATTTATTGAGCTATAAGAAATGTTGTTTAAGTGTTCGCTTAAATTTTTTTGAGCGGTGGTATGAGTCAGCCAGTTGACGGAAACTACTATTATTATTATCATAAGCTGCATTTTTAGTGCATGCCATATTATATTTCATAGATTAATTGAATGTTTCAAAATCCATAGCCACTCATTCTTCATCAGGTCTTATTTTCTTTTTTTTTCTCAATCAGAAGTGATTTTACAGTCGAAAATTTGCACAGATTGTGCCTGTCCTTACTTTTACTTTTCTATGCGTCTCATGTTTTGCACCACGGACGGGAGCTGCAGATGAAAGGCTAGGCAGAAACGTGGTCATCTCTTCCGAGACCTTCTCTCCATATGTTAATACAGGTGCAGCAAAATTTTTACTCTGCTCGTCAGAAGTGCACAGAGGCAAATAGTCGCTAAAGGGAGCTCATCTCTCCTCACCTAAAGCTGCAATGTCAGAAAGGTGAGTGATAGAGTGCAGCAGTAGCAAGCGCGTTGAATCAGGAGTGATCATGGTACTCTGCATACTGCATACGTCTTTGTATGGTAACAACTGCTGCATTGTTGAAAGAACAGTCTATTCTTAAATTCTGCATTCATGGATGCTGGTTGATTAAGATTAAGATGGTTTCACAAGTCACTTTGGAGATTAGGAACTTGTCGTTTAGTTTGAAAAGGGAATCTTAAAAGGGAATGTGGTAAAGCATGAATGATTAAATATTGGTTGAGCATTTGTGTTTTTGACTTTTACAAATAGTATAAGTGGAAGCTCCTCCAATGTCCAATTATTTATAGTGAAGAAACAAGACATACACAGTAATTGTATTATTATGTACTTGACTTGACTATTATTAATTTTATCTGTTCGGTTTATCGATAAAATATCAAATTAATTAATTACGGTATGCGAGCGGATGGTGGGAATGGCACTGTCATGATTGGAGGATTCGCCTGTCAATCTGGTAATGGCACTGTAATGATTAGAGGATTAGCCTGTCAATTCTTCAATCATTCCCGACCTCGCTACGGAGAAGCACGCCCTCTCACATCGGACTGCCTCGTCAGGTCATCGTCATGTAACACCTAACACTGTGTTACACCCTAGTTAATTGCCCCTCTCTTCACTCACGCATACAAATTCACTGGTCCATATTTATCTACAGTATCTATAAAACACTGATTGGAAAGACCCCACGCTATGTTCAGTCTCTGCTCACATGCATACCACCCGCACTCTCTGTTCCAGCAGTTTTATTAATCTCTTGTTCCCAATGTTTGCACTATTTCTTGTTCATCTTCTTTTCAATTTTCTACACCAAATGAAGGAAAACTCTGCAGCAAACAACAAAATTCTCCTCACTCATCCGAATATTATTATTTAAAATGGTAGAGAGGGATACTGTGAAACGTATTTGTTTTGCAAATGGCAATCTGTTCTCAATTGCCTTACCTGGATAAATAAAGGTTAAATTAACAAATAAATCAATAAAATGTCAGCAGGACACGGAGGGAAGCAGACTTCCAGCTATAAAAACGAGTGTGATATAAAACAGACAGCCAGACCAGAAGGCCAGACTACAACGTTGAACTTTGTCATTTGAATACCCATTCTGCCCAGTATTAATCTGCAAATTCCTTAGCCTGATCTTAAACTCTAGTACAGTATACTGTAGTAGTGAGCTAATGTTAGCTTGATATGATGAAAAGTTTAGGGTTGCTGACGTTCAGGTAAGATATGCTTAGTTTGAGCGAACAAATTAGTAATGGTTTAAAAAATGGGGTATATTTCAGTTAAAAACAGTACATGGCATATCTATTTCAAAATGTAAAAAAGTAAAGTTAACCGATACACATCCATCCATCCATCCACTTTCTGAGCCGCTTATCCTAAAAAAAGGGCTCATGGTATCAATATGGTTTTAAAAAATAATGAATGAAATTGAAGAATAAAAAAACTACATTTCAAAATGGATCCAAAAACTACTTCTCACAGTTGCAATGAGAGCACTTGCAGTGCCAGCATGAAGCACCCCAGTTGGTCAGGTCTTCAGTCATGGTGGAATCATTAATAGGCCACCGTGCTTGACTGGCAGCCAAGACACTTTCAAATATTGTTTATATTCATATCATATTTAGAAAATGCAACAACTTGTAAAAAGGCCATGAATTTTGAGACATTCTGCAGACAGATGTAGTATTGCTTTATGTTTAAAAAAAACAAATAAAAAAAAAAAAAAAAAAAGCTTATGTTTTTTGTTTGGAAAACAATATTTGATTGACACTCTAATATTCAACTACATCATGATTGTTGAAGTTGTGCCATGAAGTGGTGTTTAATTGGAGTACATTATTTTGGAAGGTTTTATCCATGCATACAGTTAAATAGATTTTAGACCGCTTTCAAAAAGTGACTCTACTGGAGACTTGACTTAACTTATCACTGGAGTTGATTTGGCCAAGACAAACTAAAGACGGATCACAGTTTTTTAGTCTCCCTGCTGAGATCTATTTAGGGGTTCTGGAGAGGAGGGTTTGTTGGGTCGTTGAATCTCATATTCAGGAGGACAGTGTCGTTTTCGTCCTGGTCGTGGAACAGTGGACCAGCTCTACACCCTCAGCATGGTCCTCAAGGGTGCATGAAAGGTCATCCAACTACATGTGTTTTGTGGACTTGGAGAAAGCGACGTATCGACCAGTGACCTTTCATTGTCATTGTGAAGAAGGAGCTGAGCCGAACAGCGATCCTCCCATTGACTGGTCAATCTACAGTACATTCCCACCTATTGTCTTGACCTGTGGGTTGTAACCAAAAGAACAAGATCATGGATATAAGCAGCCAAAATGAGATTCCTCCTCAGGGTGTCAAGGCTCTACCTAGAAGCTTGGTCATTCGGGAGGGGTTCAGAATAGAGCCATTGCTCCTCCATATCAAGAAAAGCCAAATGAAGTGGCTCGGGTATCTGGTTAGGATGCCTCCTGGACACTTCTCTGCTGAGGTGTTCCGGCATGTCCCACCAGGCGAAGGCACCGAGGATGAGCCATGACATGCTGGAGAGACTACACTCCTAGCTGGTCTGGGAGTGCCTCGGGATCCTCCATGAAGACCTGGACAAAGTGGCTGGAGATACGGAAGTCTGGACTTTGCTGCTTGAACTGCTGCCTCTGACCTGACCTGTATAAGTGAAAGAAAATTGATAGATGGATGGCAGGAAAGATACCATTGAAACTCATTATATATTCTATATTGCCAAAAGTATTCGCTCACCTGGCAGCTTCAACTCTTGTGGAAAGGGTTTCAACAAGGTTGAACAACAAGGTTTCAGAGTGAGTTTATGGGAATTTTTGCCCATACTTCCAGGAGCAGGAGGTTGGACGAGAAGGCCTGGCTCACTGTCCACTCGAAATCAACGCAAAGCAGTTCCATCATGTTGAGGGCTGGACTCTGTGCAAGCCAGTCAACTTCATCCATACCAAACTCTCTTATCCACGTCTTTATGGACCTTACTTTGTGCACTGGTGCACAGACATTTTGGAACAGGAAGGTGTAATCCCAAACTGTTTGACTGTCCAAAATCTCTTGTAATGCTGAAGCATTCACTGTTCCTTTCACTGGGGACCAGAGGCTAATATTTTGAACATTTCCCATTTTGTGGGAACAGTTTTGGCGATGGCCCCTTCCTATTCCAACATGACTGTACATCAGTGCAGAAATCAAGGTTCATAAAGACATGGATGAGAGAGTTTGATGTGGATGAAATTGACTTTAAAACCCTATGGATTAAGAATGGGATGTCACTTAAATTCATATGTGAGTCAAGGCATGTGAGCAAATACTTTTGGCAATATATTGTACCCAGAGGTGGGTTTCACCTTCCAAGACAATGACCGTAAGCACACAGCTAAAATAACGAAGGAGTGACTTCAGAACAACTCCGTGACTGTTCTTGAATGGCCCAGCCCTGATTTTAACTCAATTGAGGATCTCTGGAGAGACCTGTTATAGCTGTCCACCAACGTTCACCATCCAACCTGACAGAACTGGAGAGAATCTGCAAGGAGGAATGGCAGAGAATCTCCAAATTCAGGTGTAAAAAACTTCATTCCCAAAAAGACTCATGGCTTTATTAGCTCAAAAGGGTGCTTCTACTAAATACTGAGCAAAGCGTCTGAATACTTATGGCTGTGTGATATTTAAGTTTTTCTTTTTTAATAAATCTGCAAAAATTTCAACAATTAATTTTTTTCTGTCAATATGGGGTGCTGTGTGTACATTAATGAGGGGGAAAAGATCTTAAATGTTTTAGCAAATGGCTGCAAAAGAACAAAGAGTGAAAAATTTAAGGGGCTCTGAATACTTTCCGTACCCATTGTAAGTGGAAAGCCAATCATACCACCATAAATTTGCCTCGATCAGGTGCTCCTCACAAGATTTCTGACAGAGGAGTGCAAAGAATAAGCCGAAGATTTGTCCAAGAGCCAAGGACCACCTGTGGGGAGCTTCAAAAAGACCTGGAATTAGCAGGTACTGTCACAAGGACGCCATGCCCTATATGCACGCTCACCACGCATGTCCCCATTGCTGAAAAAAAAGCATGTCAAAGCTTCTTTAAAGTTTGGTGAAGAACATTTGGACAAGCCAGTTAAATAATGGGAGAATATAGTCTGGTCGGATGAGAGCAAAATTGAAGTGTTTGGGTGCCATAATGCACACCTCTTTTGGAGGAGAAATGGCACTGCAAATCACCCTAATAGCGCCATACCGACACTGAAGTTGGGAGGTGGGAACATGATGGTGTGGGGCTGCTTTTCAGAAAATGGTACTGGTAAATTTCACATTATTGAAGGAAGGATGAATGGGTAAATGTACTGAGAAATTCTTGACAAAAATCTGCTGCCATCTACGAGAATGATGAAAATGAGGGTGGTAGAGTTGGAGCCAAAGGGGAGGCCGGGGTAGCACTGGACCCCCCTGAAATCTTATTGGAACCCCAGGTGCCCCCCCAGATGATTGACATATCACGGCACCGCACGTCTTGTTTAAATGAGCCTTTTGAATTTTGAAATCAGTGACTCCTTTTGACTGCTAAGTCCCTCCTGTACAGTAGTTGGCGCTATGTACCACAAAGAGTTGTAATCCACATTCATTAGGAAAAGAAAAATCGCCACAGAAGAAGAGGATTTGCCCCAGAGCCAGTCTACGTCACGACCTCATCCTAAAATAAGTTTTACGGTGGTGTCCTAATGAGTCACTGTTTAAAATCACTTTTGTGTTCAGATAGGAGATCGTTTTGCTAGAACACGGTTATCAAGCTAAAGTTAACGTTAAGTTACATCTCATGGCAGTAAAAACGAAAACTTATCACCCAGCCCAAGCAGTGTTTCAATAAGCAGCCAGTGTAGTGTGCCAGTTTCTCTCGCCCGCTGGCACACATAAACACAGGCACATGGACACGTTACATCTCATGGCGTCTACACATGACCAGTGTCAGCGTCCAACAGTCACTCCACATTAGCATGCACATTTAATTCAGGTTACATGTTTCTCCAATGATTTTAGAGGAATGAAACTAGCAGACAATCGACAGCCACACGAGTGTTAACTTTGTGACGCAGTGTAGTTTTGCGTCTGCCCAAACCTTTTTATTTTGTTTTATATTTATTTTTTATATCTACTTCTAATTTGAGAAAATACCTTGTGTTAAGTTGCAGATGTTCTTATAGTTGTTTTTGCAGTGCATCTGGTGACATTTGCCCTATTTTATGGTCATAAATCACTGTAAAAGATGCTTTTTTGGGGATACGTGCCATGCTGTAAACTTCATCTCTCTCAGTCTCTCTCGCTCTCTCGCTCGCTCTCTCTCTCTCTCTCTCACAGGCAGACACACACACACAAAACCACACACACACACGATGTCTATAACTAACTAATAAATGGTTAACTGTCCCTGACCTGCATCTGTTATGTCAAGCAACACACGATACAACACTGAGTGAGGTGATGACTTTGGACGAGTCTGCTGTGGATGTTAGCCTGTCTTAAGTGAGCAACAAGCCTAATTGGGTTCTAGAGTCTGTTCTAATCATAATTGTGTTTTTATCAAATGCATTCACCTTCAGAAATAGGAAGGAAAATCGAAAAATGTAATAAAAATACTTACTGAACAATGACAACAGTGACAACAATGATGTTTTGTTTTGTCATTGACTGCATTGTAAATTAACAAATGAAAACCATTTCGATGCTTATGGTCTCAGTAAATGAACTGTCACAATAAATACACAACATCACATTTATTGAGCAATGTTTATGATATCTATAATTGTTAATAGCACCCATAATAGTAATGTTATTAAAGTATTAATTAATATTCTTTCCATTTGATTCATGTGATATGATCAAGTGCTCAAAAGATAATGTCCATCCATCCATCCATTCTCTACCGCTTATCCGGGTCGGGTCGCGGGGGCAGTAGCTTCAGCAGGGACGCCCAGACTACCCTCTCCCCAGCCACTTCATCCAGCTCTTCCGGGGGGATCCCGAGGCGTTCCCAGGCCAGCCGAAGGATGTAGTCTCTCCAGCGCGTCCTGGGTCGTCCCCGGGGTCTCCTCCCGGTGGGACATGCCCGGAACACCTCACCAGGGAGGCGTCCGGGAGGCATCCGAATCAGATGCCCCAGCCACCTCATCTGGCTCCTCTCAATGCGGAGGAGTAGCGGCTCTACTCTGAGATCCTCTCGGATGACCGAGCTTCTCACCCTATCTCTAAGGGAGAGCCCGGACACCCTGCGGAGGAAACTCATTTCGGCCGCTTGTATCCGGGATCTTGTTCTTTCGGTCACGACCCACAGCTCATGACCATAGGTGAGGGTAGGAACGAAGATCGACCGGTAAATTGAGAGCTTCGCCTTTCGGCTTAGCTCTTTCTTTACCACAACGGACCGATACAAAGTCCGCATCACTGCAGACGCTGCACCGATCCGCCTGTCGATCTCCCGTTCCATTCTTCCCTCACTCGTGAACAAGACCCCAAGATACTTGAATTCCTCCACTTGGGGCAGGATCTCATCCCCGACCTGGAGATGGCAAAAGATAATGTCATAAGATATAAATATATATATTTCAGGAGACGGACAGGCCTCAACAAGAGGTGTTAACAAGTTGTACTTGTTTGCCAATTCTTTTTTGAGCTGGGAGTCCCAATGGTTGTTTGTTTACATGAGCCCTCCAATTGGCTGGCGACCAGTTCTGGGTGTACCCCCGCCTCTGGCCCAAAGATAGCTGGGATAGGCTTCAGCACGCCCGCGACCCTACTGAGAATAAGCAGTTCGGAAAATGAATGGATGGATGTTTGATTGGATAGTATTGTTGTTTTTTTTCCTGTGGGGAATATTTCTTCCACTTCGATTGGCTGGCAACCAGTTCAGAGTGTACCCCGCCTCTCGCCGTCGCCTGATTCTCCGCGAAAACGCGATTTCAGCCAGATCTATGTGACAAGTTTACTATATTCCCAAATCACTTACTTATATATTTTGTTACTGCCTGTAACAATAGCTTAGCAATTAGCATGGCTTTGACATCGTCTTTGCCTATCCACTCCTTTTCCTCCCTTCTTGACTTTTGTAAGGAACATGGTAAGAATTGTAGCTGATTCGCTACCATGGAGGTGATGATCAGTGACTTACAATATGTTGACAAAGGATGCAAAGAGAAATTTCACCTTTGCGCCTTGGCAGCCAGGGGGTATAATAAAATTGCATGTACCAAGCAGGTGTTCAATGTGGATGTGTCGGTAATGTTAGACACTGGATTTCTTTTTCTTAATATCCGGAACAAGCAGTGTTACGGCTGTAAAATTATTTTCACACTGCGATGCGATTGACGCCTGCGGCTTTCCCTTTCATTGTGTATGTTGTGAAAGGGCGACAGCGCGATTTGCCATCTCATGGAGCAGGGCGACAATATAGGACGCCTGACACTCCGCAGAGCGACCTCAAATAGAAATTCTATTTGGACAAAAATATTGCAGTGACGTCAGAATGGTCGTCCAATGGGAGAGGGGCTAGCGGAGTGATTTCCGTGTGCCATTTTTTTTTTTTTTTTTTTTGCACACTTGTACTTGGGAAACAAAAAAGCCTAAACTCTCTGAAGTCCCAAATAGCCATTACTATGGGGTGCAACCATTTCCTTTTTTTTTCTGCAGCTCGTGTCCTCCTCCTTCTCGTAATTAAAATGAGCAATGCCAGGGCTTTCTTTTGACAAAAAGTCAGATAGTGATCTACTTCTCCAGTGGGAAAACCTTCCAACTTTCCTGTTACTTCTTGGTAGGCGTCTATATCAGCGCTTCCAAATTTTGGCCGGGGCGCTGTGGCCATTGTTGCTGTGACGCGCGGTCCTTTCACATTGAGCAAGTGCGGTGTGAAAAGGCCTTAATGAGTCAACGTTCAGTGATTTCCGTAACAATATACAGACATTCCATCATCAGAATCAGAATCAGAATCATCTTTATTTGCCAAGTATGTCCAAAACACACAAGGAATTTGTCTCCGGTAGTTGGAGCCGCTCTAGTACAACAGACAGTCAATTTACAGAACACTTTGGAGACAAAGACATTGACAAAAAACAACAACAAACAACAATTGTGCAAAAAGATGCAGAGTCCTCAGTTCGAATGGCTAATATCGCAATAGTCCGGTACTCAATGTCATGTTGAAAATGGGCATCTGTGTGAAAACATAATCAATAGAGTCATCAAATTAAAGCTAGTGAGTTATTGTCATCCGCAGTGTTAAATAAACCGGCTAAAATTAATAAGTGTTATGGTCACTGCACAGTTGTGAATATTTTTAGTGTGAAATATCTTTTGTTGGAGTCATTATGTGCACCTGGACAGAATATGTAACAATGTTTATTGTTTAGATGTTTATGCTGATGTAGCTAAAGGCTACCCACCCTCATTCTGACCCCGGTGTGCCAAAATCAATGACACAATGCTGACTTGCAGTAAAAATGATTAGCCAACCGCTTTGATAAATAATCCCCGTTATCCAAGAGAGCTATTGTGTGTGTGTGTTTGTGTGTGTGTGCGTGCGCGCACGTGTGTGTGTGTGGTTGTGTGTGTGTGTGTGGATTGACAACAATCAAAACATCACACAATATCTGGATCTCAGCACTACCGTCATAAGGTTGATGGGGTGGACTGGAGGGGTGGGGGGGAGTGGATCCTTGCTGGAAACAACAGATTTCGACCCGGTCCTGGATCATATGAAGCAAAAAAAAAAAAGTGTTAGAGCAACCTCAAGCTGTTAAACTAGATTACACGACTACCTCCACAATGGCTGGATTTGAAGATAAATTGGTATCAGTTCAAGGCAGGAGGTGATTCATTGTCTCGAGAGAATGTTATTGTCAGTAGTCATTTTAACTAAGTTGAATACATGTATCACAGTCACTGATGGTGTAGTGGTAGACTCGCCTGACTTTGGTGCAGGCAGCGTGGGTTCAGTTCCCACTCAGTGACGGTGTGAATGTGAGTGCGAATGGTTGTCCGTGTCTATATGTGCCCTGCGACTGACTGGCGACCAGTTCAGGGTGTAGTCTGCCTTTTGCCCGAAGTCAGCTGGGATAGGCTCCAGTGTCCCGCGACCCTAACCAGGATAAGCGGTGTTGAAAATGGATGGATGGACATGTATCACAAGAACTATGACTCTTGTCAGCCCCTACACCAGTGCTCAGGGCACAACTCAAAACCTAAATTAAAGAAGGCATTATATATACCTGTTCTGGCCTCACAGGTATACCCTTTAGATCCTTGAAATTGTTTGAGACAAGTGAGATTTGCCTTATTTTTTAATGGTTGTGATTGAATTCCATTCATGTACTTTTGTACCCGTGAGCTAACTTATTTTGGTTTAGTTTTCTTCTTACTTTGTCATTTTATTTTCCTCCACTTTGAAGTTACTTTCAGTAGATATAAGATATTCCAGAGAATGTGGCTACTATGCGAATGATTAGTAAATGAATCACTATTATGCATTATAAAGGGCTCCGCTGTCTTGACACATGTTCAAATAATTAAAATCAATTGGTCACCATCCTTAAAACAACTTTCCTTCCAAGAACAAGCTGTAATCTTCCTCTTCATGTATGTTACCATGAGTGTCACTCATCAAAGTTCAGGGTTAGCACACAATTTATTGTTTTATATGCATTTACAGTGCCTTTAAAACTGTTTTGTTATGTTATAGTTCTACTTACAATGAACTCAAATACAAATCAATCAATGGTGGACTAACGTCCCACACAACATGTGTTCAACCTTTTGAGGTTTCAGTGTTCTACTAAAATGTATTTTTAACTCAAATGGGATAAAGAAATGATGACATTTGAAAGATTGCAACTGTAAAAGTCATCTTACCCCAGAGAGAAACACTTATGCTACAATTTGATAGAACAGGCTTGTTGTTTCAGTATCATTCACCACATGCTCTTTAAACTGTGACATTAAACTCAGTATTTGGAGTCAAATGAGTATTTCTTCATAGCTTGTTTGATTTTGACTTTGGGTGCATCTTTGGGTGTTGTATGACTCAAAACACAATTCTGTTGTTGGAAAACGATTCATTAGACAATTAAGATGTTTGGAGGGCATTCTTCTGCATCTCTCACCAACCAAGGCGTTCCCTGGGGTGCCAGACTACTTGGAAATATGATTTAATTTTTCCATTTGACTGCTAGCCTGCAACAAAGTCACTTTTAATTGACAAAATGTATTTTGAGAAGCAAACTCAATGGAACAGACTGTGTGCAGTGCAGCTGAACAGATCTTGAAACCAGATAGAAGGCTTGTGGTGTCGCTTTGTTTCTGTGGGGTCTTCGTCTGAGTCTGATTGGATGTTTCGTTTTTCCGATTGGTGACTGCTACTCAGTTTTTCCTTTCTATCTGCCTAACACATTTCTGACCTTTGCAGGTGTTATCAATTTGTGAAAGCTCATTTATACATAATTCCAACACAAGCTAGTATAATAAAAGAAAATAACTAAAATGTTCTGACAGCAAACAATGAACAGGTTATGTAGTCAGCAAATATTGACCATAGTGGGTTTTAGGTTGTTTTAGTTCTCTTTTTGTTACTGTTCAATTACTTATGAGCAATGACATGCATACCTTTCAATTTGGAAATAACACAGGGTGGTACAGTGTAGTGAGTGACCATACACTGCCTAATTGTATGTACAATAATGCAAATAAATAACAATAAAATGTTTAAAATGTGGTTGCTGTTCTTTAAAAAGAGTTCTTTTTGTGAAGTTAAATAAAGGTGTCCTCATGTACTGTATTTTTGGCATCATGTTTTTATTTTGCAAAATACTGGAAATATTACTGAGGATTTGGATTATAATGAAGACATGAGCTTTTGGCCACACTTGAGCTTATTATAATCAGGTTGTTAGGTCATCGGAGGGTACTGATTATTTTAAAGCAGTTGGATGCAATGAATGACATCATGTGCTTTGTACTTTTGTATTCAAATGCAATATACAAGAGTTTTTGGCATTGAATCAACAAGGTTGAGCCTTACAACTGTGCTCACAGCCATGCATTCATCCATTTGATACAGTAAAGTAGCTCTTATAGTGTCCAAGGTCAAGGGGACTCTGTAGGAAATGTCAGCTGACAATGCTGCTTTTCCACTACAGCATCCCTGCTTGGCTTAGCTATGCTCACCTTGTTATCTGCTTAAAAAAAAACTGCGTAAACAACTTGCATTGAACGCGTCAGTCAGAATGAGTCATGTTGACAAACAATGGAGACGCATAAGGTCGTCCTGTGTTTACTTCTGAGCATGTGACTGTTCATAGTTGTTAAGGACAGATTTTACTTGAGAGGAGAAGGAGGGCAGGAAAAACAAAACAGAAACAGTTTAGTAGAGATTCTAGAGAATAATACTTCAACTTTCAGAGCTCAAGCACAGCAGCAGGGTAAGCGTGTGTGTTTATTTTTGTCATTTGGTGCAATGTATCCTCAAAAGTTACAGGGATGTCGTGATGATGAATCTGCATGCCACACAAAGGCCCTCAGTTTACGACCACATTCCATAAATACAGTGGCGACATAACCTGGATTTGGATGTAAGTTTGTACTTGCTGTAGTCTTGTCACTAACCTTTACCTACAGTTGTAATTTGACCAATAAACTTCTCGGCCAAAAATATGAAACAATCAAATGAAAAAAACTGTAAGTATGTAACAGTAAGTATCTTCTTGCTGTGAGGCAGTAGCATGCAAAGGTGTGGTGATGCCCGTGACCAACATTGATGGGGGGCTACTGACTGAGTTTCTCGATTGGAAGCCATTCGTCGATGAGGGGGAATGGCTTACGTTGCAGGCATCGAGATTTAGAAATCAATAGCTTCATTGACACTCTGATTGCATGCTCCAACCACCTACCTAATTTGGATGCCCCTCCTTATATGGAGCCTGAGGGCCACCGTCCCATTGCCCCCCCAGCACGCCACTGCTGTGAGGCGACAGTCCTAACAAAAGCTCTACTACGCTGCCAAGATATGTATTCCTCATAGTCATTTGTATTTTGCGCAAAGATCCCAGAGTTATTTCGATCCTACCTATGGTTGGCAGATGTATTGTTTTAAGAGAGTCCTCACTACCACATGGGATTTAGAGTAGCTATACTATATTTATATTGGACTGGATTTTATTTAGGAGCCCACAGAGCTCTTTGATGGTGAATTAATATCGATGGATGTGGTTTGTGTTGGCAGGGAAGACAGTGTTGAATGCTAATTGTTTTGAAGGGCACAGGATTTGTTGGTTGTTATGGTAACGGGAGACTGCAGATGTGCTGTAGATAAACACTAAATGAAAGAAAATGAGGATAAGGTGGACAGGCATACTAACAAATATACTGCATATAGCCATGTGAAACACACAGTTATATGAAGTATCTCATCGACCCTGAGTTGCTATGACAACTGGGTCAGCGTCACTACAGTATCACCTTCTTAAAGTCCCTGTAAAGGGCTTAAATTTGACACACCACCAAGAAGTCTTGTTAACAAGCCTGCCAAATTTGAATGAATAAAAAAAAAAATCCCCAAGTATATGAAATCAGGCTTCAAAAAGGTAAAATATTGAGACATCTTGAAAAGTGCCCTACTGAGCTTTCCACTGTCACTCAAATGGTTTTCAACGTCTAGCATATGCCTACACATCCCTATATGTTTGAGCCGTGAAATGATGTCCACTTAAAGCCTCCAATGGCTGGAATATATCCCACCAAGTTGTCGTGGGGCTTTTTCATGCAGCGATGAGAGGCATTAGCTGCCTGGGATCCTGTTAACAGACTTCCGAATGCCGAGGACCGGCATCCAATAAGTCACAGACTCACTCGATTTTGGGTCATGTCTGGGTCCACAAATATAGCACATCTATGAATTCACTTAGAGGACCTTTAAAAATTGGATGTAAATTGTGCTGTAATTCTTGATCCCTGGGGTATTTTGACGAAAGCATGTCACAGACATGTTATTAATATACCTGGGAACTGCAGAATATGTCTGTCTCCTTTAACGTCAATGTGGCATGTCTGGGATGTGTGTTAAATTTGATTTACCAACCTGTGCACACAGTTTAAAACTCAGCAGAGTAAGCAGACAAATGTATCAGGTCTGAATGTTACTTCATTGAAGTCTATTTGTTGGCTAGAAACTGTCATGTTTTATCCTGCGATGACTTAAACTTAATTCTAGGATTTATTGTAATAATTTGAATAATACTGCTCTATTTTAGGCACTGACTTTATCAACATATATGCCATTACACAAGATTTTGTGGAGGTTTTTCAAGGAAAACTACACATTTGTGAGGTATCATGTTTAGCGGGTGAGCAGCTGCTCGCTAAACGGTTTTAGAGAGATTTATCTTCCTGACTGCCAACTGCAACTGTGCTCATTTTCTCACCCACCATATGCCAAAAAGAAGAAAAAATAAGCTAAACACACACACACACACACACAAATGTACCAAATAAAGTTAATGCTGGTGGTTGTTTTGTGTAGTGTTACTTTTTGTCAGTTTGTCATTACTAATTTATTTTGAATTGATATATGCTACTGTGCAAAAAAAACTTTTATTAGGTTGATCATATTTTGGTTGCTATAAAAGAAGACGCTGTATTTTCCTTCAATCCATTTTCTGAGCCGCTTCTCCTCACTAAGGTCGCGGGTGTGCTGGAGCCTATCCCAGCTATCTTTGGGCGAGAGGGTGCACCCCGAACTGGTTGGCAGCCAATCACAGGGCAGATATAAACAAACAACCATTTGCACTCACATTCACACCTACGGCAATTTAGAGTCCTCAATTAACCTACCATTCATGTTTTTTGGATGTGGGAGGAAACCGGAGTACCCGAAGAAAACCCACGCAGGCACGGGGAGAACTTGCAAACTCCAAACATGCAGGGCTGGGATTTGAACCCCGATCCTCAGAACTTTGAGGCAGATGTGCTAAGAAAAATGCAAATTGTGAAATCCTGCATGACTTTTAAATCATGGCCGGACAGTATTTTTAGGCCTAAAAATATGGATGACTGCTCAACCTAAAAGTTAATTAATTAATTTATTTATTTCCATCCACCCATCCATTTTCTGAGCCGCTTCTCCTCACTAGGGTCGCGGGCGCGCTGGAGCCTATCCCAGCTATCATCGGGCAGGAGGCGGGGTACACCCTGAACTGGTTGCCAGCCAATCGCAGGGCACACATAAACAAACAACCATTCGCACTCACATTCACACCTACGGGCAATTTAGGGTTGTCAATTAACCTACCATGCATGTTTTAGCGATGTGGGAGGAAACCGGAGTGCCCGGAAAAAACCCACACGGGCACGGGGAGAACATGCAAACTCCACACAGGCGGGGCCGGGGATTGTTTGTTTGTATGTGTCCTGCGATTGGCTGGCAACCAGTTCAGGGTGTACCCTGCCTCCTGCCCGATGATAGCTGGGATAGGCTCCAGTGCGCCCGCGACCCTAGTGAGGAGGAGCGGCTCAGAAAATGGATGGATGGATGGATTATTATTATTTTTTACAGCACTGATTTTGACTTACTAAACAGCAAAATATGCCTGTGAATATTCTCTTTCATTCAGGTCATTTCATTCTCAGGGCATTGAATCGATGGCAACTGTACTGTTCTGGTTGTCTTAGAGAAAACAACCAGAACAGTCCAGTTGCCATCGATTCAATGCCCTGAGAATAAAGAGCAACAACGCACAACCGGTTTTGTAAATGTGTTTTGAGTGGCAGTGCATGGGCCAAGAAAGAACTAACTTAATAATTAATTTTACTGACTATCGAGATCTATGTACGAGTTAGTACGGCAGTGATTCTCAAACAATCCAATTTCAATTAAGTGGTTCAAAAATATTATTTATTACAAATAATATATCTTTGCTCATCTATCTACTATCTATAATTATTGCTCTTCGACAGGGCAGAAAGTACAATTAAACTGTGTATCCACCTGTTTCAATTCATACAAGCGAATGATGCCTTTGTGTTCAACTCTACAGGCTCCAGATTTCACACTAAGTAAATTTATGAGTAAATTGTGACAAGATCATCAATATTTCAGTATATATAATAACTGTTATTTTTTTTCTTTGGTGCTGCGCTTGAAGATTTTTGTAATCTTAAATCTATTCCATGGCTCAATACAGATTGTGAAACATTGTACTATGGCAACCCTGTACCCACCCAAGCCCTTCTGTTCATTATCTTTCATGAATCAGGAAATGGCCTGCTAAAACAAACTCAAATAGACATTCCATGTTTAGTTTCACTATTGATGGCAATTTGTCCTTGGTGGAAGTCTGCTCTCTACTGAATGACATTTTAGCAATATGTGGTCATTATAGCAATGCTACAACAACAAATCTAATGGTGGCCCAAGACTTTTTCCACAATGTTGTGAGTTGCGTAATGTGTGTGGCAGTCATGAATTGTGCTTAGGAGAGTGCTTACCCATACAGCTGTGCTAATTACAACTTCCTCTGGAGGGCATTCTCATTCAAGTGACCCTCATATATTTCATAAACCCTATTAACCTCTACCCCCCTTCACAATAATTGCTGGTATCCCTTTATTGTAAGAGCAATAAATGCTGCTAGGGAATGATTAGCCTACAGCATTATTAAGAAACAATGACTTTTTCATTACCAATAGGCCTAACGGAAGGCCCATTTCTTAAGTGAAAGTTGGGATGTGATTTTGGAACTATTGTGCTAAATAGAGCAATGGACAGCCATGCTTAAAATTAGGACTTTTTTTTTTTTGTATTGGTGGGTGAAATTGGTTAGATGATAAAATTACATCCTAGTTCAGTTTTGTGTATGATAACTTACAGTATCGGATAATAATAATGCTCGCAGTTTTGCCAGACTTACCATCACTCCAGTCATTCTGTCTGCAGCCCAGATTTGCATTTAAAAACATCAATTTTTCTGAGCCGCTTCTCCTCACTAGGGTCGCGGGCGTGCTGGAGCCTATCCCAGCTGTCATCGGGCAGGAGGCGGGGTACACCCTGAACTGGTTGCCAGCCAATCGCAGGGAACATAGAAACAAACAACCATTCGCACTCACAGTCATTCCTACGGGCAAAATCTATCCAAAATGCAAGGTTATCTGGGATTTGGAATGGATTTCTACAGGGCGGCATGGTTAGCACATCCTCACAGTTCTGAGGACTGGGGTTAAAATCCCGGCCTCGCCTGTGTGGAGTTTGCAAGTTCTCCCCGTGCCTGCGTGGGTTTTCTCCAGGCACTCCGGTTTCCTCCCACATCCCAAAAACATGCATGGTAGGTTAGTTGAAGACTCTAAATTGCCCATAGTGTCACGGTTAGGGTGTTAGAAGGCGAGGAAGGCAAGGCAAAAACGTGGAGGACAAAAGTGCAGGGAAGCAGGGAGGCAAGGCAGGAGTCTCAAAAATTATATTTAATTTAAAAAAAAAAGCAAACAAGGAACATGGATAAAGCAAACTAAACAAGAAATAACCGAAGTAACAAAGAAACACTTGAATAAACCTAAAACTGGAAACAAAACATGACTGGTGAGTAAGACGTGGCACAGAGAGAGATAATGACACCTGACAATGATAATGAACCGACAAGAACTGAAAGAAACAATGGAACAAAATACAAACAGATTGACAAGGCAACGAAGAACCCCTGGACAAGACACGAGTGGCTGGAGGGAGCTGATTGGTTGACACAAGGTAGAAGGTTGATGAGAACAGGTGGACAACAACTAAAGGAGCACACAAAACATTAACAACATGGAACACAGGAAAACATGAAACAAAACCAAACACAACCCAAACCAAAACATAGACCATGACACATAGGGGTGAATGTGAGTGTAAATGGTTGTTTGTTTCTATGTGCCCTGCGATTGGCTGGCGACCAGTTCAGCGTATACCCCGCCTCTCGCCCGAAGATAGCTGGGAAAGGCTCCAGCACGCCTGCGTCCCTTGTGAGGATAATTGGTTCAGAAAATGGATGGATGGATGGATTTCTAAACAAATAAAGAATGTGATAGGATGGATGAACTCGAAACTATTATCTCAGATCTCATAGATCCAGCAAAGTCCTGAAACATTTTCCCATGTTTGCTAAAAAAAGAACAGACCACAATGCACCAAGGTCAAGGAGCAACAAATATACTGAAAACACAATTCTGCAACTCCTAGAAAACAGAAGAAGTGCCCTGGAGAAAATAGACAAAAAACACAGCAAGACATGCATGAGAAGCTGCTGAAGAACTCGCCCATCAAAAGGCTCACCCAACCAGAAAATGGTGTCTTAGCCAGGGGACTGAATTTTGAGCTATCACTGGAACAGATACTGAAAGCTGATATTATCATGGATACAGAATCAGTGGCTGAAATACACCTTGACCGTTACCTGTGTGAGAGCACCACCTTCCAAGAAATAAGCCAGAGGCGTCACAAAAGAGACACCAAGATATCATCTTATTCTAACCACTATATTATGTATGCGCTCAATTGTCGCAACATAGGTTATACCTGCACGATGAAACAAGATCCAAGATCAGAACTGTATAAAAATCTGGCTTCTGAAGATGACTAGAACAACACTCAACGTGGCACACACCTCCTCCAAGGCCAAATAATCCCAAACCTGCGGAGATAACGTGTTTGATAATTCATGTGAGGCCACCCTGTATCACTCAAGCTCTATCATCTGGGTCTGGTTGGTCACTTGCACCCATTTGGGCCCAATACAAGGAGACTGCAATAATCTATCCATCCATCATTTTCCTTTTTTAGTTGTCCTCTTGGGGATTGCAGGTGGGCTGGAGCCTATACTAGCTGACTTTTTTTAAGACGCAGGGTACACCCTGGACTAGTTGGTAATCAAATATATAAACATTGAAAAACAACCATTCACACTCACACTTATTAACAATTTAGGGTTGGGATATGTGAGGGGGAAAAAAAATCCATGCAAAGGGAGAACATGTTAACTCCACAAGGCCATGTTTCCAACCCAGAACCTCTTGACTGTGAGCCAGATGTGCTCACCCTGACAGACTGTACGACTTTAACAATTAAAAGTGAAAATAACGGTTATTATATCTGCAGCTTCATTTCTATTCGCACCTTTGCATGCACAGTCTCAGAGCAAAATGAAAACACACCCGGAGCCTGAATGGTTTGATCCTCTAAGACATCAGAAAACTGTTTTAGCTGAGGTTTAGAAAAAGGTTTGAACAAACTGGACTTGACAACAGACTTGGGTATTTTATTTTTTAGTATTTTCCCCCCAAAATGTTGGTGGTGGTGGTGCTAATTTTGTGCCTTTAAAATTTTTATTTTTTACATTTTTTTTGCAATCATCCATTTGACATGCCATCATTGGCAGCTTCATTTGTATGCACAACCTGTAGAAAATACAAGGTCCTTTTTGTCTAAACCACAAGACGCATTTGAGTGACAGGACAGCTGACATGAAAATAAATTTTCTAGGTGGATGCCAGTGAGCTTGCTAATTGGAACTACAGATGGACTGGGCAAAACAATCTCATTTGTGCATAATTGACACATTTTCACATGCAAATTTGAAACAGTAATATTTCAGCAGCGGTGCTGACAGTTTGGGACATTTTGTTGTTGTTTTTTTTTCCTGTCGTCTATCTACTTCTCTTGGGAGAAATGCCTCATAATGTATTCTTTACCTGACTGAATCCAAAGATGTTTTAAAAGATGTAATTAGAATTTGTATAAAAGTAATTCATCTGTCTTGTAGTGTATATGAGTTGAATAAAAATGTAATTAATTTAGGAGAAAAGAATAAGATGGAAGTGACGCCTGCGTAACTTACGGTTTAGCGTAATTTTAAATTACAGGGTTATAAATCAAGCTATTTTATCTAGTAAAGGGGCACCACGTCACTTTTTAGATGTATAAAACTTCAGGACAAAGTGACGACAAACCTTTTATCCTCTCTCTAGTAATAAGAAAGTTCATCCAAAGAATTCCATACCAGATTGGTTGTGGCCCAGGTTAACAACATCTGCCACCAGCGGCGTTAACCTACAGGGCGCCAGTGGAAATTCAGCTACTGTGGGTCGAAGACGGAGAGGTGGAAAGAGGGTTCTTAGGCAGAAAGAAAAGAGGAAAGCACAGAGCCTAGAACTGAATGTGGGGACTTTGAATGTTGGGACGATGACAGAAAAAGCTCGGAAGTTGGTTGACATGATGATTAGGAGAAAGGTTGATATATTGTGTGTTCAGGAGACCAGGTGGAAAGGCAGTAAGGCTAGAGGTTTAGGGGCAGGGTTAAAATTATTTTACCATGATTAGATGGGAAGAGAAATGGAGAAAGGTTATTTTAAAGGAAGAGTTAGCTAAGAATGTCTTGTGGTGAGAAGAGTATCAGATCGAGTGATGAGGCTGAAACTCGATACCGAGGGTGTTATGTATGATGTGATTCGTGGCTATAGCCCAAAGGTCGGATGTGACCTAGAGGTGAAATAGAAATTCTGGAAAGAGATAGACGAAGTAGTTTTGAGCATCCAAGACATAGAGAGACTTGTGATAGGTGCAGATTGTAATGGACATGTTGGTGAAGAAAACAGGGGTGATGAAGAAGTGATCTTTTTGGTGATCCCAAGACACACACAACACACTCTCATACACTTATACACACACCCGCACACGTACCTCACCTTCTAGTGTACTAGGTGCAGTCCTCTCCTGGATCTCCCTCACTGTGGCTGCAGCGGCTGGGGTCCTTGGCAAGTGCTGCCTCCGTTGGATGGGTGGTGTCACAAGTGCCTTCCCCAGCTCATCGAGAAAGATGCGCCTCTTGTACAGCTTTGACACATTCCAGTCAGGAAAGATCTTAGTCCAGATGACAAACGCATTATGGGCCGATAGATTGATCATGTTATGAAAGATGACCAATGGCCAGCATGCAGTCATTGGCTTGGTGCTGTAGGACCATGTTACTTTGTCCAAGTTGTCTACCCCCCCCTTTGGTGGCATTGTAATCCAGGATCATGCTTGGTTTTTGGTCCTCTCTTGGGCTGATTTCAGCAGTTTTGTGCAGTGCTCATGAGCACAAATTTTTTTCCCTTTTTGGGGCAGTAAGACACTAGGGCTGTGGTGTCTGTGAAGGCAAACATGAAGATTGACTGACATATTTGGGGATGAAGACCACTGTATTTCACCATTTTCTTGTCTTGGTTGGAGGGATAGGAATATCAATTCCCTCATCTGGTTCAAAATCAGAATCAATAGAATCAGAATTTAGCTCAAGATAGTCTTCATCTTCAGACACATCCTCCTCTATTTCACGGTCATGATCAAAGATGACTTCCAGAGCCTTCTGGACTGTCTTCCTTTTGCTTCTGTTGCTCATTTTGGAAAGGTCTGCCTGACAGAGTGTAATGTTGGTCGGACTCCCATGCAGAGAATCTTTTATGTTTTGCCCCTCCCCTGTTGAGTGTACACTGAACACACTTTGTGTGTGTGTGTGTGTGTGTGTGTGTGTGTGTGTGAGTGAGTGAGTGAGTGAGTGAGTGAGTGAGTGAGTGAGAGACTAAGTCTCACAGTTACAAAGAAAGAAATACGCTGACATTTCTGACACCCTTTTACCTCCAGTTTGACTGGTGGGTCAAATTGACCCGAACAGTATCTATGTGATATAAACATGCAGGGGGTGGTTGCAAATATGTGAGATGAACCATTTTCATTTTATATGTTGATTGCACTAATTAAGGCAAGCAGAAGAAGTTTCATGCTGCAAAAATACTTTTAACTATTTTTCCTAGATCTTCAAACCTTAAAACGGGTCAATTTGACCCGTAACATAACAGGAGGGTTAAACCATGTGCTGGAAGCTGAGAAAGGAAGAGTGTTGTGCGGTTTTTCGAGAAGAGGTGAGACACGCTCTCGGTGGAATGGAGGAGCTTCCCGAAGACATAGGTTGGCCAGACAGAGGTTGATAGATGTGTTCAGGCGTAAGCCAACTTTTATGAACAAATGATCATCCACTTGCATTCAACTATTCCTTTTCATATTGGTCATAAAACTAAGTAATCAAACTGTCAAAGTCAGGTTGAGATAAAGCACTATGACATTAAAACACACTTACCCAGTTAAGTAAATGTCCAGTGGCAACACTGAACACAAAAACTCTGTAAAATATCATTGTTGCCATCAAGCACATAAACTAGAAAGTGAAAAGGTTTTGAGCCATTTTTAAACAATTGTTGGAAAATGTCAAAATCCTCTGATTTCAGCCTCTCAGATGTGAAGATTTTCTGTTTTCCTTTGTCCGCCATGAAAGTAGACAAATTGTTGTGTTTTAAGCGACATTTTTGCTGATTTTCTCATTTGTTTTGAATCAAACACTACCCCAGTCATTCCTTAACTTTTAGCATGAAAGGGCCCAATTTGAAATAAAAAAACCTCTGAAGCGCACCAAAACCTCAACACGAGACGAGGATCAGTCAATCCTAAATGTCATTTTTATAATGAGAATAAGTGTATATGAAAATGTTTCATATATATATTGTACTAATATGTTGTGTTATGTTGTACATAATGTTTCACTTGTTCCACACTATCCTCGCTTAAGTTGTGCAATCTGTTGCCCTCTCTGTGCCTGCTAATCTTGGTAGCCAAGAGCAAGTATTCTTGTATTTTTCAATTAGTTTCTCCTGGTGTTTTTGACCTTTCTTTAGTATTTCCTTCCCCTCGCCTTTGTCTTTTCCGTGGTGTTTTTTTCTCCCCATCTAATCTTTTGTTTGGCCTTTGAAACTGAAGCTACTTGAAGATCAAGATTCAGTTTCATAGTCATACATTTGGCTGCTCATTTATTATTGACATGCTGTAAGCAAGGCAACTATTTGTAACGCTGTAAACCAATCAGTAAGCAAGAGATTGTAATACACTGTATACAAAAAAGTGCACAGGACAAATTGACAGCTTTATTCAAACAACAGGGTAGCAAGCTCAGAAACTCAGTCCACTGTACCTTTGCAGAGAAGTTTTAATTAGCAGCTTCCTGAAAAATCTCTTCTCTTCTCTAACACAAATACAGTATGAATTACTTTGGCTGCAATACAGGCAGTTCGTGTCGACAATAAGGTCAACAAATGTGCTGAAACCTTAATTTTGTTGCGTTGTTAGCTTGTGATGGTATTTTCAATCCAGAAACAGATTATGCCTACATTGGAAGCATGGGGGTTACAAGAGGTTTTTGAAACTAAGGGATTTCGTCTCCTTAATTGCAACTGTAAAAATCTAATTGTTTTGGAAGTTTTATATAATTTTTATTTTTTATTTTTTTTCAGCATTTTATGGGTTATCATTTGGTGGGACTCTAAATAATGCAGTTTGCACTGGCACAAGCCAGTGCAAACTGTAGCCCGGTCCCAAGCCCGGATAAATGCAGAGGGTTTCGTCAGGAAGGGCATCCGGCTTAAAACTTTGCCAAACAAATATGAGCGTGCATCCAAAGAATTCCATAACGGATCGGTCATGGTCCGGCTTAACAACGTCCGCCACCGGCGCCGTCAACTTGCAGGGCGCTGTTGGAAATTCAGCTACTGTGGGTCGAAGTCGAAGAAGAAGAGGTAGAAAGCGGGTTCTTTGGCAGAAAGAGAAGAGGAAAGCACAGAGCCGAGAACTGAATGTGGGGACTTTGAATGTTGGTACCATGACAGGAAAATCTCGGGAGTTGCTTGACATGATGATTAGGAGAAAGTTTTATAAAACAGTGGTGAGGCCAGCCATGATGTACGGATTAGAGACAGTGGCACTCAAGTGACAACAGGAAGCACAGCTGGAGGTGGCGGAAATGAAGATGTTGAGGTTCGCTCTCGGAGTGACCAGGTTGGATAAAATTAGAAATGAGCTCATCAGAGGGACAGCCGAGGTTTGATGTTTTGGAGACAAAGTTAGAGAGAGCAGACTTCGATGGTTTGGACACGTCCATAGGAGAAATAGTGAGTATATTGGTAGAAGGATGATGAGGATGGAGCTGCCAGGCAAGAGAGCAAGAGGAAGACCAAAGAGAAGGTTGATGGATGTCGTGAGGGAAGACATGAGGGCAGTTGGTGTATGAGAGGAGGATGCGGGAGATAGGCTTACATGGAAAAGGATGACGCGCTGTGGCGACCCCTAAAGGGACAAGCCAAAAGGAAAAGAAGATTTGTTGGGGCTCTAAATATTATTGATTGGCCATGTGGAGGTGTGCACTCCTCTTATTCCCATTGAAGTTTACAACTGGACAGGAAGCAGAACAATCTCCAATCATATTCAAGCCAATTGCAACATCAAACAACCAGAGGCAGAGGCAACCGAAGGTATATCCAGTACCATTTGTTCCCTTCTCCTGGCTGTAGCACTGACAGTTGTTGACCATGAGTTGTACAGCGCGTCAGTGACTATGTGATTAGGCTACAGGAGTGCATTCCACAATGCAACAATTTATCATGCAGAAATGTCACGCCTATTCACTACTGTATAACATTGTTGGTTGCAAACAGTATATACTGTACATGTTGCCATTATTCGCACAATCCATTTAATTCCCTCATCCACCCAATAGCTACAGTGCCATGAAAAAGTATTGGCCCCCTTGTCAAATTTTTATTTTAGAGTATAGTTTCCCCACTTAAATGTTTAAGATCATCAAACAAATGTAAATATCAAAGATAACCCAAGTAAATACAAAATGCAGTTTTTAAATGGAGATTTTATTTATTAAGGAAAAACATAAAAACTGTGTGGACCACCCTCAGCAGCAACAACTAAAATAAAGTGTTTTCTATAACTGGCAATGAGTCTTTCACATGTGGAGACATTTTGTTCCACTCTTCCTTGCAGATTTTTTTATTTTTTTTTCCGAGCATGAAGTGCCTTTTTAAGGTCCTGCGACAGAATTTCAATAGGCTTCAATAAGATTTTTTGCTCATGAGCAGAATTCATGGTTCCATCAATCACGGCAAGTCATACAGGACCTGAAGGAGCAAAGCAGCACCAGATCATCACACTACCACTACCAAGTTTGACTGTTGCTATGATGTTCTTTTTTTAAAATGCTGCATTACATTTATGCCAGATGAAGGAAGGACAGGACAATATAGGACATGATGGGAAGCATGTAGGACAGAGGTAGTGGACCCGGCTGAACAACTGAAGTGTGGTGGGAGTGGCTATGTAAATTCTAAACGTCTTTAAAAACAGAGTGCAAGTGAGGGGATACCCAGGAAATTTGCACAGTTATAAGTGTTATCACAATGAGTGAGTGGCCCTACACATAGAATATTCTTCCAAATGTCTTGGGAATTATTCAGATGTTGTTGTTGTTGTTTTGCAAAAGTAAGATGAGTCTTTATGTTCTTTTCAGTCAGCAGTGGTTTTCGCCTTGGATCTCTGCCATGGGTGCAATTTCTGCCCGGTCTCTTCCTTATTGGACGGACCTTAACTGAGGCAAGTGAGGCCTGCAGTTCTTTATATGTTGTCTTGGGTTACTGTGTGACCTCCATGATGAATCTGTCATGATCTGTATCCTGCAGTTCCTCTGCAAGGCGTTTGCCTTTTTTCTTTCTCCCCAGCACTAATCACCTCCTCGCCCGCACACCTGGTTCCAATCAGCACTCATCACTGCGTGCACTTAAGCCTGCCTGTTCCTGTGTTCCAGTGCCAGGGTATTCTCGCACCTCTGTTGTACACCGGCCGACTCATTGCTCCAGCTTGTGAGAAAGACTCCCAGATTACTTGTGCTTGTACTTACTTGTTTTTCCTCATCCTTCTCCAGTGCCTTCCTGTGCCTCATAATTAACCTCCTGCATGGTAGAGCTGCTCGGTGGGCTACCGCTTTGTGGCATAATTCCTCCCCCTTGTTAATCTGTTTTGACTTGTTTTCCGCCAAACTCACTAAGGTTTTTGACCACCCCATTAAGGGCAGTCCCTTACTCAGGGCTCCAAATCCGTAGCCTCATACTTGATCGATGTCTGAATTGAGGCTGAATTCAGGATTTTTGCTAAAGGGCTGTCTGAACGGCTCAAGGATGAGTTAGCGGCCAGAGAAGAGCCCACCTCGTTGGAGGGGCGAATTTCATTGGCCATTAAAATAGACTATCGTCTTAGAGAAGGACATAGAGAGAGAGAGAGGATAAATCCCGCAGTCTAGCACTCTCTGCAGGCTTTGCCCGTCCAGCAACACCGCTGCATGCGGAAACCCCTACTGCCTCCTCATCATCCCCCAGTGGACTGGAGGAGCCTCTGCAACTGGGCAAGACCCATCTAGACCCTCTGGATCGTCAGTGCTGTTGTAGTCACTGGCTTTGCATTTACTCTCACTGTCACTGGCTTTTGCAACTCTCACTGTCTTCACTCAGCCGTCCCAACCTCCAGTAAACCTCAGCCGCCAGTAGCACCACTCGATCTCTCCCTGGTCCCGGAAGAATACCACAATCTCTCTCCGGTTTTCTGTAAGGATTTGGCCATCTCCTACCCCTCCACCGCCTTATGACTGCGCCATCGACCTTCCTGGAGTTCCTCTCCCCTAGAGTTGCCTCGTCAACCTTTCCTGCCCTGAAAAGATTGCCATAGAGAACTACATCAGTGACTCCCTAGCCTCTGGACTAATTCGGCCTTCCTCCTCCCCACTGGGGGCTGGTTTCTTCTTTGTTGGGAAGAAATATTCCACTCTCCACCCCTTATTGACTTCCATGGGCCCCACGACAACCATCAAGAACAAATCCCCGCTGCCCCTCATTGACCCATCATTTGAACTCCTATGCGACGGAAGTACTTTAGTGGGGACACAACTCCAAAGTGACCTGTCATCCCGGAATCACTCGAACCCTCCAATTCCTCCAACAACACTTCTGGTGGCCCTGGTCCCACATTGCCTTGGACTTTGTTACTGGCCTCCCCCCCTCTGAAGGTAACACCATCATTCTTACCGTCATAGATCGTTTCTCTAAGTGTGTCCACTCCGTGGCCCTTCCCAAGTTACCTTCTGCTCTCGAGACCGCTAACCTTCTAGTCCTCCACATGTTGTAACTTCACGGAATACCCATAGACATTGTCTCGGACCGAGGTCACGTGTTCTCCTCCCAGGTCTAGAAAGAGTTCTGTAAGGCGGTGGGCGCAGCAGTCCGTCTGTCTTCTGTCTACCATCCGCAGTCCAACGGTCAGACGGAGCGTGCAAATCAAAATCTGGAGTCTGCTCTTCGCTGCGTTACCGCACACAATCCTGTCTCCTGGAGCACCTTTCTCCCGTGGGGTGAGGTGGGGGTGTACTGTCAAGATCTGTGCCCTGCAGTTCCTTTGCGTGGCGTGGGTGGCGCCTTATGCCTCTTTTTTCCCTCTCTCTCCCCAGCACTAATCACCTCCTCGCCCGCGCACCTGGTTCCAATAAGCACACATCACTGCCCGCACTTAAGCCTGCCTGTTCCTGTGTTCCAGCACCAGAGTATTGTAAAGAGCCTACTCGTTGCCCCTGCTTGTGAAAAAGATTCCCAGATTACTTATGCCTGTACTTACTTGTTTTTCTCCTCCTTCTCCAGTGCCTTCCTGTGCCTCCAGCCACACTGCCAAGCTCACTCCCCTGCTCACGCTACCTTCTCCTGCAAGCTCCCTGCTCCTACGGACCGGGCTCAAACCTTGGAATTCTCGGCTCCGCGCTACCCTCAATAAATCCCTTTCCAACTGGTTCCTCCGTCTGTCTGCTTCTGGGTCCAGTCTAATACCACTTGATTGCAAACCGTCACAGAATCGTCACTGTGCTCTTGGAGTAATTATTGTAGGCTGGCCTCTCCTGGGAAGGTTCCTCACTGTTCCATAATTCCTCAATTTGAGGATAATGGCTCTCACTGTGGTTTGCTGGAATCCTATAAAGTTTTAGAAATGTCTTTGTAACCCTTTCCAGACTGATAGCTTTATTTATTTCTCTATTTAAGTGATTTCTTGATTTAACAGGTCTGGTCAGGTAATCAGGCTTGGGTGTGGTCCGTGAAAATGAACCAAAAAAGTGATTAGCCATTAATGATTTAACAACGGGATCCATTACTTTTTTACACAGGGCCGGGTCGCTTTCTTCTTCTTCTTCTTTTCCTTTCGGCTTGTCCCGTTAGGGGTCGCCACAGCGCGTCATCCTTTTCCATGAGAGCCTATCTCCTGCATCCTCCTCTCGAACACCAACTGCCATCATGTCTTCCCTCACGACATCCATCAACCTTCTCTTTGGTCTTCCTCTAGCTCTCTTGCCTGGCAGCTCCATCCTCATCATCCTTCTACCAATATACTCACTCTCTCTCCTCTGGACGTGTCCAAACCATTGAAGTCTGCTCTCTCTAACTTTGTCTCCAAAACATCGAACCTTGGCCGTCCCTCTGATGAGCTCATTTCTAATTTTATCCAACCTGGTCACTCCGAGAGCGAACCTCAACATCTTCATTTCCGCCACCTCCAGCTCTGCTTCCTGTTTTCTCTTCAGTGCCACTGTCTCTAATCCATACATCATGGCTGGCCTCACCACTGTTTTATAAACTTTGCCCTTCATCCTAGCAGAGACTCTTCTGTCACATAACACACCTGACACCTTCCTCCACCCGTTCCAACCTGCTTGGACCCGTTTCTTCACTTCCTGACCACACTCACCATTGCTCTGGACGGTTGACCCCAAGTATTTAAAGTCCTCTACCTTTGCCATCTCTTCTCCCTGTAGCCTCATTCTTCCCCCACCACCCCTCTCATTC
Source organism: Phyllopteryx taeniolatus (assembly GCF_024500385.1). Lineage (NCBI taxonomy): Eukaryota > Metazoa > Chordata > Actinopteri > Syngnathiformes > Syngnathidae > Phyllopteryx > Phyllopteryx taeniolatus. The sequence goes on along the minus strand of NC_084505.1, from coordinate 8,148,590 downwards.
ATGCACATATATTCTGTTTTACTTCGGCTAATCTTCATTCCTCTTCTTTCCAGTGCATGCCTCCATCTTTCTAACTGTTCCTCCAGCTGCTCCCTGCTTTCACTGCAGATCACAATGTCATCTGCAAACATCATGGTCCACGGGGATTCCAGTCTAACCTCATCTGTCAGCCTATCCATCACCACTGCAAAAAGGAAGGGGCTCAGGGCTGATCCCTGATGCAGTCCCACGTCCACCTTAAATTCTTCTGTCACACCGACAGCACACCTCACCGCTGTTCTGCTGCCCTCGTACATGTCCTGTATTATTCTAACATACTTCTCTGCCACTCCAGACTTCCGCATGCAGTACCACAGTTCCTCTCTGGGTACTCTGTCATAGGCTTTCTCTAGATCTACAAAGACACAATGTAGCTCCTTCTGACCTTCTCTGTACTTTTCCATCAACATCCTCAAGGCAAATAATGCATCTGTGGTACTCTTTCTAGGCATGAAACCATACTGTTGCTCGCAAATACTCACTTCTGTCCTGAGTCTAGCCTCCACTACTCTTTCCCATAACTTCATTGTGTGGCTCATCAACTTTATTCCTCTATAGTTGCCACAGCTCTGCACATCACCTTTGTTCTTAAAAATGGGCACCAGTACACTTTTCCTCCATTCCTCAGGCATCTTCTCACGCACTAGAATTCTATTGAACAAGCTGGTCAAAAACTCCACAGCCACCTCTCCTAGATGCTTCCATACCTCCACAGGAATGTCATCAGGACCAACTGCCTTTCCATTTTTCATTCTCTTTAATGCCTTTCTAACTTCCCCCTTACTAATCATTGCCACTTCCTGGTCCACCACACTTGCCTCTTCTACTCTCCCTTCTCTATCATTTTCCTCATTCATCAACTCCTCGAAGTATTCTTTCCATCTACCTAGCACACTGCTGGCACCAGTCAACATATTTCCATCTCTATCCTTAATCACCCTAACCTGCTGCACATCCTTCCCATCTCTATCCCTCTGTCTGGCCAGCCTGTATAGATCCTTTTCTCCTTCTAGAGTGTCCAACCTGCCATACATGTCATCATATGCCTCTTGTTTTGCCTTTGCCACCTCTACCTTTGCCCTGTGTCGCATCTCAATGTATTCCTTTCGCCTCTCCTCGGTCCTCTCAGTGTCCCACTTCTTCTTAGCTAACCGTTTTCCTTGTATGATTTCCTGTACTGTGAGGTTCCACCACCAAGTCTCCTTCTCTCCTTTCCTGCCAGAAGATACACCAAGTACTCTCCTGCCTGCTTCTCTGATCACCTTGGCTGCAGTGGTCCAGTCTTCTGGAAGCTCTTCCCGTCCACCGAGAGCCTGTATCACCTCTTCCCGAAAAGCTGCACAACACTCGTCCTGTCTCAGCTTCCACCACATGGTTCTCTTCTCTGCCTTTGTCTTCCTAATTTTCCTCCCCACCACCAGAGTCATCTTACACACCACTATCCTATGCTGTCTAGCCACACTCTCCCCTACCACTACCTTACAGTTGGTAACCTCCTTCAGATTACATCGTCTGCACAAGATGTAATCCACCTGTGTGCTTCTACCTCCGCTCTTGTAGGTCACCCTATGTTCGTGCCTCTTCTGGAAAAAAGTGTTCACTACAGCCATTTGCATCCTTGTTGCAAAGTCTACCACCATCTGTCCCTCCAAGTTCCTTTCCTGGATACCGTACTTACCCATCACTTCTTCATCACCCTTATTACCTTCACCAACATGTCCATTACAATCTGCACCAATTACGACTCTCTCTCTGTCTGGGATGCTCAGAACTACATCATCTAGCTCCTTCCAGAATTTCTCTTTCACCTCTAGGTCACATCCTACCTGTGGGGCATAGCCACTAATCACATTACACATAACACCCTCAATTTCAAATTTCAGCCTCATCACTCGATCTGATACTCTTTTCACCTCCAAGACATTCTTAGCCAACTCTTCTTTTAAAATAACCCCGACTCCATTTCTCTACACCATGGTAAAATAATTTAAACCCTGCCCCTAAACTTCTAGCCTTACTGCCTTTCCACCTGGTCTCCTGGACACACAATATATCAACCTTTCTCCTAATCATCATGTCAACCAACTCCCGGGATTTTCCTGTCATAGTCCCAACATTCAAAGTCCCCACATTCAGTTCTAGGCTCTGTGTTTTCCTCTTCTCTTTCTGCCGAAGAACCCGCTTTCCACCTCTTCTTCTTCTTTGACTTTGACTTCGACCCACAGTAGCTGAATTTCCAACAGCGCCCTGCAGGTTGACGGCGCCGGTGGCGGACGTTGTTAACCCGGGCCACGACCGATCCGGTATGGAATTCTTTGGATGAACGCTCATATTTGTTTGGCAAGGTTTTAAGCCGGATGCCCTTCCTGACGCAACCCTCTGCATTTATCCGGGCTTGGGACCGGCCTACAGTTTGCACTGACTTGTGCCCCCCATAGGGCTGCATTCGGGCCGGGTCGCTTTGAATGGTTTAAATATAATCAGCATTTATAAAAATCATTTTATGTTTACTTGGGTTATCTTTGTCTGTATCTGAAGCATTAAAGAGGGGAAACTATGCCAACATATAAGAATTTGAGGGGGCCAATAGTTTTTATGGCACTGCATAACATTTGTCCTCATTCGGGTCATGGGTGAGCTGGAGCATATCCCATCTGACTTTGGGCAAAAGGCGGGCTAGATCCTGGACTGGACACCAAACATCGCAAGAAATAGACAAACATTCCAACTCACATTCAAATGTATGGAATTAACCTTACATGCATATTTTGGGAATGTGGAAGGAAGCTAGAGTGCCTGGAGAAATGCTATGCATGTCAAGACTTCCCCATTGACTTCCAGTGATGGTGATCTATGAGTTTGATACAAAAGATGCATTCCATGGCAAACTACCACTATGATAAAAACTTTATTCACTCCACAGAAAATGCTTAAGTAAAATTTTGACATTTATAAGCGTCATACAAATGTAAGTCAACCACTGTTCATAATATGTTGCATGACCATAGCTTGTTTTTTTTTAAACACTTGTCCTTCAGATGCATTTCAAGCCCAATTTTCGGGAAATGTACTGAAGTACACATGCCATCAAAGACCATGAGAATTTAAATTTTTTATGCAACTTTAGAGGCATGTTCTTGGCTGAACCTGAAGGTTCCACTGTACTCGTTAAAAAATACATCCAAAGCGAAACTGTAGTGAATGGCTTCAACTTGAATAGTGTGCAAATATTTTAAGGACAGAAAACTTTCAATCACCATTCCAGCAGGGACATGAGTCCTGAAAAGAATGAATCATTTATAGTTGTCTGGGAATATTACTTTTATTTTTTATCCTAATGGAAAAGCCAGGGGCGGGATGGTGAACGACTGTTTAGAGTGTCTGCATCACAGTTCTGAGGACCGGGGTTCAATCCCCAGCCCCGCCTGTGTGGAGTTTGCATGTTCTCCCCGTGCCTGCTTGGGTTTTCTTGAACCCAGGTCCTCAGAACTGTGAGGCAGACGCTCTAACCAGTCGTCCACCGTGCCGCGTATATATATATATATCGATTTTCTTTACCGGTTATCCTCACTAGGGTTGTGGGCGTGCTGGAGCCTAGCCCAGCTATCTTCGGGCGAGAGGCAGGGTAAAACCTGAACTGGTCGCCAGCCAATTGGTTGTTTTGTTTGTATACCACCATTCGCACTCTCATTCACACCTACGGGGAATTTAGAGTATTCAATTAACCTACCCTGCATGTTTCTGGGATGTGGGAGGAAACCGGAGTACCCAGAGAAAACCCATGCAGGCACGGGGAGAACATGCAAACTCCACACAGGCGGGGCCGGATTTGAACCCCAGTCCTCAGAACTGTGAGGCAGATGTGCCGCCTCCTTGAATCATGTGTGAGAAAAAACATCATGCATTATGTATAAGAGTTTTTTTGGGAAGCATTTTGTTTCAAGGATAAAGGCAAACTTCAAAGGGGCATCTCCTCGCTTTCATTTTGTGCAAACAGCAACACAGCACTTCTAAATGGTCCACTTTTCTGACAATGCACGTATTCATAATCATTGTGATCAAAAACAAAACTGTAGATCAGTCACATGAGAAACAAACATTTTAGCTCCGTTTTTACGAGATTTGTAGCCCATGAGACTGATTTACACAACGAAAACATTTTATTGTGGTAGCAACGCAACTCTTTTGGTTCATTCTGCAAGAAGGGCAGAGGGTGATTCATCAAGGGATGCTATCATCAACTCGCTAATGAAAGCAAGCTTCGTCTTCTCTTGTCCATTTCACTCATTTCAGTCCGTCGCCATCTCTCTGGAAGTATTGATATTTTGCTGACATTTGTAGCATTAATATAAGCCTGATTCAGCAATGCTGTACCATAAATATCATCGATCTATAGACACCAGGCTGGCGCTGTCACTGAGAAAAATCAGTGTTTGCCACATGCTAACGGTGCAATCTTGAGTGATACACTGTGGTGTTTGGAGCGAATTCCACTATCAAAATAGTAATTTTTACTTTACTTACGTGACTTTTCTTAGTTTTGGGTGTCTTCCATAACCAAATGGATCTGTGTCAGAAAATATCCAATATGGCCAGTTAGTGCTGTGACATCTGGTCTTTTAATTTCATTACTCAATAAAAAGTTGTACCACAAATCTCCACGTAATCTCCACATCTATACTATGATCCATATTTTATGAACTCCACGTTACATTAAAAAAATATGATAGGTCCCATGACTTATTTTTTAGAATGAATTTTATGCACCCACGGCTCAACACAAGTCAGTGGTATCCAAGACAAGCTGTATCAAAAAAAAATAAATAATTACTTTATAAAGATAATAATAGTACGCTTTGATTGACACTCTCACAGGTATTAATGTAACAATACATTTATTATTGTGGTTATACTTTGCAGCAGTGAAGAACTGTACTGCATCATATTGAGAACTGGTAATACTGAACTTATAATAGAGCTGCGTGATGTTACGATATATATCCTAATCCGATATCAAACATACTACACGGTAGGGCTGGGCGATATGAACTAAAATCCTTATCACCGTGTGTGAAAAAGTAGTTACCCCTCTTGTTAAATCATAGATTAATTGTGGGTAATCACAATTTTTGGTTCATTTTCATTGATCACACTCAATCCTGATTACCTCCCGACCTGTTCAATCGAGAAAGACAGAATCTGTACGGACAAAATCAAGTCAGACAAAAGACCTCAAAAGCTGCAACAAAATGACACGATCCAAAGAAATTCCAGAATAGTAAAAAAATTAAGTAAACGACATCTATCAGTGTGGAAAGGGTTACAAAAGCAATTTCTAAAGCTTAGAATTCCAATGAACCATAGGGAGAGCTATTATCCTCACATTGGAGAAAACATGGAACAGTGGTGAAGCTTTCCAGGAGTGGCCAGCCTACGAAGATTACCTCAACAGAACAGCAATGACTCATCAAGGAGACCACAAAGGAACTCAGGACAACTTCTAAAGGACTGCAGGCCTCCCTTGCCTCAGTTAAGGTCTGTTCATGAAACAGCAAAAAGGAAGAGCCTGGGCAAAAATGTCATCCATGTCAAAGTTCAAAGGCGAAAACCACTGCTGACCAAAAAAAACACGGCTTACTTTTGGAAAAAAAAACAAAAAATACTTGATTCCCAAGACATTCGGGAGAGTATTATATGGACAGACAAGATAAAAGTAGAGCTTTTTAGAACATGTGTGTCTCGTTACATCTGGCGTAAATGTAGCACAGCATTTCAGAAAAAAAAAAATCATAGGAACAGTCAAATATGGTGGTGGTAATGTGATGGTCTTTGGCTGGTTTTCTCATTCAGGACTTGGACTACTTGCCGTGATTAATGGAACCATGAATTCTGCTCTTTAACAGAAAATCCTGAAGGAGAATGTTCAGCCATCAGTTTGTAACCACATTTTGAAGCGTACATTTTGCAGCAGGGTAACGATCCAAAACGCATCAGCAAGCCAACTTCTAAATGGCTTAAAAAAACAAAATGAAGGTTTTTGAGTGGCCTAGTCCAAGTCAAGACTTGAATCCGATTGAAATGCAGTGGCATGACCTAAAAAAGCCCATTCATGCTCGAAAGCCCTCCATTTTTGCTGACTTCAAATAATTCTGAATGAAAGAGTGGGCCAAAATATCTCTACAGAAATGTGAGAGATTCATTGCCAGTTATAGAAAACACTTGATTTCAGTTGTTGCTAAGGATGGTCCAACCAGTTATTAGGTTTAGGGGGCCATTACTTTTTCTCACAGGGCCAGGTAATTTTGAATAGTTTTTCTTCCTTAATAATTTTTAAGTTCACTTGATTTCTAATTGTCTGATATTTATGTTTGTTTAACGATCTTACACATTAAACCTATGCAAAATTTCAAGAATTTGAGAAGGGGGCAAATACTTTTTCATGGCAATATATATACACATAAAAAAACAAAGCCATGTAATTTAGAAAACGTGTTGTGTTGATTTTAAAACTCTAAATTAAAATACAGCATTCTAAAATGCGCAAACAAGGTTCGCATTGGTGATATTTGCAATATTATAGAGTAGTATAGTACAGTATTTAATACAATATTGTATATGAATGTACTTTAGACCTTAGGCTCCTCCTGGCTGACGTCTGCAGTAACGTACACCATTGTTTTTCAGATGTGTGTGCTTGCTGTGCAGCTCTTAATCATTTCTCTCTAGACAACTGTTAAATTGCAGTACCTGCTATTTTTATTGTTCATAGGTAGTTACTGTTGCGTTCTGTTGTGTATATATATATATATATATATATATATATATATATATATATATATATATATATATATGTGTGTGTGTGTGTGTGTGTGTGTGTGTGTGTGTGTGCGTGTGCGTGTGTGTGTGTGTGTGTACACATTAGGGGTGTAAAGATTCATTCATTATATCGATGTATCGATTTACAGTGCGTACGGAAAGTTTTCAGACCCTTTAAATTTTTCACTCTTTGTTATATTGAGTGAAAAATTTGTTAAAATCATTTAAGTTCATTTTTTCCTCATTAATGTAGACAAAGCACCCCATATTGACAGAAAAAAAATGTAACTGTTGAAATTTTTGCTGATTTATTAAAAAAGAAAAACTGAAATATCACACAGCCATAAGTATTCAGACCCTTTGCTGTGACACGCATATATTTAACTTGGGTGCTGTCCATTTCTTCTGATCATCCTTGAGATGGTTCTACACCTTCATTAGAGTCCAGCTGTGTTTGATTATACTGATTGGACTTGATTAGGAAAGTCACACCCCTGTCTATATAAGACCTTACAGTTCACAGTGCATGTCAGAGCAAATGAGAATCATGAGGTCAAAGGAACTGCCTGAAGACCTCAGAGACAGAATTGTGGCAAGGCACAGATCTGGCCAAGGTTACAAAAAAAATGTCTGCTGCACTTAAGGTTCCTAATAGCACAGTGGCCTCCATAATCCTTAAATGGAAGACGTTTGGGGCAACCACAACCCTTCCTAGAGCTGGCCGTCCAGCCAAACTGACCAATTGGGGGAGAAGAGCCTTGGTGAGAGAAGTAAAGAAGAACCCAAAGATCACTGTAGCTGAGGTCCAGAGATGCAGTCGGGAAATGGGCGAAGGTTCTAGAAAGTCAACCATCACTGCAGCCCTCCACCAGTCGGGGCTTGATGGCAGAGTGGCCCGACGGAAGCCTCTCCTCAGTGCAAGACACATGAAAGCCTGCATGGAGTTTGCTAAAAACTCCAAGATTGTGAGAAATAAGATTATCTGGTCTGATGAGACCAAGATAGAAATTGTTGGCTTTAATTCAAAGCGGGATGTGTGGGGAAAACTAGGCACTGCTCATCACCTGTCCAATACAGTCCCAACAGTGAAGCTTGGTGGTGGCAGCATTATGCTGTGGGGGTGTTTTTTCAGATGCAGGGACAGGGAGACTGGTTGCAATCGAAGAAAAGATGAATGCGGCCAAGTTCAGGAATATCTGGGACAAAAACCTCCTCCAGAGTGTTCAGAACCTCAGAAAAGACAATGACCCTAAACACACAGCGAAACTACCGAAGGAGGGGCTTCAGAACAACTCTGTGACTGTTTTTAAATGGCCCAGCCAGAGCCCTGACTTAAACCCAATTGAGCATCTCTGGTAAGACCTGAAAATGGCTTGTCCACCAACATTCACAATCCAACCTGACAGAACTGGAGAGGATCTGCAAGGATGAATGCCAGATTATCCCCAAATCCAGGTGTGTTGCATCATTGCCAAAAAGACTCATGGCTGTATTAACTCAAAAGGATGCTTCTACTAAACATTGAGCAAAGGGTCTGAATACTTATGGCTGTGTGATAATTCAGTGTTTCTTTTTTAATAAATCTGCAAAAATTTCAACAATTCAGTTTTTTTTCTGTCAATGTGGGGTGCTGTGTGTACATTATTATGGAAATAAAATGAACCTAAATGATTTTAGCAAATGGCTGCAATATAACAAAGAGTGAAAAATGTAAGGGGTGTCTGAAAACTTTCCGTACCCACTGTATATTCCTACAATCCAATCCTACGATCTGTCCTCGGCTTGTTAGCCTTCCGGACGACAATATATTGATCTACATAGTTTTATACGGCAATCAATCGATTGTATTTATACGAGGAAATTACGCATTGGATTTAAGCACGGAAGACTTTATATGGATATGCGTCTTCCTCAATTATGTTGTGCTGTCTGTGACGTCGCATAGGATCATATGAGTATCAGTGTCATTTTGATTGGGCCGGTCTGAGAAGTACACCAAATCTCCCATGATCCCTTGCAAATTACACAAGGGATCATGATGCGCAGTGCAGGAAATATCGCAGTGCATTGAGCAGAACGCTAAACTTAACCAGTGGAACGTCCTGCAAAGCTTAGATCAGAAATATGGACGCATTTTGGTTTTGCAGCAATCAAAAATGATCGAGAATAAAACATGACGGACATGCAAAAAAACTGTTTGCTGACAACTGTCGTCGACAAGCTGGGGAACACAAGTACTGTAATATGAGAACTTGAAGTCACTAAATTGATATACAATCACCGGGAACCAAAAAGCAAGCGAGGCAAACTTCAATTCGTGAGACATTTCAAGCAGGTTTTCCTCATGACAGCCAGAGAGCTAAAAGGTTGGTGAAAACAGACACGCTTGAGCCAAGGTGCAAAATTCCATCACGAATATACTTTAGCAAAACGCTAACAACGACAGATGTAACATCACAAGCTACTCCGAGATACGTAACCACTACTGGGTAGTAATAAATATGATTAGAACATTTGAGCATTACGTATTTCGTGTTCAATTCCAATAAGTGTGTTTATTCTTAACATTTGTATTTAATTTCTATGTTGAAAAACAACATCAGAAGTAGCCACGTAAACAAATTGTTAATCCTACCTACAGATGTTACAGTAGTTGCACATCATTCAAATAAAGTGTGAGTGCATGCATTTGCCACTATCCATCCATTTTCCGAGCCGCTTCTCCTCACTAGGGTCGCGGGCGTGCTGGAGCCTATCCCAGCTGTCATCGGGCAGGAGGCGGGGTACACCCTGAACTGGTTGCCAGCCAATCGCAGGGCACATCGAAACAAACAACCATTCGCACTCACAGTCATGCCTACGGGCAATTTAGAGTCTCCAATTAATGCATGTTTTTGGGATGTGGGAGGAAACCGGAGTGCCCGGAGAAAACCCACGCAGGCACGGGGAGAACATGCAAACTCCACACAGGCGGGGACGGGGATTGAACCCCGCACCTCAGAACTGTGAGGCTGACGCTCTAACCAGTCGGCCACCGTGCCGCCATTTGCCATTAATGGTTGTTTATTTTATATCCATAATTATTTTACCTGATACCTTTACAAGAAACAAAAGGTATTTCGTCAATTTCACCTGCAATGTCCAGTATCCTGGTATTTATTTCAGTCTCACTAGTTAAATTTTTGGCGAAAAAGTTAATGAATCGATTTCCAAGCACTGAATCATTTCTGAATGAACCAATATCATCCTTGAGTCGTATCGGCAACCACAAATCGTGATATGAATTGAATCATTCAAATTAATTGTTACACCCCTAATACATATATACAAGAAAAGCCACCCCAAACCGCCCAAGCCAATCATCAGTGAGAGTTTTACCATAATTACCAATCTCTCACAGATGCTTCAATTCAATGTAGGAGAAGTGTTTTTGTGCGTGTCTGTGTGTGTGTTGTTGCTATTTCTGAGCCATGGGATAGTTTTGACATGTTGAAATGCCCACCGGTTACGAAACTGATGTTTTTTGTTCACCTTTTATCAAAAACATGTTCACTGAACAGCACATTCACTTACACCTGCCATAACATTCATCCTAAAGTGTCTCTGTGGCTGAAAGGTCACATCAACAGTAGTTGTATTTTTAATCTCTTTGGAAACCTGACGAGAGATACATTGTGGTCGTAACCTGAAAATAACCTTTTTTTTTTTCCCCAAAAATTTATATATGCTCGCTTTTGCACACATTACTTTATAGCCCTCATCCTATCATGCTGTCTTTTGTCACATGCTAAAGATTTCTGGTAATTTATAGCATAATTTAGAAGAGCATTTTTTTTCAATCATTTCCTGAACAAATCTTGTCCTAGAGCTAATTATATTGAACTGAAATTGACTTGACAATATACATGTTTAATTTAAAAAATGGAGACATGAGCTGAGTTGTCATTGTGACTTAATACAGGTACTAGATTCAAATATACTCCTAGTAAAAAAAAAAAGAGAATCAGCGTCAATAAAGTTACTGCCAAATTTATATATTTTTCCAAAAGCAATTTCAACTGTGCTTTTGATGCACTTGTGAGGCATCCTTTTGGTATGAGGAGTCTTAATATCATCTAAAATTAATATTCATCTGCCTAAATCACACCGTGCCTCGGGATTTGTGAAATCAAATATTAATCCCTTTGTAATGAGTGTAGCAGATTATAGAAGAAAGACAGGATCAGCTATTATCACCTTACTATAAATTGGGCAAATACAGGTGCATTACTTATGCATGATGTTTAATACCTAATCCACAAAGTTGGGTTGTGTAAGACCCACCAAAATCTGCACAAACAAAAGACAAAATAGCAATGCAGCATTGCTGGAGGACATATCATCCTAAAAAAGTTATTTGCTTTGCCTCACATTTGTCGACCAGGAGTGCCCAAACTTTTTTGCCCCAAGATCTACTTTTCAAGCAGCCAACATCCCGCGATCTACCTTTTTTTTTGGGGGGGGGGGGGGGGGGGCCGCGACAATGTTTCCGGTTTGAGAGCGCAGAGGGCTACCAGTGAGCTAAAATTCTGGGCCGCCGACACAGCTCAGCACCAATGTATGTTGATGTACCTTGTATCACCGCATGAGCCAATCTTGCACAACACAACGTAATTAACAATGTAAATTTTTTTGTCATTACCTGAGTTTACTCCAATGACTGAAGTGAATCAACCAGGGATGTAGTAGTCAGTGTCGTATTTTCCATGCGCAGCCCTAAAATGCCGCTCCACATTTCCGTTCTTTGGTAATCCGATGGCAGACTGGCAGATGAGGCATACGCATTTCGAAAATGTCATCGTGAAAAAAAATAGTCCTCCGTATGAAAGTGGTAAGTTTTTGTCTTCTTACTTGCTCCAGCTGCCCCATTCATTTTTATACCCTTTCTTAAGTTTAAGAGAAAACACAGAGATAAAAATTCGAGGTAACTCACTGACTAACTTGTTAGTTTTGACACACTTGGCGCCATTGTTTGCGCATATGCAGCTATCTTTTAGCAGCATTGTTTGCGCATGTGCGTGACCTAAGTGTCAGAAAAATTCAGATATCATCGATTATATATGTATATCAATCAAGCAACGAGAGGGATGATAGGCTGATGTCTTTTTTTTTTTTTTAAGTCACGCGATGTCATGCGATCTACCAATACTACCTTCGCGGTCGACCGGTCGATCGCGATCGACGCATTGAGCACCCCTGATGTAGACCATCAAACTGCCTTCCTTATTTATCCATCCATCCATTCATCCATTTTCCATACCGCTTATCCTCACTGGGGTCACGAGGGTGCTGGATCCGATCCCAGCTGATTCTGGCTGAGAGGTAGGGTACACCCTGCACTGGTCACCAGCCAATCGCAGGGCACATGTAAACAAACAACCATTCCCACTCACATTCACACCTACAGCCAATTTAGAGTCTTCAATTAACCTACCATGCATGTTTTTGGGATGTGGGAGGAAACTGAAGTACCCGGAGAGAACCCACCCAGGCACGGGGAGAACACTGTATTTAGCCTGCTTCTTGATAATACCACACAGACCTGACCGTCTGGAACAGGTGCCCCAGCCAGCAATAGCAGGCTCAACCTAACCAAACTCCGGAGGTGGGATCAAGTCATTGCTTTGCAAGTCACAAGTAAGTCTCAAGTGTTTGCCCTCAAGTCCCGAGTCAAGTCCCAAGTCAAGACAGGCAAGTCCCGAGTCAAGTTTCAAGTTGAGACATGCAAGTCCTGAGTCAAGTCGTAAGTACTACACTTTGAGTTTCAAGTCCCAACAAGATCACCACCAAACATAAAAAAAAACGGGAATAAGGAATTAAATCAAGGACTTTTTCCTTGTGAGCCTAGCTGAGTAACACTCGGGCCTCACTGAATTCCTAATAATGTAATATGTATATAGTATATACTGCACTTATATATTTAATATATTTTAAAATGTATATTTATTCATCAAAACTAATTTGATTACAAATGCTTTAAGCCTTTAAAAGAAAACTAGGTGGCTGATAAAAAATGTATCTTCAAAGCAATCGTCAAGGGTGGGGGGGGCTTAGTTTATTGCCCCTTCAAAACCGATTAATAGTAGGTTTTCAGTTATTCTAAGAAAATGCAATGCTATGACTTACTTTATTTCTGAAGTGATAATAATCAGACCTACCACAAATAAAAATTTGCATCCAGTAGTGCTGCAATTAGTAATCCAGTATTCTACTGACCATTGTATCGGAATAATCAAGTATAAGGATAAAATATATTCATTCATGTTCCCTTCCGCTTCTCCTCACTAGGGTCGCGGGCGTGCTGGAGCCTATCCCAGCTATCATCGGGCAGGAGGCGGGGTACACCCTGAACTGGTTGCCAGCCAATCGCAGGGCACATACAAACAAACAACCATTCACACTCACATTCACACGTACGGGCAATTTAGAGTCTCCAATTAATGCATGTTTTTGGGATGTGGGAGGAAACCGGAGTGCCCGGAGAAAACCCACGCAGGCACGGGGAGAACATGCAAACTCCACACAGGCGGGGCCAGGGATTGAACCCCAGACCTCAGAACTGTGAGGCTGACGCTCTAACCGGTCGTCCACCATGCCCCGATAAAATATATATATTTTACATTTGTTCCAGAGGAATTATGAATACACCACAGATGAGATTTCACTCACTAATGAAAGACCCCTTGGTTTCCTCTTTTAGATAACAGTATTTTTCTTAAATTCAGATTGTGCATATAGGAACCTGCATTTTCTTGTCTCCAAATACTTCTAGTGAGGCAATTTCAAACACAAATATTCTGTAAATAGTGACCAGGGTATGAGTGCTATTAATGATAATGTATTGTTTTTGTATTTCTTCTACTCAATCAGTTTATCTAATATGTGCAAGAAACCCTTAAATGAAACATTTTTGTTAATAGACTGTAATATCAACTACCTACTATATAATGATATAATACAGCAAAATATAATTCAGCGAGAGAGTTAATGAAGGTAGAAATTCTGATTCATTTTTAGTAAAATCCATTAAAAATAAGCCTGTAGTCCATTTGATGTTCCCATTGCATTGGGCCACCTTTGTGCTTTGATGAATTACCCTGCATAGTAGAAGTCCTTTGCGAGCTCATATTTTGTGCGTGTGTCCCGAATTAGTCTGACATTTCATACTTGAATGCCTTCATGACATTTAGTTTAAGGAAATATCATGGTCAACTGAAGTGTCCTGGACTATCCACAAACACATATGAACATGGAATACATTGGAGCTATGTGTTCACAGACTTATAAATAAATGCAATTGCTATTCTTATCAAACACGTAATCCATAATTTTTTTCCTGCGATATCTATCTGTTTTATAGCTTTTCAATTAGACGTCCAAACTACAACACGTTCGTTTAGTATGAGTGGAATATTTCCCTGAAGCATTACCTTATGATTGCTTTTCTGGGGCTGTTTATTTTCTGTCTAAAACATGGAAGGTAATATGTTTAGTTGATGAACAGATTTCTTGATTGCCTTGAGACTGAAGCTGTAATTGTCTTTTAGAAATGATTTGTTTTCTTCTCATTGTGTATTGATGAATCCAGCCCTGCAAATGATAAGAATTAAAGTATATTTTGAAATTTAAATGACAGACTGTTGTGTAGAATACGCTAGACAAACATGTCAACATGTTTTTTTGCATTTATTTCCATTGGTGTTTGGAGAAATTTAAAACTCACATCAAGATCAATATTGCAATTGTAGCCACATAATATAATATTTCTAATGTCTAATATAACTCTTTGTTCTAACTGCATTTTAGCCTGCAGCAATTTCCAAGAGCTGATCCTTTAATGGACAATGATGTATTAACAAAGACAGCTACAGTCCTGAAAGGTCTCTTTCTGAATGTCAATGAAGCTTTGCTCCTGCAGTAAACAAAAGCCTGGTATCTGTACCCATTTTAAATAGCATATAGAGGCATTAGAATGCAGTTTTATTGCCACCTGCAACATATGTTTTCTGCAAAATATATGTGAACGTTCCCCTCTGCTGGATAAGCTGACTGAGGTTGACAAGTGATCTAAATGGTCTAAATGGTCACAAAATGTGAATATTGTGTACGAAGTTGTTACAACTCAGTTACGGTAAATGACTCTGTTTACAAAAGCAATTGAATTTTTTTTTTTTTAAATATGCTTTTTTCTTGCATTTTATTTAAAAATGACAATGATTCTTTTTTCTTCCTTGGGGATTTGGTGACCCCCTCCTACCATTGATTAAACAAAACGTTTCACTAAGTGCTACAGTTTAGTTCTATTTGCCACGGTATGTACTTTAAATCCGTTGAACCCTGATCAAGCTGGGTTTCCACTGCTGGGTTTGTAGGCATGTACCATTCTAACGATATATCAATTCAATAATCAAAGACAATAAATACTACATGGTACAGTGTTGACAGTAGGTCAACATTTAAACAAGAAACACATTAGAATCCTCCTTTGATAGTAATCCATAGTTTACTGAAACATATCACCGTGACAAAGTGGTACTGAAAATGGGTTCAGGTAGATATTTTTGGTCTCCACTATGGAAACACAATAAAATGCATAGTGGTCCAAACAACAAACTTTCTAATATGTGCTGTGCTGTGTATTCAGTTCCTCCTTCATAACTCTACAGCACGGCACAAAGAGTAACTCGGTGTGCATAATCAGGAGGTTGAAGTGATTCCGAAACCAGTGATTGTCTTTGGTCGCAAGGTCTTTTGTTTCCCCTGATGACTGAAGATGGAAATTAAGAGATATAGTCACATGTACAGAGGGAAAGAGGTCATAACGACAGTGTGGGCTTGTCATGTGTACCGGAGCCTTGGGGGACTTTCAGTGGTTTATTCTCAAAGCATTATTATGCCTGGATCAAATTTGGTCTTTCATGATTGCACTAATACAGAATACAGCCATAAAATCTTGACGTATCTCGGGCAGACAGTGGCAACACTACACGACATGTATTCCGATATCACCGCATACTGTCTTTTACCATCACTGGGCTGAATCTTGTCAAATCAAGCTGTCTGGGGAGGCGGGACCGGAAATTGTGTCAACGCTACTGGATATAACCGTTACCATCGCGGCAGCAAAAACGATCATGGAGGAAGAGACGCTATTTTGTGCTGAAAAAAAAAGACAAAAAGAAAGAAAAAAACGTGGTGTCATCCCTGGGTGTCCCAGAGAGGACGATATAGTTTATCCATTCTTAAAGGAGACCTTGAGGTAGAGTTCATGCATTTTTAATACCGCTAGCAAGCAGACAACATCATAGATAGCCAGCTAGTGCTAGCACTGTACATAAACATGCCGGCATGCTTTGGAGTCATGCTCTGAAGTTCAGAGCATGAATTTAAACTTTAGGGTCTAAAGTATAGATATGACTTCATTTCAGGAGAGTGACAGGAGGTCCTTCCGAGATCTCCTCAGATGGATGTGGAAGACTTCAACTTCCTACTCCGAAAAGTGGAGCCGCTCATCCGCAAGAAGGACACCAAAATGAGCAAGGCAAACCCTGCCAGACAGCATCTGTCAGTGACACTGAAGTTTCTTTCTCCTGGTAAAGTGAATACATATAAAAAAAATGTTGGGATGATTTTAAACATGATTCCATTCACACTCACATCCACACCATCACTGAGTGGGAACTGAACCCACCTTGCCCGCACCAAAGTCTGGCGAATGTACCACTAGACCATCAGTGACCTGGCTGTGGCTGTTCTTCAGAATCAGAATCAGAATCAGAATCATCTTTATTTGCCAAGTGTCCAAAACACAAGGAATTTGACTGAGCAGTAAAGGGTTGCTTGTTATCTGGTAATGCCGGTCCATTTTTATTTTATTTTTTTGACAATTGTGCAAAAAAAAATGTAGAGTCCTCTAGCACTTAGAGCAGTTCGAATGACTAATATTGCAATAGTCCGGTGCAATAACCATTGTGCAAAGGGTGCTGAGACTTCAAGGAGTGTATGCGGTTTAAAGTGACGAGTAGTGCGATAATCTGGGACAATGTTGGTTGTGCAAATGTTACAGATACTCCTCAATCAGTGTGCAAATGGAACAGATGCTACTCTGGCATGAGTGGCCAGTATATGCAAATAGTGCAGCATGGCGAGACAACTACAGTGAGTGCACGAGTAATACATAATTGGCCCCACAGAAATGTGACAACGAACTCAAGTCAAAAAATTGCCACCATGTTGTAATGGAATTGTAGGTTAGGTGTTTAAGAAGTTGATCGCATGAGGGAGGAAGCTGTTGGAATGTCTACTAGTTCTAGTTTGCATTGATCGGTAGGGCCTACGTGAGGGAAGGACCTGGAAGAGCTGGTGACTGGGGTGCGAAGGGTCCGAGAGGATTTTGCACGCCCTTGTCTTAGTTCTGGCAGCGTGCAAGTCCTCAATGGTGGGTAGGGGGGTACCGACAATCCTTTCAGCAATTTTGATTGTCCGTTGCAGTCGGAGTTTGTCCTTTTTTGTAGCAGCACCAAACCAGACTGTGATGGAAGAACACAGGACTGATTTGATGACCGCTGTGTAGAACTGTCTCAGCAGCTCCGGTGGCAGGCCGTGCTTTCTCAGAAGCCGCAGGAAGTACATCCTCTGCTGGGCCTTTTTGAGGACGGAGTTGATGTTGGTCACCCACTTCAGGTCCTGAGAGAGAAGAGCAGCGGAGAGAGGACACAACCTTGGGGCGCCCCAGTGCTGATGCTGCGTGTAGATGAGCTGGCCTCCCCCAGCCTGACCTGCTGTGTCCTGCCCATCAGAAAGCTTAAATCCACTGGCAGATGGCAGGCGAGACGCTGAGCTGGAGAAGCTTGGATGAAAGGAGTTCAGGGATGATGGTGTTGAACGCTGAGCTGAAGTCCACGAACAGGATCCTCGCGTAGGTCCCTGCACTGTTGAGGTGTTCTAGGATGAAGTGCAGTCCCATGTTGACTGCATCATCCGCAGTCAAAAATAGCGACTCCAAATGCGGGCTGCAGTGTGTGCTGAGCACCGTGACGTCCGTACACCATTTTTCGTTGATATAGAGGCATATCCCGCCGCCCTTTGTTTTCCCCGATGATTCCATGACGCGGTCCGCTCGATGAATGTGGAAGCCGGGAAGCATGACGGCACCATCGGGTACAGCGTCGCAAAGCCAGGTCTCCGTGAAGCACATGGCCGCGGAACGTCCGAAGTCTTTACTGGTCTTTAACAGAAGATGAAGCTCGTCCATTTTGTTGGGTAGGGAGCGTACATTCGCGAGGTGGATCGACGGGAACGCCAATCTGTGTCCTCTCTTGCGGAGTTTCACCTGAATGCCGGCTCGTTTTCCTCTGTGGCGCCGCTTCCGTCTCCATGCGCCGAAAACCGCGGACGCCGCTCCGGTGAGTAACTGGGAAAAAACTAAGCGGATTTGTGAAAGTTGGTGACAGAAAGTCCGGAGTAGCCTCCTTGATGGTTAGCAGGTCTCCCCTTGTGTAAGTGAGTCGTGTAAGGTCTTCAAAGACGGACGAAAAAGACAAAAACCAAAACAATACTAGAGAGCGCGTTACCGAGGCGACCACACTGGTAGGCGCCATCACGTGTCAATCTTAAAGTGTAAATAAGATTGAGATGAGTTGAGCATGTTCCTGCATATCCTGACATCAGCATTTAAAGGTGTGGAGAACATTCTTCTACACTCGATAATTTTTATTATTGCAAACCATATTTTTATTATATTATGCTCTTACTAGCTATTGTAGGTCTTCATCCATTGCAAGCAGAGTCATCAAAATGAGGTGATATATCATTAAGTTTTTGGAACTATAATATGTATATGTGTCCCAAAAAAAATATTGGTTAAGTGTGGGAACCCTGTTTGTAGAAGTAATTATTTTATCTTTTCCA
Organism: Phyllopteryx taeniolatus; assembly: GCF_024500385.1. NCBI lineage: Eukaryota > Metazoa > Chordata > Actinopteri > Syngnathiformes > Syngnathidae > Phyllopteryx > Phyllopteryx taeniolatus. The sequence goes on along the minus strand of NC_084505.1, from coordinate 8,129,786 downwards.
GACACCAAGAACAGAAGCAGAATGGCAAGAAGTGGCAAAGGGCTTTCAACAGAAATGGCAGTTCCCTCACTGCCTAGGTACCATAGATGGTAAACACATCTACATCAAGCCCCTGCTAACTCTGGAAGTACCTACTACAACTATAATTCCTGATTTTCTGTATTCCTCATGGCAGTAGTCGACAGACTACAAGTTCATCTACGCCAATGTTGGTGCACAAGGAAAGGTTTGCGACGCAGGGCTGTTTGGTCAGACCTCCGTTCTGCATTGGATAGAGATCTCCTGAATGTACCCATCCAGAGCCGCTGCCAGACACACACATTATCATGCCATACGCGTCCATCGGTGATGCAGCTTTTCCTCTTCGGACCGACATGATGAAGCCCTACCCCTTCCGCAACCTGGACCACGGACAGCGAATATTCAACTATTGCCTGTCCATAGCCCAGCGCGCGGTCGAGAAAGCATTTGGATTATTGGCCAGCAGACTACATGTTTTCCTGACGACCATCGCACTTGAGCTTGACAAAGTGACAACAACCACACTTGCTGGTCTCAGCATGCACCACTTTCTCAGGGAGAAGGCATCAGAGGCCTACCTGCCCCCAGACTTTGTTGATTCAGATGAGGACCACAGAATCATCCCTGGAACATGGCGAAGTCAAGGAGAGCTGACCTCAGTGGCAGTGACTAGGGCCTGGAATGCCACAATGCCAGCAAAATAGCAGCAAGAGCAGTTGAACGCACACTTCCTCTCACCAGCTGGGTCGTTCCCTTGGCATGAAAATTATTGTTTATTAAAATACTATTTTACTGTTTTAACAAATGTGCCTTTGATTTACAACAGTGAACCCTATTGTTTAAAAGAGACATTTTTTAAACTTGTTGCATACAAATCTTTATAAATGACAGTCAGCCGAGTCACTGTTTTAATCCAGAAATAATAATAAATAATGTCCAAATAAGGCACTGCAGCTTTATAATAATAGCAAGTAAACAAAACATAGCCTCAATATGACCACATTTCCTGAGGTTGTCGAACACTTCTAGAACCCATCAAGTCTTGTTGGAAAGATAGATGAACATTTCAAAGGGCAGTCTCCACCAATGAACAAATCAAGCCATTTACTAGGCAGTCTCGCCTGTTGAACAGCCTGTAGCCTATTGTAAGGGGATAAAAATTTAACTGGTATCTTAACAAAATAAGAATGTCCATCCTCATTGGTCTCCTGCAGTGCTGTTAAGTACTGGTTTACTGGCTAGTCGCAGTGGTTACCTCAGTGGCTGATATACCTCCATGCCTTAGCCTGACGGACCAGAAAAACACATCACATCAATACATCAGAATCAGAATCCTCTTTATTTGCCAAGTGTGTCCAAAAAACACACAAGGAATTTGTCTCCGGTAGTTGGAGCCGCTCTAGTACGACAACAGAGAACACTTTTGAGACATAAAGACATTGACAAAAAACAGTCACTGAGCAATAAAGGGTTCCTCGTGATGCAGAGTCCTCTAGCACTTAGAGCAGTTCGGAAGACTAATATTGCAATAGTCCGGTGCAATGACCATTGTGCAAAGGGCGCCAAGACTTCAAGCGAGTAGTGCGATAATCTGGGACAATGTTGATTGTGCAAATGTTGCAGATACTCCTCAAACAGTGTGCAAATGGAGCAGATGCTACTCTGGCATGAGTGGCCAGTATTGGTCAACAACAGATATGCCACACATTGCAAGATGCCTCACAACATGACAAATACAAGTATATCTCAATAAATTAGAATATGGTAGTAAAGTATTTCAGTACTCATACATTATATAGAGTCATTAAACACTTTGGAAAATACTTTTCGGAGGGCAAAGTCCTGCTTGCATAATTTCGACATTAAAAATCATTTTCATTGTATCGTAATTATGTAATATTTTAGTTTCAAGAGAAGGTGAATTTTTGGTTTTCATTTACTGTAAGCTATAATCGTCAACATTATACATACATACATAAAACAATCATGAAATATTTCACTCTGGGTGTGTAGTGCATCTCTACAATATGAGTTTCACTTTTTGAATTGAACTACCTACTTAAATTATGCTCTTGACACAATTCAAATTTATTGAGATGTAATTGATAGTTCTGACAGTGTGGCCAGCTGCTATCCTCACGGTCCTCCGGAGCAGATCTCTGGTAGATAGGTGGATGCATGACACTTCTGTTCCCTTGCCAAGGTGTTTGAAGGTGTGTGTATGGGTGTGCTGGACTTTGGGGGACAGAACATAATGCTTTCTCAGCTGCTTCTTGTGCATCATAAATCAAATTAATAATTTTTTGACAGAGGTCCGACTTGGTCCTTTCATCTTTAATTTGCTTCATTTCACTTACTACCTGTCTTCCAAAACATTCATCTATATCATTTGTTGAACCTACCACCACCTGAGACAAATTCTTTAGTATGGCACCCTCTCCAGCTCAATAATGTCCTCAGCGTGTTGTTTGGCTTTATATGACTTATGTACATGAGCAGTAGAACTATGATTGGAATTACAATTGGACCATGTGGTATCAGAGAGATTCGGCAGGCTCAGTGCACTGGGGTCCACAGCTGGAGGTGACATGGAATTCATGGAAGTATCATTGGAAGTATCCTCATCAATGACCACCTCAACTGTGCTCTCAGAAAACATACCACCAACCTAGAATTGGAAATAAATGGCACAGTTGCACCTTGCTGGCTACAGCCTGTAACATGTATTTTGTTTGAGAAACTGTAATCACATTGCAGGATGCACCAAAGTTGTGTGTTTTAATAGATAGCCTACCTTCAATGTGGTCTGTGTAGGCCAGTGACCTACAAATGGATGGAGTAACGCCAAGTTCTTCAAGATCCATTTGAGTCTTGGACTTGGTTCTTTCTCACCACTGCCACTTGGTTTCGGACGTAGCAGCTTGCTGTATTGCATCCCGAGGGTAGTAGTGGCTTTCCTTTGCACCTCTCCAACTTACATTAATGAGAAGGAGAATGGTCATTTCAATGAACTACTATCGAATTTGTGTGGATTTTATTTATCTCTATTGAAATTAGGATAGAATGAATAATGAAATCACACTCGGAAATCGCTTGGACTGAACTTCACAGTAGGTATTGCTAGCAATAACATACTTGTGTGAGTGAACGTGCTACTCCACTCACCGGGCTTCTGAAGTGCATCTGCTATGTCACTCCAACATTTTCTTTTTTTTATGTAGTCATGATAGTCATCACACCTGGCATCAAAAGTGCAGGGGTGCTGGTGCCATAGGTCCACCAGCTTTTCTTCCATTTCATTGCTCCACTCATCCCACTTTCTTTTTGACATGGTGCACGCAAATAAATGCAGCGAGAGGGAGGTGACGCACGGTTGGAAAACTCAATTCTATTGGTCAACGTGAAGGTGCACTGTCGTAGAGTTGTCATTAATACGTCACACTACACGAAAGATTATCAAAAAAATCAAACATGCTATACTTTTCATTTCGGCTATTGTAGGGCCAAACCATTGGTTGTGGTTTTGTCTTTGCCGACAAAATATTTCGGGCCCGATCTGTAAAATCAGCCGTGATAGCTAATCGGGCCAATATTGGGCCTAAAATCGTGTAGTCTGTTCTAGGCATAAGGCTGTGAAGAGTCAGAGGATAAGGAAGATAAGTGAGGTTGATGCAGTGTACTGATCTGATTTTTCCCTCCCCGCTCTTCCTCTCTTTTGCATGAGAAGCCTTTGTGGTGACTGCATACCCGAGACAAGAGGTGGAGGTGGCAATTAAAACATGTCAAGGAAGTTCTTCCTCACCTCCCTCTGTCACATAAAATTGTTTTTTGTTTTTTTTAGACCTTGCCTCTTTGACGTCATTACAAATGTCATCATTAAAATGTTCCTGGATATCTAGTGTTGATCATTTCTTATAGAATGATAGCATGTGGTTTTAAATGGTGAAATATTTAGTTAGCTAATGGAGCAATTAGGTTAATAGCTGGTTGAAAACAAACACCTGCTCTAATTTCTTATGTTTACTGCAGCATTCACAATGTAGATTGAAAGAAAACATCTACCAGCTTAATACAATATTGAATATAATATATGTTCTTGTATGTGTTACATTTTCTTTAAAGTTAATGAAAATGGCTTAGAGCATTTTTGATTTTACAATTAGTATAAAGAGCTGGAGGGCTGGTCCAATTTAGACATTCTCAAAGTAATCCCAATAAATGAATTATTCATGAAAAAGTTATGTCCCATTGGGTGAATACATCCTTTTGAATGCAAATTTTTAAAGAACAGCTGGGATAACAGAAAACTTTGGTGTTTTGGAGGAGGATGTAAAGAAGCAGGTGAAATCAAGGTGTCCTTTCATGTTTCTTTTGAATGTTTCTATTTGTTTAACAAAAGAACTGAAAGCACAAGACAACCCATGCAATTAATTGAAATTTGATTTCCTGTTAGGGTGGAAATGCTTCAAAGGCAAGTGAAAAAATTAGAAAACTGTTGCACCGACTCAACTAGTCAGACCAGATGGTTTGTTAGACAAATAGACATTTGCTTCACAAATCAGAGGAAAAGTACCATGACATATGTGGATTAACATTGTGACATATCAATTCCAGGCTGATCAGATCATGAAGTAATGCAAAAGCTCTTCCCCACTCCACGACCAATTTAAATCTAATTTCATGAACTGTAAAAGTTGATTTATTGTTTGTACATAATGTAGACAGGAACATTTGCAAGACAATATCATCACCTACTATTTGTTTTAAATATAGATCTTGATACAGGTAATAGCCAAACGTTGCCTGTCAATGTGATTTTTCTTAGTGAGCTTGTTTTGTCATTTAGACAAAAGTAGTAATTAGCAAGGATATTATGGTAAATGAAAACAAACAAAATAACTAAAACTTGAATTGAAAAAAATATTTTCATTAACAAAATAAAATAAAAACAAGAATATTTTTAGAAAAAAACTAACTAAACGACAATGGTGGACACAGGCTTGAGCAGAGACTCATGAAATGTCGGATGGATTTTGAGAGATTGAGGGAGCTTCAACTGAACCAAGGTGGGATTGATGACTTTAGTGATGGGAAAAGGACCAATGAAGCGTGGCGTGAGCTTACGTGACTTGGTCTGGAGAAGAAGGTCACGCCAAACCATCTGACCCACCTTGTATACAGGAGTAGGGGAGTAGGAATAGGAGTATCTGGTCTTGCCAAGTTGCATGGGCTCCTCCAGTCCAGTTGGGGGTGATGAGGAGGCGACAGGGGGTTCAGGATGCGGCGGAATGGCTGGAGGCGTTGTGCCCGCAGAAGGTGCTATACTGCGCGTTCCAACCCCTTTCTCTCTCGCTCTTTCACGTAGGCGATTGTCCAGTTTTATCGCTAAAGAGAGATTAATTCCTTGAGTAAGGTCGGCTCGTCCCTAGCTGTGAGCTCGTCTTTGAACTGCTATGACAGTCTCTTTAAAAAAAAAAGAAAAAAACTTTGAATGCAGTGTCATCCCACCCACACTCACCTGCTAGAATCCTAAAATCAAAAGAGCAGGAAGCTAGGGAGCTAGAACACTGAGTGAGGGCTAGGAGGCGCCTAGTGTCTTCCCTGCACTTAACGGGGTTGTCGAAGACCTTCTTAAGCTGGGCTGAAAATGAGTTAAATGATGCGAGTACAGGAGAAGAGTTATGCCACAGTGTGGTAGCCCATTTAGAAGCTCTTCCGTGCAGGAGGTTAAGGATGAAAGCGATTTTGGATTTGTCAGTGGGATAGCTCAGCGGTTATAGATCAAACACTAGTGAACAGTTTAAGAGGAATTGACTACATGAACCTAGGTACCCAGCGTAAGGTTCGGGAGGATGAATGTGAGGCTCTTTGTACGGGAAGAGGGGTTGGTCTGAGGCTGCGGGCTCGGGAGGAATACTCACGGGAGGGTTGCTGAGGTGGGGGTTGCCAGAGTGCATCTGGGAGGATGGACGAGGGTTTTTAATGGGTCCATGATCTCATGGAGAGCTTTGTCCTGTCCTATGTGGGTGCCTTGGTGGGCGAGTGCTTCCCTCAACGCTTCCAGGGTTGCTGGGTCCATGTTGGCCCGAGTATTCTGTAACGATTAGTAATCGTATGGTATTGGACGGGACTCAAAAGCAGACGGAGGCGGATGAAGTAGATGAGAATGGTTTATTTGGGGGTAGCTCAGCGTTTGTATATCCGAGGAGTGATGGTGGTCCATCGGAACAAGGAACGTGCACGAAGCAGGAGCGTTGGCAGGTGGAAGAGCTTGACGCCGTGGCTGGAGCGGGCAGCGAAGCGGGAGACACAGAAGGAACACTGGAGGAAGAGGAGAACACAAGGGGATCAGTACCAATGCGGGTAGCCAAGTAGTCAATCAAACACAAGAGGAGGAATCACAAGAGTCGGCCTGTGTATCACGGATGAGTGTTAATACTCTGGTGCTGGATTCTTGGATCTAGCAGGCTATATGCAGGCAGTGATGAGTGCTGATTGAGAACAGGTGCGTGGGCGAGGAGGTGATGATTGCAGGAGAGAGAGAGAGAGAGGGGGGGGGGGGGGAAGCAGGCACAAAGTCCCACCCACGTTCCAAAAAGGAACTGCAGGGCAAAGATCATGACATAAAACTAACTATAATTATCGCAAAAACGTCCTTCATTTTTCTATTATTTTCTATTGGTACTGAAAAGAATGCATTAATGCATTAATGCATTAATGTCCACTACTGTAAACACAGTAGCGTCTGGTCTTAATGAATTTAACAATGTGTGTGGGTTTGGTACGCATGCTCTGTATTACTGCAGCTCATCACATTCTTTTTTATCTTCTATTTTTGTGATAAGCTCCAAGGCTGCAGACAACAGCCTTTCCCACGTTTAACGGTGGCTTGTCTTTTATTTTTTATATAATTTGATTCCTGCAACGCGGCTATTTTTTGTGTATTTAACCAACCATTAAAGCCGTGTTCGGTTATCCCTGTCTCTAAATATAAAATTTTATCAGGATCCTGTTTCTTTTTTTCTTTTAAATTTAATTTAATGAACCTCCAACCTTTACACTGCAGTGTATTCCTGTTTTTTATTTTACTACTTCCTTTCCCCATTTGAAAGAATTTGGTTCAGTGTAATACTACCTAGGGTAGTCTAGAACACTGTTTCTTTTCAGTAGGACGGTGATTCAAATTTACTTTCTGTGGTAATTCTCACTTCAACTCTTTCGAGTGGAGAATTCTTGCCTTTGCATCCACAAAAGTCCACCGTTTACTTTCCCACTGTTTTGGTATGGAATGAAAAACCTAGTGGTTTCCCATTTCCCATTTACACTCTCATTCAAACAGTTTTCATTCACACTGGCTCGTCAGAGGACTCCGCCGTCCCATACGGAATTTAACTACGTCTGTCAACAGCTCATTAGAGGACTCCGCCATCCTATACGGAATTTAACTACGACGCCACGAAACTTTCCTAGTTTCTTTATTCTACCCGCCATTGACTAGTATTCACAGGGTTTATTAAACACGGAATTTAAGTACGTACAGGACTCCGCCGTCCTCGCGGAATTTCTGGACTCCGGCGTCCTTTTTCCTAAAAAAAAATTTAAATTTAACTCACCAGTCGTCTTCAATCCTGTGGATTGTCGTCAACCTTCAGATCCCAGTTGAGGAGAACGAAGACCAGTCCCGTAAAGGGTCTTACTTGCCGTGGCCACGGTCTCTTAACTGGAAGTCGGCTCCACAACTGGAATCCTCGGGTGTGTTGACATCCAGCTCGAAGGACCAATTTAATGTTGGATTTATCTTACCCAACATTATAAAAAATAGACACAAAAGGAATGAAGACGCTGGTTTCTTTTTCTCATGAGGAGGGCGTATGGGAGATTGTTCAGATCACAGCCTCTCAACACGCTCTAACCAATCTCTCCCGTCGCTCCTGCATTTATTTGAAAATAGGAGGGTTTTTCCCAGACATAATGTTCTAAACAATAAGACACAACACAAAACATTGGACCAACACCTGTCACGTCCCCGACCACATCCGATCACGTCCTTGGTCCAGGCGCCCTTCCATCGGATGATGCTGAGTCATCTTTTCGAAGGCGAGACATCTAAAATCGTCCATAATACTAATGCAAGCTAAGCAAATAAATTATAACTTCTAGAATATATTTAACACTATGTCAATTAATTTCATACATGAACATTCGGGGTTTTGGTTCTCACTGCCGGCAGTAAGTCAGATTCTTTCCCAGTGAGGGTTGGACTACGCCAACACTGGCCTTTGTCACAGATTCTGTTCATTCAGTCAGACTTTAAAAGACAGGATAGAAACTTAAGGATAATAGGAGATACAATAATGTAGATAGATAGATAGATAGATAGATAGATAGATAGATAGATAGATAGATAGATAGATAGATAGAGAGATAGAGTTTTGCTCCCACTGCCTTTTTAAAAACATTGTTTTAGCGTGAATGTATGCTACCGTATGTTTTAAGCTAGCGTATGTTTTACCATGTCTGCGCCCAATAATATGGTGCGCCTTATGTATGTGTATGTATACAGAAATAGATCCCGTACCTGACTGCGCCTTTTAATACGGTGCGCCCTATGGTCGAGATAGATAGATAGATAGATAGATAGATAGATAGATAGATAGATAGATAGATAGATAGATAGATAGATAGATAGATAGATAGATAGATAGATAGATAGATAGATAGATAGATAGATAGATAGATAGATCGATCGATCGATCGATCCATGTATGGAGATGGTTCTCTTGGCTTCATCAAGTCGCAGCCAAGTGTGAAGCGGTTGGGATGAAAATCAGCATCTCCAAATCTGAGTTGGAAAAGGGTGGAGTACCCTCTCCCAGTCAACGAAGAGACCATGCCCCAAGTGAAGAAGTTCTTTCTCGGGGACAAGTGAGGGAAGGATAGAGCGGGAGATAGACTGGCATATTGGTGCAGCATCTGCAGTGATGCGAAGGCTTCATCCGTCCGTTATGGTGAAGAAGGATCTGAGCCGAAAGGCAAAGCTCTTAATTTATCTGTTTATCTACGTTCCCACCCTCGCCTGTGGTCACAAGCTGTGGGTCCTGACCGAAAGAACAAGACAAGATCGCGGATACAAGCAGCCAAAATGAGTTTCCTCCACAGGGTATCCGTGCTGTCCCTTAGAGACAAGGTGGCTCGGGAATCAGGTTATGATGATGCCCTCTGGATGCGTCACTGGGGCTCAGGGCATGTCCCGGGGTCGACCCAGTACATGCTGCAGAGACTCTATCTGCCGGCTTTCCTGGAACGGCTCGGGATCCCCTCAGCAGAGCTGGACAAAGTGGCAGGAGAGAGGGAAGTCTGGTCTTCCCTGTTTAAGCTGCTTCCCCCGTGACCTGACTCCGGATAAGTGGAAGTACAGTAAATAGATGTATGGATAATTTCATTCATTTATCCATCAATTTTCTGTCCCGCTTATCCTCACTAGAGTCATGGGTGAGCTTGAGCCTATCCCAGCTGCCTTTTGGGTGAAATGTGGGGTACACCCTGAACTGGTCGCCTGACAAACACAAGTATTTAGCTAATTGTATTTCTCATATTTTACTGAGCAGTAAGGTCAGAAACACATCTACAGTGTTCTAACATCACAATTTGTTCAATTTCCAGTTCTATGGTCATCATTACACTTTTCCTCTTTGCATCATTGCCTACCCTTCTGCACTAACACATACATCAAACAAAAGAGTGAAATAAAAGAAAAATAACTGACACAAAACAACACTGATTACTTACTGAGATTTAGCTAAAAGCAGTTGTGCGACTTTTCAGGTATCATTTCCCAGAAAATGTTTCAAATTGTATGACATGGGTCTGATTAGACTGTCTTGCCTAATTATGATAAAACTGCTGCTAAGGAAGCATTTGTCCTTATTTCTTTCGGGGATACAATTTTTTTACAAGCTTTTTTTGCAGACATATTTTCCATGCACAAGGAGAAACAACATTATTATTATTATATTTTTTTTGGGGGGGGTGGGGGCGTCAAGCTCTGTAAGACATGAATGTATTTTAACACAGCAAGTAGTGTTTTAATATAGTTAATTTCCCATCACTTTATTTTCTATAGATGTGCATCTCTGATGACAGAAACACAAGCTGCTTCATTCTTCCAACTATACTAGACAACATAACCTGGAGAAAATCTGTAACACCAGAAGCTATGCACTGTACATAGAAGGACAAAAAAAAAAGGCTGGGGGAAAAAAAAGGTAAAAACATTATTATTAGTAGTATAACCCAGAAGATAAGAAACCCTGTGATTAATATATAGTTTGATGACTGCTCTGTGTATTTTACTAACAAAGTTGTTCTGTTGTTCCTGATGGAGATGAGAATTGCATGACTACTTTATAAAACAAATGAAATTGGACAGATGACTGGATAGAGAGATAGACTTTAGCTACATTAGGCATCCATGCTACTTTGTTTAACAGTGTGCTTCTTAATGGAGATGCTATCGAAACTCATACTGGGACGAAATGCTGTCATGATTTAGGTTTACTTGCTTTACTGTAAGCAAGCCAGGTGGTGAAGGAAGGGAGTCTTCTTCTTGACATTAACAGGCTATTATGTCGTCAACTCTCCTGCGGTTTGATGGGCAGTGTCGTTGTGGGTGTGAATTCTTATGGAATGCTAATTACCTGGAATGACAAGATAATTTTGCGCTGCTGAATGGACCCATATTCCACTTTTTAATTGATTTAGCAATACAGACATCATCACTCAGCTGTATCGGCTCTGCTGGAATCCATTCAAATTTGGATTTAATTATTTCCCTTTCCCTTTATTTCAAACATGGTACTTTAAACTGGTAGAGGGTCCATGTCCTTTCTAATTAAGTATATGTAAAGCAAAACATGTTTGACTGAACCTTTTTTTCAATCTTTACTCTAGTTTGAAAGAAAGAGGTCATTTATTTTATTCAACCTGTGCTTTAACAAGAATGGACAGACCATCTAGTTAGCCTTTGGATTGTAAAATATGAAAAATGATTTCAATGCAGCCCAAAAAATTGATGATTTTCGATGGTGTGTGGTACATTGAGTGAAGGACCACCTGTCAAATTAGAGAATTACAAACTAATACAGTATTGAGGAATAGAATTGTCATCAAGCACACTGAACAATCCCTCCCAATTTTGTCAGTATTATCACTCAAGCTTCCAGCCCATAACAGACTGATAATCATCCATTACAATGGCCTCAGATGTTGAAAGACTTGTCTACAGTCTCCACAAGAGGAAGACACTATATGTGAAGTTCTTGGTTGCTTCTTTTCATTCCAGCATGAATATTGTTGTACTCCTGATATATTCCCTCCTGTAAAGTATGTTTATGTGTTCTTAATCTCCTTAAGTCTATCACTCTTCGTTTTGCTGATATTGAGCTATTTATGTGACTTCAGGGATAATGGCCGCTGTCAGCCTATTAACTGTTGGCCCAGTAACCTTTCTGTCACATCTTGCATCAGACAGTATTTCCATAACCTTGTCACTTTTATTGCAAGCATAAATTGTTGTAAGGTCAGCCAAGGTTTGGCAGTGTAGATAGAAACAGGGCATGAGGTTAATTAAAAGAGTGGGTTGATGAACCCCTTGCAGCCTAACTAGAAACCTCCACCAAGAGCAAAAAAAAACCCACACACATGCACACACCCGTTGTCAAACGAGGATAAATTGCATGTGAAGTGCTTTGATGCACATCAGTGACCTGTATTGAACAGTTAAATGCAGTGCAGCATCTAGTAGATCCTTGAGCAATGTGCGCTTCAGCTTTCAGTTTTGTCTGCCACTAAGAGTTATGCTTGCCTCCTTGTAATGGTCCCTCCAGGCTTGAAATTAGCCCAATTTACGCCACTGTGTCTCAGTCTTGATGCTGCAAACCAGCTAGTTTCAGCACTCCCCGCTACGGAGAAGCCATACGGCAGAGCAAGCCAAGGACATAAGCGAATATAAAAGTTGTCAGCTTACATGACCAAGTAGTGTTGTGTGTAATGACTTTAGCCCGACATTGTTAACGCTGAGGAGGCTGCCTCCGCCATGCTCGATAAAAGTAAATAAAAGGCCAGATAAAGTGCTGATGGAATGCAGTGTGTGTGTGTGTGTGTGTGGATGCAGAGGTATAAAGTTTGCCATCAAATCATTGGCTTCTATTACAGGCAGTGTTTAGCAACAGAGACACCCTCGGCTCCATTCACCTTTTAAGACTTTCGGTGTGTCACTCTGACTCTCATTCATCACTCCACAGGCACTTTCTCATGAGTTACAAATATTGACTCAAAAAATACACTTTTGATCATCTGTGTATCCAACTCATATTGTCAATTATTTATTCATATGGTAGCTTTTTCCTTTTATATTATTTTCTATTATTCAATACTTTGGTGCTTACTCACCATTCTCATGTTCACATTTGATCAGATCAGTTTAGTTTAAACAAACTTCCGGGTATTGTGTTTTGTTTCAAGAGTGAATTGGTGTAATTTGCATAGTAACTGACTCTGTGATATTATGCTAATGTTTGTTCATAAAAAAAATAGCTTGATACACAGCAATTATGTGACAAGACACATCTAGAATATAGTACAATATTTACATACTCACAGAAGGGAAAAGGAAAAACCTGTAGAAACAGTTATCTTCCACATTAAGCTCACTAAAAATAGTCTATTCTTTTTTTATTCTGTCGTCCCATTACTTCCATAATAATAGCCAAAAAGTCAGATCATTTTTATGTTTGTGTAATGAATGTGTTGTTTTAAAATCACGCCATTCATGAAAAACACACCGCACACAATCAGACGCTATCAATCACTCCCTCAGTCAGATCAGAATAATCTTCTGCAGTTACATTTATATTCTCTTTCAGTGGTTCTCAAACTTGTTACATCAAGTACCACCACAAAAAAATACTTGGCTCACCAAGTATCACTATAATGACATTAAAGTACAGTTGCGGAGTGGTCATAATAAATGAGGCCGTTGGCCACTGTAACATTACGCATTGTTTGAACATAAAGGGCTCTATTTTTGTAGACTCTGCAACGTGCACCGAAGCACAAATAGTTCGCATCTTGATATTTGTCCCAGCGTAAAACAATCGTCGGCGGGGATATACTGTAGATCAATGAGGTCAGCGGACATTTAAGTCGTCAGCAATTTTCACCAGCTCATTCTGTATTTATAAGGGTATATTGCTCATGTTCGATACAACAGTCGTGCATGGGTGGGGGTAGATTCATGTCGTCCCCAGACATATTTAAATCCGGAATCCACAACTTTTTTTTTGTTTAAAAAAAAAAATAATAATCACCCAAGCCAATACTAGAGGAGATGGCAAAATGCTTATTCAGCCTGTCAGCTCCTCTAACATCTCGCTGTATTCTTCAAAAGTAATTTTTTTTTATATTTAGTGAATGCCCGATTAATTTCCCGCGCTGGCCCAGTTGGTGGCGCACCGAAAATGACGTAAGGAAATGACAGCATGGAAATGAGGCATTTTGCCGAACAATGGGCAGAGCGTAGTTGTAAAACGCTCGTTAAAAATATTATTTTGCATTTCTGTAGCATAAAATAGTCAGACAATAATAACTGTGTAAACGAAAACAATAATAAAAATTGCCCAAAAATGAAAATCTACCTCTTTTCGAGAAGCCGTTGGCTGCCAGCAGCGGTGTGGGAAGTCACATGGTGACCCAGCACTCCTCTCGTTGTGATCTGTTTTTTTATTTGTTTCATTGATCTCATTTCTTAATGCGTGTGTAAGTTAACTTGCTAATGACAAGCACAGAAATTTAAATTGTTAGTAAATTGAGACAAGATTATCATTATTTCAGAATTTATACTTTTTGTAATATTTTTGTTTGGTGATGTGCTTTGAGATTTTGGGGTACATGTGACTGCATATATGTACAGTTGTACTCATGATTTTACATACCCTGGCAGAATTTGTGAAATGTTTTTTTTTTTTTTAAATATGACTAATGACTGAACAACAACCATCATTAATTTCTTTATGGTTATGTTTTGTTCACTGATAATGCTTTTCTTAAATACTTGACAGTTTAATTTTAGTCCATTAAAATAAAATTAAATGTGTTTCACCTGGACCTGGATGTTTTCTTTAAGGAGTTGTACCCATCTTACAAATTCTGCCTGGGTACTCAAACATATGAGCACAACTGTGTGTTTTCTTATTTACGAAATAAAGGTAAGGTTGTGAATTTCAAAATAAGATCACGTAAATAAAAAAAGTATTATGTGTTCAAATAAAGTGCTTAACTTCGGAATAATTCTTTTTTTTTTTTAAATAGCAAACTACAGATAATACTTCATGTTTTTGATCATATGGATAGAAGCAAACTCATGCACTGTAAAAATGCATTATACATAGGTAGAAAGGTTTTGCACAATTTTGAGGTCAACTTTGGGGATGCGCATTATACCCAAGAAATTATGTTAATTAGGTCCACAAAAAGAAGCTTTTTTGCAGCAGTGGGAAGTTTAGCAAATATGACTGCATACGACAACCCATGTGAGAGGTTGAGGCAGTGTTGCGTGAAGAGTTAATCTAATTCATTAAGACTTACATGGCATATTTGCTTGACTGTCATTTTGTGTTTCCAGGGGCAGCTCTGGTGGTTCCACATCACAAAACAACTGACTTCCATTGTTATGTAATAAGATGTTAAATTAGATGCCTATAATCACCCAATCTAAAATCCACGGGCACAAATAACCCTAAGTAAGAGTTGGTAAGAGTTAAGAGCTTCACTCGGTTGATTTTTGGTTTTGTGTTAGGAGCCAAAATTTGAGTATGAGCGCCTTCCCCTCTTTAATGTTTCAGATCATAAAACAAATGTAGAATGATTGCAACCCTAGAGAGGATAAGCAGTATGGAAAATGGATGGATGGAACACTTACAAGGAGCCACTGTAGGCCAAAATTCATACCGAGATGCTCCCACGCAGCCTAACAGGCCAATGCAACTGCAGTTCACTCACAAGTTCACACCACTGAAAGGCACACACACGACCCTACATTTGTTGTGACTTTCAACTTCTCCCAACATACAGAAAGTACACTTTATTAAACTATTTTGTTGATTTACATTATTTTGGATTATGTTTTTTTTAATATATATATATAATAAAGTGAAATGTTTTCTCTATTAAAATGTAACCAAAAAATTGTGTTTTGGGGGTGGCTGGAACAGGTAAATGGCATTTCAATGAATTTTAAAGGAAAAAATTGATTTTGACGTGAGTCCATTGAGTTATGAGTTTGGTCACAGGATGAATTGAACTTGTAACTCACAGTACCACTGTATTTATTTACCAAAGCAGTGACAAAATTCTTAAATCTTTTTAATGAGTGAGTTTGGTGAAAATATAAGGTATTTTGTTAAATGGAGACAGAAATGAAACAATAGTGGAGAAAGAGAATTCTCTATCAGAACTTTACATCAGCGAAGTCTTATGATCCTGCTAATTCAGTGGTAATACGTCAAGTGCACACTATGTAGTTGCATCGGGAGCGGCCGTGGACAAAATCAATTGACAGATTCTACTGGATTTTTGTAGCCTAGATAGGAAAATAATGGACATCTTCTCATACATCCCAGCCATAACGTACAGGAACCTTCAATGCTAACGGAAAAGGAATCCATGAAGTAAAAAGTGATGGACTGTCATCTTTATCTTTTACCCCTAACCACTTGATGGATACATGCCCAGATGATATAAGCTAAAAAGATTAAAATGACTGTGTTTACCTACTGAAAGCCAATATATCACTTGCAAGATGACAAGATGACTGCTATCATTGACGGGTGCCCTTGGAGGCCCATATTGATAACAGACTCATTTGAAAAGAGCATGTTGAAGGTCTGCACCACCCACAGGCATACTTTTCACATGAAGTCACAGTTTGTACTCACTTTTAAATCCCATCCTATAAGGCATCCAGAGATGCATAATGACAGTGTCGTTTGGAACATAGTCTGAAATACAAACTCATCCTCCGCCGACTGCTGTGAGAGAACCTGAACACCTTTTCCTCCGCTCCATTTACTCCCAAGAGTTGACTCATAACAGAAGGGCAAAGAAAATAAAGTTTCACCCCTGTTCATATCCTTGGCTCCAAGTGCAAGTTTATATGATAGATTATAGGGCTCGCCGCATTCATTTTGCGGGGTCTTCTTTTATTTCTTTTGTTTGTGTGTGTGTGTGTGCACATGCGTATATGTGTGTGTGTGTATGCCTGTGTTTGTGTGTGCATGTGCACATGTGTGCATTCAGGCATGAATTCATGTGTGATATAAATCATTATTATATAAAAAAAGAATAGACTGCAGTTGTGTGGGTTGTTCTGCTATTATTACATACAAACTTCACCTAATGGATAATACTTTTGAATATATTTTCACAGTCATCCATCCATCCCTTTTCTGGACCGCTTATCCTTAAGAGGGTCGCGGGCGTGCTGGAGCCTATATCCGAGCTATCTTCGGGCAAGAGGCGGGGTACACCCTGAACTGGTCGCCAGCCAATCGCAGGGCACATGTAAAAAAGAACAACCATTTGCACGCACATTCACACGTATGGGCAATTTAGAGTCTTCAGTTAACCTACCACGCATGTCTTTGGGATGTGGAAAATCGGAGCACCTGGAGAAAACTCAGGCAGGCACGGGGAGAACATGCAAACTCTACACAGGCGGGGCCGGGATTTGAACCCAGGTTCTCAAAACTGTGAGGCAGATGTGCTAACCAGTCGTCCACTGTGCTGCCTAAAATTATTATTATTATTATTAATAATAATAATAATATTGCTTTGGCATATTGTACTGAGCAGCCAGGAAAGAGATGTATGCCACTTTCTGATGTTCCTCTTCCAATTCTCAGGTTGTCATGACATTTAAGGTAAAAACAAACAAAAAAACAAAAGTAGAGGGTAGTTAATCATTTAAATGCTCATGACGCTGAAGTCTTTCCATATTTGCTTAAAACTCCTGAGCAATCCAGACTCACATGACAACAGTGGTCTGAAGTCCATGTTTCTGTTCACCTTTATACATGATGAAATAGAGAACATTTTTGTTGAACTCCTAATTGTCTAAGTTCTGGGGTGTGCGGTTTTGGTGGCTGCTTCTACGAGCACATACAATATAGAGAGTGTCCCAAAAGTTACGATACACTCAGAAGTGGGTGGTAAGGTGATACATTTACTCTGTTACATTTACTCCAGTAACATCTTGGATAAATTGTACTTGTCAGAGTCGTTTTAATGAAGCATAGGTTTTACTTTTACTCAAGTATTTATGTTAAGAAGAAATGGTGCTTAAACTTTGTTAAAATAATCTACATGCTGCTCGCTACTTTCCTTTATCAATAATTGCGTGCCCGATCTATTTTTAGACTTTCGTCGTGACATCCGTGCGCGACTCATGTTTACATTACAGACTACGAAAAACAACATTTTTTAACATGCAGCGTAGTTTTGTCACTGCAAAAACTTGGATATTTCAGCCAACTTCCAACTTGACAAAAAAACCTTGCAGTAAGTTGCAGATGTTTTAGCTGTTGCTTTGGCTATGCACATGGCAACATTAGCCCTATTTTATGGTCACAAGTAACTGTAAAACATGCATTTTCTGGGGTACCTTCTGCCCTTCCCCTCTATCTTTCTCTGGAAGGCCCTATGCATGTGTTGTTGTTTTTTTCAATTAAAAATTGAAATTGTGGCAGGTGAACATGAGTTTGAATGTGCTCTGTTACTTCTGAACACACAACACTAGTGCAACGAGGTTTTTTTGAAATTTATTTTATTCAAATTTTATTTAATCAGGTAAAATACCAGTTAAAACTGAACATGTCTTTTGCTATGGTGGCCTGGATAAGAAGGCAGCAAGTTAAATGTCAGGTTCAAGTCAATCACATTCAAGTTTATTTCGTTGTTTATTTTCACCTCCCCTCACAAAAATTAATCAGGTTAGTTGTAAAAATTCTACGTCGCATCAATGGTAGAAAAAGTTCTGAAATGATTTATCTTTGGTCAAAATTATTTTTCAAACCAAAAACCTGGCATTTGAACATGGGTGTATAAACTTTTTATATCCACTGAAGCTTTGTTTCTGTTTTTGTAATCTGCCTGGTGAGTCCACGGTATTGTGCTCTTTAACAAGGAGAAACAATATAGTATAAGACTATTTCTTGGAGCTGAATTTACCTTAATTTGTTATTTTACATTTGTTATTTTAAGATTTTATCTTGCGTGGCTGTTTTTTTCCCCCCATAATGAGTCACTTTGATTGGCTCACAAGGGTTTGTGTACAGTCATGTGACTGCCTTGTGCCGTCTGATTGGTGAATTGGAGTCAAATGACACTCGTGATCATGTTGGATTGGCACAACTGCGACCTATGCGGAAGTCGAAGATGAAGTCTAAAAATAGATTGCGCATGAAAATAATTGATCTATAAAAGTAGCGAGCGGCATGTCGATCATTGTAACGGAGTAAAAGTATCGATTCTGCGTCACATAAATGCTCAAGTAAAAGTAAAAAGTACGGTGCATTCAAGCTACAATTTTACTTGAGCAAATGTAACGGCGTAAATGCAGCGCATTACTACCCACCTGTGGTATTTCATTTCAGGTATCATTCGGACAGACATGAGGCCATCACCATTTGACAGCTTTGGCTTTGCACTTTTTGATAGCATATCATTCCTTTGCCCACGGTTTATCACTCTCCTAAGCAACCGCTGAATCGAGCTTTTGTGGATGGGGATTTAGAGTGCAGCACTCCAGATTGACTTTCCTTGGCTTCGCGCGAACGCTTGCTCTAAGAGTTAAATGTTTTCATCAGTGGTTTTTGTAGCAGGCCTTCTGCTGCTTGGTTTGTAAAGACCAGATCCTGTTTCGAGAAATTTGCCATGGATAACATAATTCTACTATGGGCTGGAACAGTGTGACAGCCAAGTTTCTCAAAATGACACTGAGCTGCACTTGGAGACAGAAAAGCTTCTTACCAGGTGGCAATTTTGTAAAGCTGCTCCAATATCAGTTGGCTGGCCATGGGCAGGGGAATGTTATAATTAATTACAAGAACTGCAAAGCCTAAGCTATCAAATGCTGATGGCCTCATATCCATCCGAATGATACGTAAAACAAAATAAAAGTTGTATACTGACCTATGAGACACCCTATATATATATATTTTTTTGTATTTGATGACTGAGGAAATCTGAACCAGTGATAATATATATGTATATATATATATATATATATATATATATATATATATATATATATATATATATATATAAATTCTTTTTTTGATGTTGGAGCATGATGGATCTATTTAGAATCACATTATGGACCTTTACTCACACGCTGCTGTGTAATAAATCAACATTAACGTTTTTGAGTCTTTCACCATGTCAGTTGGCAGAGTGTCTCACTGCTTGGGATGAATAAATTTTTTAATGAAAAAAATGCAACCAACACTGGCTTGAACCTGAGGCAGAAAGACAGTTGCTTGGTCTCACTAGTGTGGTCATCCAATGTATCCACTCCAGGCGTGTCTTCGTTACCAACTGAGCGGGGAAAGACTGTGTGAACCTATATTAGTGGTATTAAAATGCAGCCGCTGAAGGAAAGAAATTGCATTGACAGAAAGCTTTCAAAAAATGACGTTCTGCTTATTGCAAGATAATGTTTTTCTATGGCAAACAACCATATTTTTGAGGTGATGGCCCTTGCTTTCACGGCAGCATGTCTCCTTCAATGGCCCTTTCACAAAGCTCTCAAGTATACCTCGACAAAACCAAGAGGGATCCACACTGAAACCTTCATGTTAAAAGACAACCACTCTGCCACCTGAGCAGAGCAGAGTAATCATACTGTAATAAAGGCCAACCACATCAGGTGGATAAGGGAGTCTGTGTGTGTGTGCGTTGTGTGTATACATAAATGTTAAGGTGAGTGCCGCATTGATATTGGGGGCATCCACACACACACACACACACACACAAACCATTGCTCCCACCATCGTAATTTTGAAGCAAAGAGCGAGAAAAGGTGACAAAATTACGTAACTGTTTAACTATCAAAGCTGTGGGTGATTGATGGGGGGGAGAAACACCTACTTACAGCCGTGCAGCGCGGTAAACCAGCTACTGACGAAGTTGAAACTTTCCATTGTCAATATTATTTAAGATAAGTATTGTAAGTCCTTCGCTGAGTCAGACCTTAACCTCCATGGCCAATTTACTTCGGTATGAATAATTAACCCACAATGCATTGCGCACTTAACACGCATTTAAAATTGTATTCTTAATGTGTAAATAAAAACAACAATCAAATGCATTTTTTACAAAGGAATATAACAAAAATTGTGTGTTGATAGTGAAATTGTGCATTTCTTGCACTTTTATGGTACTGTACCGTCACTGTGCATTGTAGAATCAACAATCACCTCCCAATCGGTTTCTTCCACTAACTGAGAAATCAGGATTCTGTGAGAACGATTAAATGCTATTGAATGGCTGTACTGCGCTTTTTTGAGTCATCAACCACAAATCAGTACTTGCACAATCCAAAGAGCAAGCAAATAAGTGTCTGGAGCATTTTCAGTACAATGAGTTCATATATCTGATTTTGAATAGCCCATTTCATGCATACTATATTGTGTAATGTGTGATCTATGGAGTACTTTGAACTGGATTAGTTGTAAATTAGTGTTTCTACAGATTTGTGCCCAGTAATCAATGTCAGTGGACACTGAGAGGTCTTTTATATATTTTGTGACTGGTAAATGCATTAAATTAGTACTTGAGATTAATTTGTATACTTTTGAAAGGAGTTTTATGTTTTGTGGAAGTAATTCTACTATTTTCTGACCCAAAACGGGTAGTTCTAAAGTATTCGCGTGTATTGAGAGTCTTTTTAGGATTGTTGTTCCAACTTTATAGTATTGAAGGAAGTTACCATCTCTAATTTGAATTTCTTGGAATAAGTCTTCACGTGACGTGAATACATTATTTTAGAATAAGTGATGTAGGCGGTCAATTCCACTTTGTTCCAATGTGCTGCAGTAAAGGGGTGTTTTGTCAAAATCAGATCGTGCCAGATTGGGGACGAATAATCTGGTGCTAACTGATATTGCGTGGTTTCTAGACTTTTCCACCAAGCCAATAAAGTGGCAGCAATAATCGGATTCTTAAAACAATTGTGGCGTTTGAGATTTGCGCTGATAAATGAGAGGTCTGAAAGTTTGGTGCTATTGCATTCTATCTGTTCTTGTTCCAGCTAAGATTGTTGTTCAGCATTAGGATGTAACCATTTAATGAGGTATTGTATTTGGCCAGCTAAGTAATAGTGTTTGAAATTGGATGCGTCAAGTCCCCCTTCTGGTTTACCTTTCTGAAGGGTAGCTAGGCTGATTCTATTTTTCTTATTTTTAGAGTAAAATTTTTAAATGGCAGAGTCGAGCATTTGGAACCATTTTAACGTAGGCTTGAATGGGATATTTGGAAATAAATAGTTAATTTGTGGTAACGTTTACATTTTTACTGTAGCTATACGTCCTAAGTGAGATAGGTAGGCTGTTCCAACGTTTTAAATCATCAAAAAAATTTTCCAGTAGAGGCATGGGTGAGTTGTACAACGTTGCAATCCAGTGAATCCTGTATATGAGTCACCGAAGCCAATTTGTGAAGTACATCAAAAAGAAAAGACCAGTTAACTTTGTCATAAGCTTTTTCTGTGTCTAGTGACAAGGGAAGAGTTTTTAGGTTATTACGCTGAGACATACTTATTAGGACCATCAGTCGCCCGACATTGTTGGTGGAGCTCCGTCCTTTAATGAAACCTGTTTGGTCAGAATGTATTAATGACGGGAGAATTTTTTCTAATCTGTTGGCTAAAGCATTAGATATGATTTTGATGTCCGTATTAATTAGTGACAGCGGTCGGTAATTAGCTGGAAGAGTGGGGTCTTTCCCTGGTTTCAGTAGTAATTTTATTGCAGCTGTATTCATATGGCTTCTAAACAGGCCTTCATCTTTTATCTCTATCACCATTCTGAAAAATAGTGGTTCTAGTATACACCAGAAATGTTGTAGAATTCAGTGGAAAACCCATCATTGTCTGGAGCTCTTCCTGTTGTCATATCGTTTAAGGCCTTATGTAACTCTGCGAGGGTTAATGGGGCATCTAAAAAAACTTTCTGAAGTTAATTGTGAGATGTTTAGGTTATTCAAAAAAAGTTTCAAGTTTTATTCGTCTTATTATGGGATGAATATAAGCTACTGTAGTAGTTGTAAAATATATCATTAATATCCTGTGGTGATTGAGTACATTTGCCATTTGAATCTTGAACAGATGTAATTAGTGTTTTTTCTTTGTTACGTTGAAGTTGGTTTGCAAGACATTTTCCTCATTTATTATTGTGCTCAAAATTAGTGTATCTAAGCTGTTGTAGTGGGAACTCCGTTCTTTTTGATAATATACAATCAAGTTGTTTATCATAAAGTTGGTTCCTAAGTAGGTCTGTTGGATTCATTCCGTATTTCTCTGCGAATTGTTTGATTTTCATCTCCATTTTCAAATATTTGTTCTTGTTTTTGCTTGTAGGAAGAGTATGAAATGATTTTGCCTCTGATTTCAGCAATCCCTGTTTCCCAAAGTAAGGATGGAGTATAGTTGTGGAATCATTCATATCTAGAAAATCTTCCCCTTACTTCCTTACAAATATATCAAACCCTGGATCTTTCAGTAGAGAAGTATGAAAGCGCCAGGTTTAGAAGGTATCATGTTTGATTCAAGTTTGATGCAGAGAAAAATTGGAGCATGATCGCTAATTATTATTGGATGTATTTTGGAAGTGCTGTTTTGAACAATTGAGCTATTTGTGAGAAAGTAGTCAATTCTTGAGAAGGAGCGGTGAGCTGAAGAAAAGAAAGTGTATTCCCTTTTTGTATTTTTTTTTTATCCTCCATATGTCGGCGAGTCCAAAATCATGCATATATTCGACTAATATTTGGGAAGACTGTGATTGGAATTTTTTTAGTTTGAGCAGTCTATGGTTGGATTAAGTACTATATTAAAGTCCCCACCGATAATAACTGTTGAATTAGTTTACAAATTGGTCAGATGTGAAAAAAATGTGTGAATAAAAGTTAGATCATCAATTTTAGGAGCGTATACATTAACTAACCATGTATACTGTAACTGCACCATCTATACGTGTGTGGGAAAGGTAGATATTTCTCAGAAATATTATGTCTAATGGGAACTTTCTGTGTGGCTGGTAATATGAAGTTGTGTTAGCAAGTATTATGTATTGAGTTATTGAACGTGTTGTGTTGTATATGACTTCAGCATAGAAAAACCATGGAACCGGAAGACAAGGTAATATATCAGTGAGTTAAACATATAAGCACAGGTAACATACGAATACATGGGCAGGGAGGAGGGAGTGAGCATTCGGAAAGTGGCGGAGCGACGATGGTATCTTGGCGTCAGCAGAGAATGGAAAAAAAATATACAAATATAATCAACAATAATCCGCCCCATAATAAGAGAAAAAACAATAGATGAGGAGTAAATTAAGACTCGGGGTTGCTAATCTGATTTTGCAGCGTAGCCGCCAAAATTTCGTCTGGGAAATCTCGCCGACTCTCGCGTTGTCAGAGCATGTCGCATCTTCCAACCCGCACCTTCCTTCCACCTTCCCCTAATCTAAATAGGTTCCTCACAATCTTCCTCTGGTGAACATTACCTTCATCATCATTGACCACCACGCAAAGAACACTAAACTGGCGACGTATTCAAAAAGAGGCCCCTACAAGATATCTATTTGCAAAATCGTTACATGTGGAGATCCGTTTCATGTTGAGATCCCTGATCAAATTTAATTAGTCTCCCATCCTTCCTTCAAGTTTCCTCATGTTGTTTTCTCCTTTTCTTCCTGTCACATGCGTTGAGTACTTTCTTTTTCTCATTGCAGCCTTCTAGCCCTCGGTCCCTTGGCACTCCGTCAGACACCTCCGAAGATAGTTGTACTCGTGGTGCTCAGTGATTGCTTTGCCCTGACATCAGTGCAACTGTCACTGCTTATGAAAAATTAGCTCTCCCTCTGCATGGCCCACTCCAGTGAGCTCGCTCGTCTGCCTTCAGTGGAGCTTCAGTCTGTTGTTGTTGCTTTGTTTTGAAAATGGGATACTAGCCTATGCTTTGAATACTAATACAGAGGATATTTTAGTGCTGTACCAGCCTGAGGTTTTCTTTTTGTACTTGAACACAAAATAATTGTTGAGGGTGAAGCTTATAGTAAATGGAAGACGTAAAGATAGTGTGGACATTGCAGTGGAGTGAGAATACCAATCCTTTTATGAGATATATTCCACCTATGACTTGCAATTTATAGTGCTGTGCATGAGGCAGACAGCATCTTATACTCTCTGTTCACCTCCTAATAAGTAAAAAAATAAATAAACAAAAACAAACTAACATGGTTTAAACCCTGCACTTATAGAGGACAATATTCTATGTTCTAATAAAATATTATATTTTAAAAATCTGATCAAATGTCTATAATCTCTATGATTATGAATACCGAAATGTTCAATGACTGTGTATATGTCTAAATGTCTCCTGTTTGGCTAGCAACATTTTTATTAGTTCATCAAACTGTGATAGTGGTCACACCTACCCAGGTGCTTTAAAATAATAATTGCAAATCATTTTGGCCATTTGACGTGCACAAATGGCCCGCAACCCTAGTGAGGAGAAGCGGCTCAGAAAATGGATGGATGGATGTGCACAAATGTCTTTTGGTCACTCTTTTGCAAAACTTGAATGGTGAGGACACTTTTTTCAGTGTAAAGAGCTGACGTTATACTTTTTTTTTGTTATCTCCTTTGAACAACAGAGTGTCATAAAATTGTACGATGTGGGGAGGTGAAGCCTATCCCAGGTGACTTTGGGCGAAAGGTGGACTACTAAACGTAACTGGTTGCCAGTCAGTCGCAGGGCACATGTTGACACTGACAACCACTCGCAATCATAGTCACACCGTCACTGAGTGGGAACTGAACCCACGCTGCGTGCACCAAAGTCAGGCAAATGCACCACTGCACCATCAGTGACACCTTTACACATATGACTTCCAAAATATCCTTCTCACCCAAGTTCCAAACACCTGCAATTGAACACACATTTCACCTTTGTTTCCTATTGGCCTTTGATATGACTCAACATTATTGCAATTTTGCTGACATAGTTGTTCTGGTTATTTTTATTATACAGTGTATTGGGGCCACACGGAAGGGAAAAACATAAAATTACAAGACAAAATGTGAAATCATACATGAATAAAGTGGTAATATTACATGGAAAAACAGGACAAAGCTGCAACTTTAGCAAGTGAATGTCAAAATTCTCACACAAACGTAAACACCTCAGAGTTTCTCTCTAGTGATCTATACGGTGTAATGAAGCACTTTTCCAGACATGTTTTGTTTGATTTTAACAAATTATTCAAAATATTTTCTGTTTATGTGAGAAGGGGTGGTGCCATTGTGTTGTCATTGACAAAAATCAGCAACAATTACTGGGGGATAGAAGGGTGCAGCAAAAATATTTCCCTGTTTTGAGCCGTTATTCAAAATGTGAATCACTGCTCACATTGTGGTTGACTCAGATCAGTGTATGGAAACAATATCAGCTAACTGCAGGGTGTAATAACCTTACACCACATATGGGTACAGTAGAAACACTCTTACAGTTGCTCAAATACTATATTATTGATGGATCAGGAAATTGTGCAGGATATGTAGCTGCAATTACTGTAAGTAAAAGGTAGTGAGTAGCAAAATATTACCCTCTGTTTTAACTATTATTATTAGAATCCTGTCAGTCATTGTTGACACTGTCGATGATTGCTGCAAATCAGTGTATAGGAAACATTATCAACTCACCATGGAATGTATTCACTCGCAAATTACCATGTGACAGAGGCCTACTGTGCAAAGAAAAGGCCTTACACCATCAATTTTTCACCCCAAAATGAAACAATAAAATATGTTGGATTGCTTGGACTCAATTAGAACAGGTTTTTGCTTGTTTCTATTTTGTTCACCTGCCCCTGTGTATTTCTGTTTTTGATTGTTCCCAGATGGCGAGTGTGGGGATGTGAAGCAGGGCGAGGTGCAATAGAAACATTCATCAGTTCATGCACTATATAGTGATGGTTATTAGGAGCAGTGGCGGTTATACACCCCCAACTTCCCACACACACACGCACAGAAATAAAAATTGCATTGTAATACTTGTAAGAATAAATCAATTACAACATTATTAAAATATTTAGACAGAACTGATATTGCAACAATGCACAATATAAAAAGGTAGCGGTCCACAAACGTTTTACTGCCACTGACCGTTATCAGGTTAAGACATACTTTGAAGGAGCGGCATAGAAACAAAAACAAACCTTTAAAGACATACCAAACCATTACACTTTTATTATTGTCATCCAGCGTGTTGTAATTCTCCTAAATTACATGAAGCCAGTGCCTGAGCAAGATGATGAACATGATGGAGATGAAATTTAAAAATTCATTTTCAAGGCAGACTTAAAAAATAATAATAATACAAATTGGACATTGGGCGGATACGTCAGAAATGCTTGCAGCTGGCTCGCTTGTTTCAACTCCATGAAGGATTTATTTGCCACTTCCTGAGCGGTGGGCTGTCATGATGATAATTTTATTTAAGACGATATATTTTCCCCAAAACTATCATGATAAATAAGGATATTGTTGTTTTTTTATGCCTCTGAAATCATAAAAAAATAAGGCCCACCCTTATTATTTTTTATTATATAGTTTTTTTAACTTTTAAAACAGTATTATTATTATTGTTATTGTTACTATTTCCTTTCCTATTTCTCAATTCAATAGTTTTTTTGTGTGTACAGTGGCGGTGTATCTCAGTAGGCCAAGAAATGTCACACACTGGGCCCAGGTGATCTTCAGAGGATAGCTAGAGAGTTGAGATAGAACTTAAATGTGGAGTGTAAGTCTTTACAATGCATTTAATGATTGTAGTGCTACATTGCAACAAATTGGTGAACAAAGGTATTGAATGATAGATAGATGGATGATAGATAAATATTTTATACGTTCTGTGAGGAAAATTTGATTGTCACACCAGCAACGTAGCCGTCATCAATCTACTGTATATACCTTGGTAATACCCGCCATCTCGTGGTGACAATAAATAGCACATCCATCCATTTTCCATACCACTTATGCCTGGATCAGACTACAAGACAAATTTGGTCTTTTACGATTACACTATGTCAGACTACTGCCATCAAATCTTTCCATATCTCGGGCAGACAGTGGTAACACTACACGAGATGTATTCTGCCACCACCGCATCCCGTCTTTTACGATCACTGGGCTTTATCTTGTCAAATCAAACACTGTCGGAGAGGCGGAACCAGAAAATGTGACACCAGTCAACGCTACCAGATAAACTCATTACCATGGCGACGACAACAACAATGCACCACGTCAATGTATTGTGTCAGGGGGAAAAAAAAGAACAAAATGAGAAAAAACATTTGGTGGTCATCACCGGTGCTCGGGAGAAGAAGTTCATTCAAGGAGTGCTTGAGGTATGTTCACGTACTTTTAGTACAATACAGCTCGCAAGCAGGCAACAAAACGTTATGTAGCCTAGCAAGATAGTGCTAGCACTACGGCTGTACGTAAACATGTCGGTGTTCCGTGGAATCATGCGCTAAAGCTTCAGTAAACATTGGTTTGTGCGCGTGAATAAATGGTGACAACGGCAAGCAAGGGAGGCGATGCGCCGGTCACAATACGCAATCCTGTTGGTCAACGTCAAGGTGCGCTGTCGGAGAGTTGTTGTTGATATGTCAGAAGATATCCAAAAAAAATCAGACTTGCTAGACTTTTTATTTTGGCATCATTGAGGCAAATTGTTGTTCCCGACAAATTATGTTGGGCCCGATCTGGGAAATCGGCTGCGATAGATAATCGGGGCAATATTGGGGCTAAAATCCTGTAGTCTGATCTAGGCATTGTCCTCATCCAGGGTCGTGGGTGTGTTGGAGCCTGGGGTGTCGGGAAGGGATAAGAAAAAGTGAGATGTTCTCACGGTGATTCCTCGAAATGAGCAAGGTGAATGGCACTGTTTGGTGGGTAACGAGGGAGATGATTCGGCCATCCAGGGCTGTGACTTTCTACGGGGACGGAAGTGGTTGGGGAGGGATTTGGAGCTGGTGAATTATTGCTTCATGAATGAAGTTGTCATTGGCACCGGAATCTATAAGGGCAGTAATGGGAGTGTACTGAGCAGAAACTATCATGCAAGCGGGAATGGTCATGCGAGACGGAGAGCTTGAGGGAATGGAGGTTTGGCTCACCACGACGCTCTCGGTCACTTTTTACTTTTACTTGAGTCATATTATTCTAAAGTCACAGAACTCTTACTTGAGTACAATATTTTGCTACTCTACCCATCTCTGATCATGACATAACCGCCAAGTCAATGCCCCACGTAGGCCGCCACATAGGTACTGGAGGCACGTCTTTTGGAGTTGGATCTATTTTTTTTTTTGTATATCTGTGACCCGGAAATAGGTCAGTTGCATTCTCTGCCTGCATTGCACCACAATGCCAGTAAATAACAGCGGCCAACATCTAACCTTCTGTGTCCCTCTGATGAGCTCATTTCTAATCCTATCCAGCCTGGTCACTCCTAGAGAGGTCGTCAACATCTTCATTTCCACCATCTCCAGCTCTGCTTCCTGTTGTCTCTTCAAGTGCCACTGTCTCTAATTCATACATCATGGGTGGTCTCACCACTCTCATAAAGTTTGCCCTTCATCCTAGCAGAGACTCTTGTGTCACATAAACCACCTGCCACCTTCCTCCACCCATTTCAACCTGCTTGGACCCATTTCTTCACCTCCTTAGCACACTCGCTATTGCTCTGGATTGTTGAAGTAGTTAAAGTCCTCCACCCTCGCTATCTCTTCTCCTTGTAGCCTCACTCTTCCGCCTCCACACCTCTCATTTATGCACATATATTCTATCTTACTTTGGCGGATCTTCATTCCTCTCTTTTCCAGTGCATGTTTCCATCTTTGTAAATGTTCTTCCACCTGCTCCCTGCTTTGACTGCAAATCACAATGTCACCACTGTTCTGCTGCCCTCATACATGTCCTGTACTATTCCAACATACTTCCCTGCCACTCCAGACTTCTGCATGCAGTACCGCACTTCCTGTCCGGGGACTCTGTCATAGGCTTTCTGTAGATACTCAAAGACACAATGTAGCTCCTCTATAGTTCCCACAATTCTGCACATCACCCTTGTTCTTCAAAATGGGCAGCAGCACACTTTTCCTCCATTCCTCAGATATCTGCTCACCCACTAGAATTCTGTTGAACAACCTAGTTAAAGACTACACAGCCACCTCTCTCAGAGGCTTTCATACCTCCATGGGTATGTCATCAGGACCAACTGCCTTTCCATTTTTCATCCTTTTAGTCCCTTTCTAACTTCCCCCTTACTAATCATTGCTACTTCCGTGTTCACCACACTTGCCTCTTCTACTCTTCCTTCTCTCTCATTTTCCTCATTCATCAATTCCTCAAATTATTCTTTCCATCTATCCAGCACAGTACTGGCACGAGTCAACACACAGTATCTGACATTTTCATGCACATTCATCTCTAGCCACCAGATATTTTTTAAGCTCAGCTACGAGTTGCTTGTGACTCAGCATATGCCTAGTTTTAGCACTTACCTCATTGCATTTATTGTTTCTTGTGTCCTCCTGGTTCTAGTCACTTGGCTAATGACCCTTCTCATCTGTAAAGTTTTGGTAATGTCTTATTGTATCAATTTGGGTTGTATTTTGTCGCTAGGCATTTGTGTGTTTTCACTAAAAGTAACAGTACTCTGCTCTGAGATCCGTCACACAAACTCAGAACCTATAACAGTAAGTAAACTATCTGAAATAATCTTGCACATAAAACCCATTGTTTTCCCTATTTTTACATACAAAGTAGAACGTTAAAAACTTATAACATGGGCATGTTATATAATTACAAAGTCATTGTCTCACAATTACAAATTACACACAATTAAATAAGTACCATTCCCACGTAAATGGGTATTGTTGCTAATAATAGACATTTAGTCACTCGCAGATTTTAAGGAGTGTCAGTGACAAACAATGTCATGATGTGTTTCACACATGACCTTCGCAAGTGTTTGAAAAGGATCCTCACCATGTCAGCTTAAACAGATGATAGGGGGATTGTTGTACATTAATTAAAGGTCCCTGCTTCACACCAGTTATTGTCTTCCAGACAGCCCAAGTCCCTGTTGAGGACTTATCAAAGTTTCACCATCATTTCAAGTTTCCTGACACATCCATTGCAGAGACCACTCATTTTAACCTCTTCAAGGCCAGTCAAACAAGCAGGAGGTGATTATGATGACCCCTCAAGGGACACCTTCACCCAATCAGAATCAGAAATATCTTTATTTGCCAAGTATGTCAAAAACACACAAGTAATTTGTCTCCAGTAGTTGAAGCCGCTCTCGTACGACAACAAACATCCATTTGACAGAAAATATTTTGAAAGATAAAAACACAGTATGGTGAGTCACTGAGCAATGAAAGGTTACAGGTAATGTGGTAATGCTGATACAATGTTTTTAATTTTTATTTATTTTTATTTTTTTACAATTGTGCAAATGATGCAGAATCCTCTAGCAATTTAGAGCAGTTTGAAATGACCAATAGAGCGATAATCTGATACAGTGACCATTGTGCAAATGGTGCAGATACTTCTCAACCACGAGTGGCCAGTATTGGTCAACAACAGATATGCAAACAGTGCGGAGTGATGAGACTACTACAGTGAGTGCACAAAAAAATTATAATTGGCCTGACTGACAACAATCTGAAGACAACAATTGTTACAATGGAATTGTAAGTGAACTGTTCAACAAGTTAATGGCAAGCGGGAAGAAGCTGTTGGAATGTCTGCTTATTTTAGTTTGCGTTGTTCGATAGCGCCTACCTGAGTGAAGGAGCTGGAAGAGGTGGTGACCAGGATGTGGAGGATCCAAGAGGAGCTTGCACACTCTTGTCTTAGTTGTTGTCAATTATGACTTTTGTTCCAATCTGAACCATTTGAGTTCTGTGTAGGGTTGGGCATCAAGAATCGAGAACCGATTGGAAAAGTTCTCCCCGAATTGTTCAAATTTAAAAATTTTCAGTTTCAATGCCTTGTCCGCCGACCCCGAAGAAGTGGCAAAAACCAACGAAGAAGCGGTGAATATCAACAAAGAAGAACGCGCACGAAGACGTGCTTGTGCCCGACGGCAGCGGCGGCAAACAAAAGTGTGTCTTAACGTTGTTAAAATTAATGACCAATCGCCACAGTGTAACACTTGGAATTAGATTATATTGTGCAAAGGAGCTGGCACAATGAACGACTGGTTAGCACATCTGCCTCACCGTTCTGAGAACCAGGGTTCAAACCCGGCCTCGCCTGTGTGGAGTATGCATGTTCTCCCTGTGTCTGCATGGGTTTTCTTCCACATCCCCCCCCACAAAAAAAATAACATGCATGGTAGGTTAATTGAAGACTTTAAATTACCCGTAGGTGTAAATGTGAGTGTGAATGATTGTTTGTTTATATGTGGACTGTGATTAGCTGGCGACCAGTTCAGGGTGTAACCCGCCTCTCGCCCCAAGATAGCTGGGCGAGGCTCCAGTTTGCTCGCGACCCTAGTGAGGATAAGCGCATCCCCAAAACATGCATGAATTGTCCGCAATGAATGAATGAATTAATGTGCAAAGGAGGCTTTCACGATGTGTCGCGTCTGACACGAGGATAAGCCTACACCGCGTGGAGCTTCATTGAAGTCAACTCTCAGTCAATTAGATGAGTGAAACAATAAATCTATGTCAACATGTTGTCTATGCCAACATTGAGACAGCTAACAAGGTAAACGGTTGGTCGGACTTTTGCACAGATGGTTTTTCGTGTTTATTTTCGCTTAAACTTCACTGTAGCAACTTTACATCACAATAAATTGGGACAAAAGTCAAATAAACGTCTCACAGTATAACAAACACTAACCTTGTGCCTCATCTGTGGGTAAGGTAAGGAAGGAATCAATGTTTTATAGTATCTGGTTCCATCCCCAAAAAATAAAAAAAATAAACAAAGTTACTTTTCGTGCCAAAATGCTGAGTTTCGGTGCATACCCTTCAAAATAAAAGGCTACAAACTTAAAACAGGAAGTCAAGTTAAAACTTGCACATATAAGCCATTTCACATGATAAAACAGTCTGAAATAACAATTTTAACAATGCTATACTTAACTTTTAGCTGAAACATTAATTAATGAATATTAAGTCAATTGTGTTAGTTCCACACACATTGCCTTTTAGTTCATAGATTTGATATTGATACTGGTTATGAAGAACCCCAAGTTATATGTTAATTTTAGTGTAAACTGCAGGCTACTAAGAAAATCGATGTTCATAATTTGGACACCCTTTATTTAAACCATGCAAACCTTTTTGACCCAGCCCCCTAAAAGAATCGGAATCGAGAATCATTTGGAGCCAGAATCGAAATAAGGAACTGGAATCGGGACTGGAATCGCAATAAAGCTTTCAATTGGTATGCTTATATGCTGCTTGGACGAGTCTATGTTTGGAATACATGCATTCTTCTGAACTTTTAAGAGACTCAATTAAAAAGTAGCCATAGACGTGAAGGTGTGTTGCTTATAACTTATTAACATAAAGTGAGCAGACTTTGCAGTCTGAACCATTCATGGCCATTTTGACAGTGTCCCGCTAGCCTGAAGCCGCTTCAGATCGCAACTTGGGTCTGCTGTGAGCGTGCTATGTTACACAAAATGTTTCCAATTTGATGTTGGATTTTTTGGACTAAAAATATAAGAGAGGTGATAAATTTACCTGACAACTCAATGAGAATGGTAACATGATGTTCGTGGTTTGTGTTCTTCCAAGCTTAGCCATGCAGCCGTCCGTGTACAGGACACACATCACCGTTAAAAATATTTAGCCTTGATTTGAAGTAGAGTGCTGTCCACTTCCTTCTTTTTAACTTTTGTTGCTAACCAAAGTTAAATAATCTGGCCAACAAGCAATAGTAATCTTCTTTAGCACGAGGCTGCTGTGTCCTGCTACAAAGCTTGTGAGAACAATGTACACGTGAGCAAAACATTGACTGACTATTCGGTCACACCTCCTGTCACTACACTCTCTGATTGGCTATTCTTGTCTTGCCGTGCCCAGTTGTAAAATAGTGTTTAAAATTAAATTAGAAGCATTATATGGGGCTAGATATGGGTGATTTTCTCCCCAAAAAGTCATTTTAATAATATTCTACTGTCGGTTCATACAGTTTAAACATAAATGACAAAAAGTGTTTGTTTTTTTTTAACTGGAAGTTGTCACTTTAACGATTTGTCTTCATTAGAGTCACGCCAGCGGCACGGTGGACGACTGGTTAGAGCGTCAGCCTCACAGTTCTGAGGAGCGGGGTTCAATCCCCGGCCCCGCCTGTGTGGAGTTTGCATGTTCTCCCCGTGCCTGCGTGGGTTTTCTCCGGGCACTCCGGTTTCCTCCCACATCCCAAAAACATGCATGAATTGGAGACTCTAAATTGTCCGTAGGTGTGAATGTGAGTGCGAATGGTTCTTTGTTCGTATGTGCCCTGCGATTGCTGGCAACCGGTTCAGGGTGTACCCCGCCTCCTGCCCGATGACAGCTGGGATAGGCTCCAGCACGCCCACGACCCGAGTAAGGAGAAGCGGCTCAGAAAATGGATGGATGGATGGAGAATCACGGCATGTTCGTTGGGTGGAACGTTAACTTTTAATAAGACTGGACAAAACCAAAGGCTGGTTTTATACACACACAGTGCCACCAGAAAGTAATCACACCCCCTCACGTTTTACACATTTTGCTATGTTAGACTTATTCTGAAGCTGATTGGAGTATAGTTTTCTTTAGAAAAAAAAAATAAAAATCTAGATTTAAGTTAATATGTGAGTCAATGCAGGTGAGTGACTAATTTTGCCAATATTGTGTGTGGGGGGGGGAATATATATATATATCCATCCATCCATTTTCTGAGCCGCTTCTCCTCACTAGGGTCGCGGGCGTGCTGGAGCCTATCCCAGCTGTCATCGGGCAGGAGGCGGGGTACACCCTGAACTGGTTG
This sequence comes from Phyllopteryx taeniolatus, assembly GCF_024500385.1. Taxonomy (NCBI): domain Eukaryota; kingdom Metazoa; phylum Chordata; class Actinopteri; order Syngnathiformes; family Syngnathidae; genus Phyllopteryx; species Phyllopteryx taeniolatus. The sequence goes on along the minus strand of NC_084505.1, from coordinate 8,095,379 downwards.
CCAGCAATCGCAGGGCACATACAAACAAACAACCATTCGCACTCACAGTCACACCTACGGGCAATTTAAAGTCTCCAATTTATGCATGTTTTTGGGATGTGGGAGGAAACCGGAGTGCCCGGAGAAAACCCACGCAGGCACGGGGAGAACATGCAAACTCCACACAGTCGGGGCTTGAACCCGGGTCCTCAGAACTGTGAGGCTGACGCTATAACCAGTCGTCCACCGTGCCGCTATATATATATATATATATATATATATATATATATATATATATATATATAAATACACACTGTATACGGTATAAGGCTATGAACATAAAGTAGGTTTATGTGCTGGCAAAGGAATCATTGAGTATGGGAATAATGCTTGTGCAATGGGAAGGAGAGTTCTCTTAAAGGAGCTGCTCACTGGTGCAGAATGTCCTTCTCACACCAATGAATCATGGACTTTGATACAAATGATGCTAACCCTGCTCTTTGGTCATTACAACTCTCTTGACTTAACATGCCCCAGTGATGCATGCTATACCTTGGTCACCAGGGAGGACACGGCAGAACACAGTGAAACATGGTGCATTTGATAAATAGAGGCAGCTTTACATGGTATGACTTGTTTACAGGATGGCCATCACAGACAGAACCCCAAGAGAACATCTGTGAGATCATGCTGACAAGCTGCAAAGGCAAGACAGGCTGTGGAGACGAACATACCTCACCAACACTGTCACAGTGGGGCAGTCCAGACATGTGATGGTATCGCTATCGCTAAACATTTGTCAGTGATAATGGAATAATAACAAGCTGTGAAACGTTTTTTTCTTTCTCTTTTTTTTTTTAAAAAAAAGGGAATGTGTTATATTTCATGCTGCCTTCAATGTCTTTGGTTAAGACAGTCATATAAACATTTTGTTGGACAGAAGCTCAGCTTGAAATATTTCCAAGGGAGAAGGCAATAAACAAGATTAAGCAGGCTGACTCTCCATACTTATAGGGTTCCGAAAGTGGCACTAGTTCCATTCTGCAGTTGGAGTGGCCGGACAACGCACGTGCTTTAAATCAGGGGTACTCAATAGGCCCAGGCCACACGCGGATCGCCGGCCGCCTAATTGTGGCCCCCAAACTGTTACAGCCCTTTCCAAGAACAGACGAGATTGGTTGTTCTCATAGTAGTATGGCCGCAGGCCACACTTCACTTTACAAACAGTAGCTCAGTGCACAGCCGAACAGCCTTTTCATTGGGTATTTGAGGCTTGGAGCATGAGGTAGGCGAAGTCACGCTTTAACTCAAAGATGTTTCCCTTAAAGTTGTGGTTGGGTCAGCATGTGTAGACCAGGACTTTTTTTCCATACAAACAATAAGCAAACAGCCTGTAGAGTCGGTGCCAAAGTCATTCATTGTTAGGGTTGGACATCATTTGAATTTGAGCGATTCCAGTCTCGATTCCGGTTCCAAATGATTCTCGGTTCTTTTAGGGGGCTGGGTCAAAAACGTTTGTATGGTTTAAATATAGGGTGTCGAAATTATGAACACCCATTTCCTTAGCAGCCTACAGCATAAACTAAAATGAACATTTTACTCAGGGTTCTTTGTAACCAGTATCAAAACTATGAAATAAAAGGCAATGTGTGTGCTCAGCTAAAAGTTAAATATAACATTGTTAAAATAGTTATTTGCAACTGTTTTATCATGTCAAATGGTTTATATGTGCAAGTTTTAACTTGACTTCCTGTTTTAAGCATTTCTTTTATTTTGAAGGGTTCACACTTTGGCACAAAAAACAACTTCACACGACAGAGGTAAAAGCGAAAGTAAAACGAAAACGAGTAATGAATGGAACCAAATGCTCAGTAAAACGATTCTTTTACCGACCCACCGATGAGACACAAGGTTAGTGTTTGTCATACTGTGAGACAACGTTTTTCTGAATTTTGTCCCAATTCATTGTGATGTAAAGTTGCAAGTTTGACCATTGGTGAAGTTTTAGCTCAATGTTCAGCTTGTAATGCGATTGCTTCTACTTTCTTTCCAGTATGGTAAAGTAATTTATATTTCATTTTTAGGTCTGTCATCAGCTCTTACGTTGGTTTGAAGACTAAATTAAACGTTAAAAACCATCAGTGCAAGAGTGCAACCCACCATTTAACTTGTTAGCTACCTCAGTGTTGGCACAGACGTTTCCCTTGACTTGACTGAAGTTTCGTGCGGTGTAGGCTGAGCCTCGGAGCAGGAGGGAACACGTCAGACTTCTGCACATCGTGAAAGCCTCCTTTGCCCAGTATACGACGTGCCTATGTGGCAGCCATGTAGGAAGGGGCGACATTCTCATAGAAGGCAATGCATGGACATTGAAATTAAGTCGTAACTTCCTAATTTCTCAACTGATTTTTATGATGGTTAGTAGGCTTTACACGATCAGGATTTTAAGGGCATGTTTACGTCCAACCGTTCGTGATACCGCTACCTTGCTAGGCTACATAACATTTTATTGCCTGCTTGCGAGCTGTATCATATTAAAAGTACGTGAACATACCTCAAGCAAGCTTTAAACAAACGTCCTCTCCTGTGCTGAGCGCTGGTGACCACCAACACACGTTTTTCCCCATTTTGTCCTTATAATACAAAGTCGGTGCGCTCTACTCGTGTTGTCGTCGCCACGGTAACGAGTTAATCCGGTCACATTTGAGTGGACAAGATAAAGCCCAATGATCGGAAAAAACGGGATGGGGTGGTATCGGAATACAAGATTTTATTGCAGTCGTCTGACATAGTGCAATCGTGAAAGAGCAAATTTGTCTTGTAGTCTGATCCGGGCATTACGTGTTGTCTGTCTCAGGCGTGTTGTCTGTTCTACACCACCGACATGTTTTTTTTTTTTTTTTTAAATAACTTCATTGGCCGTCAGATATTTACAGTAATACGTCAAAAGACACGCGACAAGGCTAAAAATGAACTAGCCTTTGGATTCAAATATACTGTGCACGCGGCGATGTGGAGTTAATGTCTTTTGCGGTGCTGATCAATGATGTCATTGATCGGATCAGCAAATTATGACATTAAAGCCGATCAGAATAAAATGCTAAATATCGGCCGATACCGATCAGCCGATAAAAATCGGTGTAAAGTCTAATGGTTACTCTTTTGTCAACGCCCAAACCTATACTATCAGTGCACAATATTTGAAAAATGCCAATCAAAAAATGGTTAAAAGAAATGTGCAGCAACAGAGCAATTCAACTCTCAAATCACAATGTCACAATGTCCCATTTTCTGAATTTTTTTTCTGAACAGAAGAAGACAACTTTCATTGGATCAGTTTGTTGTGCCAAAATCAACCAATGAATTAGAAAAGAAACAGACAAAAGAAAAACAACAACACCTGAATCAGAATTTCCTTATGTTATTATGAAGGAAGCCTCTTCTTCAATGAGGAGCTGTGTGATCAATAAACTGTTATTATTGTTATTATTTCTTTATCATAGTGTTTTCAGTTATTTCTATTATTATTTCTCTTATATTTATTTTTAACCATAAACTGATTAAAATAAATAAATAAATAAATAAGTAGAACTTCAACTTGGAACTGGAACGGATTAATTGCATTTCCATTCATTTAAATGGGAAATGTGGTTTAGGAACATTTTCGGGTTACAAATGGGGTCGACGGAACAAGTTCGTAACCCAATGTTCCACTGTATATATTTTCTTCTGTCTTGTGGGTCTTTGTGTTTACATTTAAAAAGAAAAAGAGTTCTTAAACACATCCTGATATGTTTGTTTTGGATTCATGACACGGGTCATGTTTTCTTTTTATTCAACTATTAATTTTAATTTATGTAAAAATGGAAATTTTATTTTTCTTGGTATTTTAGTTGTTTTTAATGAAAAGGGCATTGAATGTTACAGTATTATTGCATGTGACCTGACCAACCTCACTCAAAGGATCGTTAACTCTTTGAAAAATCTATTTGAGTCCCTTTAGAATTTGTATTTGAGTAACCCTGCTCAAAATGAACACTGTCAGGGCGACAGGGCTATCGTCATTCAGATCCGATCCACAATGTTTTATCGTACAATGTTGGACATTATCCCCCAAATTTGCAGAATCACCATGATGAATTGGGTTGCTATGATTCTGTTTCTTTGCACGTGTTGACTGTTAAAAAGCCTCAATCTCATGTATTCATTCATTCATCTTCCGTACCGCTTATCCTCACAAGGGTCGCAGGTGTGCTGGAGCCTATCCCAGGTGACTCTGGGCGAGAGGCAGGGTACACCCTGAACTGGTCGCCAGCCAGTCGCAGGGCACATAAAAACAAACAACCATTTGCACTCACATTCACACCTACGGGCAATTTTGAGTCATCAATTAACCTACCATGCATGATTTGGGGATGTGGGAGAAAATAGTAGTACCCGGAGAAAATGCACACAGGCATGGGGAGAAAAAGTAAACTCCACACAGGTGAGGTCGAATTTGAACCTGGGTCCTCAGAACTGTGAAGCAGTCGTGCTCACCAGTACTCCACCGTACCGCCAACCTTAATCTTATCCATCCATCTTCTTCCGCTTATCCGATTCTGTTCATTACTTTTATGGACAAAATTTCTTGCCGACCTCATGTATAATAACATTTTCCAGATCACACTCATGCAGGTATGCAAGGAGAGATTCAGTGTGAAGGAGTGCAGAGTGCCGCACCACTTGGGCTTGGGTGATGGGGTATGATGCCTTGCTCAAGGGCACCAAAACAATAACCAGCAAGCAGACTAGGATCTCTCTAACAACTAGCTGCCATTTTTACATTTTCTGTTCGTATAGTGGTACTCAAATCTGTGGCATCTGACTCCAAGTCCCACCGCACCACAGCTTGAGAGCTATACAGTAGTTTAAGTCAGGGTTTTCCCACACATTTTCTGATGAAGACCCAAATAAAAGTGTGTGTTTCCTCCAGTATATAACAATATACCACATATTGCAATGTATAACCACAACAGCAACACATAAAGGAATAAAAGAGAAGAAAAAGGCAAAGAAAAGCCTTGCTAAGAAAGGTGACCAATAGCTTAGAGGGCTGGTAGAGTTTCAGAGATTGTGAGGTGAGAAAAAACCTGCAGGGGGTGACTACATCTGCAATATTGGTTGGGACAGCAGGGTGACACATAATTTGAAGCCTAACTGCTTCATTACCAAAACTTTGGTTTAAACCAACTTAATTAGAACCAATGCTGGCTTGAATGCATTTTTTTCAACCACATTCTAATAGCAGGTACTGATCCTCCTAAGTCTTCCTGCATTGATCCAGATTCTAAATCTTATATGAAGCTGCAACATCTGTAGTCACAAAGTACCCTTATGTCATGTCAACCGCACCACCGACCACCATCACACCTCTGAATTCTGGATTGACCATGGACATGATGTAAGATGCATCTTCAAACTACAAAAGATCAACAAAGCGGCAGGCCCAGACCTTGTGTCCACATCCTGCCTCAAAGTCTGCGGGGACCAGCTCACTCCAGTCTTCACACAGATCTTCAATAGATCTCTGCAACTGTGTGAGGTACCATCCTGTTTCAGACGCTCCATCATCCCAGTCCCCAAGAAACCTGCAATCTCTGATCTGAATGACGATAGCCCTGTCGCCCTGACATCTGTGGTCATATAGTCCTTTGAACACATTGTGCTGGCCAACCTCGAGAGCGTCACAGGACCCCTGCTGGACCCCTACAGTTTGCCTACCGAACAAACAAGTCTGTGGAAGATGCAGTCAACATGGGCCTGCACTTAATCCTAGAACACCTCAACGGCACGGCGACCGACGTGAGGATCCTGTTCGTGGAGTTCAGCTCTGCATTCAACACCATCATCCCCAAACTCCTCTCCTCCAAGCTTCTCCAGCTCAGCGTCTCGCTTGCCATCTACTGGTGGATTCACAGCTTCCTGACGGGCAAGACACAGCAGGTGAGGCTGGGGGATACCACCTCATCCACACGCACCGTCAGCACCGGGGCACCCAAGGATGTGTCCTCTCTCAACTGATCTTCTCTCTCTAAATGAACGACTGCACCTCAACGCACCCAGCTGTCAAACTCCTAAAGTTTGCAGACGACACCACAGTCATCTGCCTCATCAAAGAGGGTGGCGAGTCTGCATATCGACAGGAAGTGGAGGGGCTGGAGCTTTGGTGCAGCTGACACAACCTGGAGCTGAAAACGCTCAAGACTGTAGAGATGATCATAGACTTCAGGAAGCATCCTTCGCCACAGCTGCCCCTTACGCTGTCCAACTTCCCTGTGTTCCTGGGAATTACAGTCTCTCAGGATCAAAAGTGGGAGACCAACATCAACTACATCCTCACAATGGCCCAGCAGAGGATGTACTTCCTGCGGCTTCTGAGGAAGCACGGCCTGTTGAGGCAGTTCTACACAGCAGTCATCAAATCAGTCCTGTGTTCAAACTTTGACTCCAACGGACAATCAGGACTGCTGTTAAAATTGTTGGTACCCACTACCCACCCTTGAGGACTTGCATGCTGCCAGAACTAAGACAATAGCATGCAAAATCATGTTGGACCCTCACATCCTGGTCACCAACCTCTTCCAGCTCCTTCCCTGAGGTAGGAGCTATCGATCAATGCAAACTAAAACAAGCGGACATTCCAACAGCTTCTTCCCTCTTGCCATTAAATTTCTAGAGGCAAAGGGACTCTCTGTAATGTGTTTTTAAGTCAAAATGGCTGTCTATTGTTGTACTACAGCGGCTCCAACTACTGGAGACAAATTCCTCATGTGCTTTTGACGTACTTGGCAAATAAAGAGGATTCTGATTCTGATTCTTGCATTTTATCTCAGATTATTCAGTTAGATTTCATCCTCCAGAACAAACATTCACCTGCACCTCAGTCGTTTTATGAATTTATGCATAAAGCAGTACAGATTCACAAGATACTGTAGCATGTGTCGATGTAAAAGCAAGACTCCATGCAGTCACAGCACATTAGGTGCCCCCTGGGAGCAGTACCACCCCCCCCCCCCCCAAAAAACAAAACAAAAAAAACAAAACAAAGCTCATCTAGACTGATCACAATACATCAGCGAATGCTGAGTTACTGCAGCAGCCATTTGAGTAGATGTGTGATCTTGGCACATAGGAGCAGTTTTAAGGCATCCAGTGACATCATTATAATGTTGTGTGCTTACATCATGACGAATCAGCAGCATTGAATGCAATCCTATTCGTGTCAGCTATCTGAAAAGCAACCCTGCAGAGAATGAAACTGAGATGACAAGCCAATAAAATTAATTTTTTCTATCTATGGTCTGTGCGTCATGTTTTTGCAAATAGGATTTGACAAGTAGTTTTCCAAGGAATGTCAATGCCTTTGCTGGGTCATGGAAGTGTGGAAAATATTTAAATTTGTGCCATTGTGGTATTGACATGTTTGGTCATTATACTGCTTTAGTGTGCCTCCAATGTGTGTGTGTGTGTTTTACGTATATGTGTCATTCTACGGATGTGGTGAAATGTTACAAGCAATTATTAACGGCAAAATACATTACAAAGCATCAAATATTAACACACAAAAGTATCATCAGTAATCAGGGATAAACATCCATCCATCCATTTTCTGAGCCGCTTCTCCTCACTAGGGTCGCGGGCGTGCTGGAGCCTATCCCAGCTGTCATCGGGCAGGAGGTGGGGTACACCCTGAACTGGTTGGCAGCCAATCGCAGGGCAGATAGAAACAAACAACCATTCGCACTCACAGTCATGCCTACGGGCAATTTAGAGTCTCCAATTAATGCATGTTTTTGGGATGTGGGAGGAAACCGGAGTGCCCGGAGAAAACCCACGCAGGCACGGGGAGAACATGCAAACTCCACACAGGCGGGACCGGGGATTGAACCCCGCTCCTCAGAACTGTGAGGCTGACGCTCTAACCAGTCGGTTAACCAGTTATTTTGCAATAAACCATGTAAACGCATTTTTGTGGTTTTTGACCAGCGCCGAAGTGTGACATTTTAGCAGTCATCAACGGAAATAGGGACAGTGTGAAAAATATCAGCAAAATCATGCAACCACTTCGCCAATATCTGCTAAAAGGTTGCGTCTACCACTCAACAGAAGTTAATGACATTCCACGGCGAGATTTCTTAGAGGCACTTATTAGAAATAGACATCGTGCTCGTAACTTTGTCGGTCAAAACGCGTTACAAGCAAGCGGCCACTCAATTTCATAACTGTAAAGAAACAACGACCCTGCTAAAGCTACTGCTCCTGTGACACGAAAACAGCCGCGCGTGTGTTTATAGACCAAAAAACAACAGCTTTGTCATGTAGCTCTTAAATTGTAGCTGCCCAAATTTAGATATGTGTAGCCCACTTCTAACTTGAGAAGTGAGAACACACACACAATCACTAAGTCTGGTCTGGTATTGACCGCTGCTCTCCGTTATTACCCCATTCCGTCAGTTCATTCTGTATTTTGGTTATTCCGTTAAAAGTTGCTACTGAAAAAAAAAAAAACATCTGAAGGATACAGACATTTAATATGCAATTTATTAACATTTAACATGCTCTAATTGTTCTTGACCGTCAATTCCTTTTTAAACTAGTGTACCAAATTTTATTTACTGCCCAGCCGAAATGTGCTGTATTTTTGAGTGAATGGATGATTGAAAGAGAGTGGCAGAGAGCTCACAGAGACACTCTTTCCCATCTTTCCAATGGGTGACTGAGCCTGTGATGGAGGATATGGACTGCTGCTGCAGAGTCATCAGTCAAAGACTTGATAAATGAATATGTGGGATGCTGTGATGAGGGAATTGAACAGAGTAAGAGAGGAAATCTGAGCTTTCGCTTTGGGTTCACGGGTCTACCTCCCCATTCTTAATGAATCATGGCGTTGATGTGTGAAGGAAACAGAAAATGTGCCATTTAGGGAGAGAAACTATCAACCTGTGCTGTCTTATCCATTGTCTGGGATTTGAGCAACAAAATCAATTTGTCATGACACTTCGCCGATACAAGTAATTCCCTCGTTCTCTCCCCTCAGCTTTTGTCTGATATGCGCACCAAATACAAGCCCTCTGCTTCCATTTTGGACCAGACTAACACATGCTTCATGCTCATCTTTCATATCTAATAAGCATACTGCACACAATATGTTGTTGCTGTGGAAAGTCGAGCCTGTTTGTCCAAGAGAAAGTAAAAATCTGGCAATGCGGATTGACGGTCATAGTCCAGGGCAACATGTTTCATGGAAATGTGCCTCATAATGTGTCTCCACACAGTACTTGGGAGGAGGAGGAGGGAATTTATTATCAGGCAAGAGATCCAGTCATGAAGGCCAGCCTGACAGTTTTCCCTCGGTTCAATCAATCACGTATCCTCCGTAAAGAGGCACCACCACAAGGGGCTCTCCGAGGCTTTGCCAGCAGATTAGTCACAGCCAAATCGCATTTCTCTGCCTGCACCAGCACAAAGATGGAATGTTGAAGTAAGCGGGAGGGAAGAGCAATAGGTGAAAGGTAAGTAAATGTAAATGATGGAAAGTAAGAGGAAGAAGAGAGAAAGGAGAAGGCGGAAAAGGATGTTTAGTGGCTAAATTATAATTATGACAAAAAGATACCCAGAAAAAAAAGCCTGAAATCTAAACAGGTTAAAGGCAAATCTACTTAACTAGTAACCAGCAATGGTGAGATACAGAAAAAGAGACTTCATACGGGGGGCACAACCATTTATACTGCATATTACTGTTTCACTCATACATAATTAATAAACGGCGGCACGGTGGAAGACTGGTTAGAGCGTCTGGCTGGCAACCAGTTCAGGGTTTACCCCGCCTCCTGCTCCAATGATAGCTGGGATAGGCTCCAGCACGCCCGCGACCCTAGTGAGGAGAAGCGGCTCAGAAAATGGATGGATGGATGGATAATTTACTAAACATTATAGACCACCTAAAAGATGATATGTGGTTGACATGGCAATGACAGAGACTCTGTCTCTTACTACAAGCCACTACGGGGTTCGTGTGGACGTTGTCTCGTGGGTGCTGGCCTTCTGCTTCATCGATGGGGGTCTCCCACCGCACCATTCGACAGTCGCACTGTCTTCCTCATTTTCCCACATCCGTCCTACCATTTTCTGTTCTCTCTTATCTGGTTCTCTTGGTGAGTTATTGCATGTCCTCACTGGGTGCCCCCCCCAACCCCCGATCTACAAATAACTGTTGTAATGTTACTTGTGTTTAAATATCTAGACTGTCTCACTATTGCTGTGGTTCTCACCCCTAGTCTCCTTGTCCACTCTGTCCCCTAAAGCCCTTTTCTGTCCGGCTGCATTTTCAATAAACATCAGATGAAAAAAAAAAATTAAATTAACCAGAGGGAGTATTTCAAACTCCCCTGTTGGACAGCAAAACTGTTCCAGCACAAAGGCATACAGATCCACCATTCTGCAGCTGAACAGGACGGGTTTAAAAAAAAAAAAAAGTAGTGGGTGCTGGCTGGCTGCCTGATGGGCCCGACCTGCGGGAGCCATGCCTCTTAATCACTCACCCAGCACACACTCACACCACTCACTGTAAATATTTTTCTCACTGGTCACATGTGGGCACACATACATATCCAGGGGTTCCTGGGGTACTGGTATGGAGTCGGGAGGGTGCGCGTGTCGGACCGGGTTTCGGCACGTCAGTAGTTTCCCTGTCCGGGCGCCGGTGAGGGGTGGGGGGGGGGGGGATTTGGCTGGGGGGGTGTCATTGGGTCCCTGCGGCCTCTCCGGGTGGCCGGTTGGCGTGGTGCCTCGGTGGGGCCAGCGGACCGCCCTGGGTCCCTCGGTGTGAGACGTGTCCCGTCCGCCAGGGCTGCTCTCGGTGGCCTCCTGGGCCCGAACTCACCTCTCGATTGATTGGGTGATGTCTTCAACCACCGTGTTGCAGGCACAGCAATTACCGGACACTTCTGTCAGTCTTTGTGCATGCAAAACGGTGTCAATTCACTTGCATGTGTCTGCAGGCACACAACCCTGGGGCTTTTTCGCTGGGTGTGGGGTCACTCACTTATTGCGACAAATAACTCATCAATATGCGAATTGCTTGGGTATCCCCTCACTCACACTCTTGTCCTACAGACTTTTATAATTTACATAGTCAATCCCAATACACTTCAGTAGTACAGCCGGGTTCACGATCCTTGTCCTGCATGCTTCTTCTCCTGTCCTATCTTGTCCTGTCCTTCCCTCACAGGGTGTAGCACTACTGCCCCATACAACACTCATCTGTTTCATTGTTCTGGATATATAAGGATTTACTTTTCTCATCTTGTTTCCAGTTAGTGCTTTGTCTTTTGTCTTCTTTTCTCACTCCCCTCAAGAAACTTTGTTCTGTTCGACTGATCGTCTCTGATTCTCAATAAATATCAATTATAACACGAAGAAAACCACAGCGCCAGCTTAAAAACTCCACTGAGACAGTAAAACTGTTGCGGCATTAAACAGATACAGATCCTCCATTCTGCTTGGCCTCAAAAAAAAAAAAAGAAGTTACTCATTAGCTACTCAGTACTTGAGTAGTTTTTGTTCTCTGTGTGTGTTTACTTACTCTTACTCAAGTAATTTTTTGGAGGGCTACTGTTTACTTTTATTTGAGCCATATTTTTCTAAAGTAACAGTACTCTTACTCAAGTACAATCTTTGGCTACTCTACCCACCTCTGTCCATCACAATAAGAATTTGTTGAGTCAAATTTTACATATCCTTTTACTTTCAGTCTAACAATCTTTTCTACATTTACAATGCAAACACTTCACTAAATATTATACATTGTTAAATCAACCTTTTATACATTAATTCCATAACAACTATGAAAATGCTAATAGTATTTCGTTGCAGAGAAACACAGTTGGAACTGCAAAAACTGATTTGTTAATACAAGTTGTTTGATTTTATTCTCTGATTTAAAAAGATTGATTCAAGAACATGTTTTTAAATAAAGGTTTTGCTCAACAACTTTTCATTCTATCCAGCTTCACACGTTACAGCATAATGTGTTCAACTTTGGTGGTTGTACTTTATATAAGCATGCTGTTAAGTGTTGAGTGGATAAGCACACATTTGACAATCATCTTAAAAAGTGCATTAGGGGGACTCAATAACTTTTTTTTTTTTTTTTTTTACAATTGGTGAAAGAGCCATGTTGTCTTCTGGGACCACAATTAGAGCTATGCCATGCACAATAAAAGGTCTCTCATCTTAAATGGAAATGGTTCTAATAGACCATTAATTTCCCAACTAAAAACCACTAATGCAACAACCATAATGTCTACATTTATACAAGGCAAATAAAACTCATAATTCTTCAAATTGTGCACTTTTCCAAGTGAGAATCCCCAATAATTGTTTAATGAAGCAAAGAAACGTTGTCCTCCCATCGTTGCGCCCTTCACGGCTTCTGGGAGAGCCAGCTGGCCTGGAGACAAGCACTCTGGTCAGGATGCAGCCATGGTGACGAGATTCCTGGGGAAAGCTTTGGGAAGCAGAATGTGCCGCTGGCAGCTGGGAGTGAGGAGCTTGACAACATGTCATGGTCCACTCCAGCACCATCTGGGCTTACAGTTCAACCTGGAAGTTTGTTTTATATCCCTATTTTCAATTGTTTTGTGCTTCATCGATAAAAGTAACAAACAAAAACTTACAGTATTTTTAAAAATGTAAATTACGTAAGATACTTCTTGACAAAATGCATTTCTGCATTTCGTCTTGTTCCCCCTCATAAATATCTCCTCAATAGATGTTTAGGTTCCAGTCGTCGGGGCAAGTCTTGGATTGCGATGTGACGGATCAGATGGTCATTGTTCTCCACCTGCTACCTTCTTCTGGTCATATAATCTCTCTTTTCATTGCTCAGGGGAAACAACATTCACTGCCTTTGCAGCTGTGGCCATGTACCTGAATGATGTTGATTAACCAAAACAGTCATTGCATATGGAATTTGGAATGCAACCACAAGCACGTATACACCTACATTCGTTAAAACTCAGAAACATATTTGTGGTGTGTGAAAGCTCATGTCCACAATATACTGTGTTTGATTGGATGTTACATCTGCAACGTTGCAACGTCTTGCACCATCCATCCATCCATCCATTTTCCGAGCCGCTTCTCCTCACTAGGGTCGCGGGCGTGCTGGAGCCTATCCCAGCTATCATCGGGCAGGAGGCGGGGTACACCCTGAACTGGTTGCCAGCCAATCGCAGGGCACATCGAAACAAACAACCATTCGCACTCACAGTCATGCCTACGGGCAATTTAGAGTCTCCAATTAATGCATGTTTTTGGGATGTGGGAGGAAACCGGAGTGCCCGGAGAAAACCCACGCAGGCACGGGGAGAACATGCAAACTCCACACAGGCGGGGCCGGGGATTGAACCCAGGTCCTCAGAACTGTGAGGCTGACGCTCTAACCAGTCGGCCACCGTGCCGCCACGTCTTGCACCAATGATTTAAATTTTGTATTGCCGCAAAAACAGCAGCCAATCACTGATAAAAACAAGATGCCAAATGCCGTACACTACGCGAGAGTTCTTTCAGGTTCTCCCGTGCTGCTCGGTGTGCAGTGGACAGTAAATTGACAGTTACATAATTAAGATTCACTTTGATTTTGAATCATCATACTGTTGTCAAATCTGCAATATTATTTAACCATTTGGCAATTTCAACGTTTCAAACAAACCCAGTCTGTAACCGCTCGGATTGCAGTGCCCCCCTGAATTCCCTTTGCAAATGTTTTTTTAGATTAATCTGGACTGCAGGCTAGTACGAGTACTGCACATGCACAATTGAAATTACCAGCCCAAGGAGTCTTTTTTCAGTAGCTTTGAGCAACAACCAAAGTACCAGCGTGCTTTGAGGTAAACATCCTTTCAGGTCTGCAAACACAACAAAAGGTTAAGGACCAGGTTTTATGTCATGGGCTTTGTCCATCCGGTTCTCTGGAAGGGTGCATTATTAATGAAGTTTAGGTATTGATGTAGTGTCTTTAATCATGCCAAGGAAAGCAGATCAGTCTGTTCATTAATTAATCCTCAGGTGGAGAATGCTGACCCAGCCCAAACTGCCAGGTCCATTATTTTACCAATATTAATCTTTCCATACTATCTTCTCTATCTACTGATGCACTTATTCGCACCCCATTACTCGTGTAAATGTGCATAGCCATACATTTATGAAAAGACACATGATATTCCAAACACGTGTACTACTAATGGCTACTGGAACAATTTTTTTTCATTTTCTTTTTATAAACAAGCATTTCCACATTATTCCCCAAGGGAGACATTTTTTGTTAAACTCTATTAACCTCTGCATTGAGCAGAGTGCAGGTTCATAGTCTCGGCCACTTAAGTTTGGGCATGACCTTACTTTGGGCTTATAACTGACTAATGTGCCATGGCTTGGCTGCTCTCCAGTGCAGATTCTTATCTACCCAATCAGCCCTGAGTGAGAGCAAATAGGACAAGGAGGGCAAGACCAAGTCATGACTTTTCATACTTTCCAGGATATAAATCTATTTCTTCATTAGCTGTATCGGCACATGACAATGCAATGCATTATAGCCCTGTCTTAATTGGACCATATGCATTATAATTACAAACTATAGTCTACTATCCATTTGTTTTTTACTGCTGACACCGTTCAGGGTCATTGGTGAGCCGTCACCTATCCCAGTTGCAGTGGCGGAGCTAGACTTTTATCCTTAGGGTGGCCAAGGCTATTTCAGGGGATCCACAGACTATGACAATGAATTTGTTTCTCGACCAATGAATTGCCATTCGAGTCTCCAAATGTTGCAATGTACATACTAAGCACACAGGAGATGAGGTTTGTGTGGGGAACTAGACCACTGTAGATGTAAGTTTAATATTCAAACTTTCAGCTACTCAGTGGTTCCCAACTGGTTTTGCCTCAGGACCCAAAATTTTAATTAATCATTAAGTCGCAACCCAAATTTTCAACATTCTTTAGCAACTCAAATATATTTTACAAAAAAATAGACCAGTAATACAAAAGCCTTTATGCACTGCTGAAAACATGAAAATAGTTGATATATATATATATATATATATATATATATATATATATATATATATATATGTATGAAACATGAACAAACATGAAATATGAAATATAAAGGCACACTTTTCATGAAGTAAATAAAAAGGCAGACTTCTTTTTTTGTTGTTGAAAAAGGCAGACTTCTTGAATCAAATAATAAAACAAAACAGACAAAATACTGAAGTAAAAAGGCAGAATTCACATGAATTACAGGTAGGCTATATCTATTTTAAACAAGCTACACTGGTGATACTGGTGAAATTACACATATCAAACTGAAATATAAAGGCAGAATTCACTTGAATTACATTATTTGACCTTTTTAAACAAGTTACACTTGTGATGCTCATTAACGGCATTTTTGTGATGTCCTCAACTCCTGAGGTTTTCGTTGAAAGCACTCCACTAGTTTGTCTTAAATGTGTTTTTAGCTAGCCTGTTGTGCAGTACATTATGCATGAAATAAGATGCTGCATACAAGAGGAAAAAAATGCAACAGCAACACTTGACACTGTAGCGGTGTCAGTTTTAAAGCTTTTAAACAAACATATCAGTATACCAACAGTTTAGAGACATAACAAAGGGCAAAACATGAAGGATAATCCCCCAGCCTCCTTCACGTTTTATTTCATTTAAGCCAGCAGAGCATGCTGGCCGATTGTCTGCTAGTTTCATTCCTCTAAAATCATTGGAGGAACACGTAAATATAAGCAGCAACCCGAATTAAATATAGACGTTAATGTGGAGTGGCTGTTGGAAGCTGACACTGGTCATATGTAGACGCCATGAGATGTAATCAGAATCAGAATCAGAATACACACAAGGAATTTGTCTCCAGTAGTTGGAGCCGCTCTAGTACGACAAGTCAATTGATAGAGAACACTTTTGCGACATAAAGACATTGACAAAAACAGTCACTGAGCAATAAAGGGTTGCTAGTTATCTGGTCATGCCGGTACAAATGTATTTGTTATTTTTTTGTGCAAAAATATGTCGTCTAGCACGTAAAGCAGTTTGAATGAATGAATGACTAATATAGCAATAGTCCGGTGCAATGACCATTGTGCAAAGGGCGCCAAGTCTTCAAGGAATGTATGCAATTTAAAATGACTCGTAGTGCGATAATCTGGGACAATGTTGATGGTGCAAATGTTGCAGATACTCTTCAATTAGATGCTACTCTGGCATGAGTGGCCAGTATTGGTCAACAACAGATATGCAAATAGTGCAGTGTGGCGAGACTACTACAGTGAGTGCATGAGTAATATATAATTGGCCCGACAGAAATGTGACAACAAACTCATGACAAAAAAAAAACTTGTCCATGTGCCCGTGTTTGTGTGTTCCAGCGGGCGAGAGAGACTGGCACACTGCACTGGCTGCTTATTGAAACACTGCATGCGCTGGGTGATAAGTTTTCGTTTTTACCGCCATGAGATGTAACTTAATGTTAACTTGAGCTTGATAACCGTGGCTTCTAGCAAAACGATCTCCGATCTGAACACAAAAGTGATTTTAAACAGTGACTCATTAGGACACGACCGTAAAACTTTCTTCAGGATGAGGTCGTGACGTAGACTGGCTCTGGGGCAAATCCTCTTCTTCTATTGACATTCTTCTACTTATCCTGTGGATTACAACTCCTTGTGGTACATAGCGCCAACTACTGTACAGGAGGGACTTAGCAGTCAAAAGTCATCACAGATTTCAAAATGCAAACGACCTCTTTCGACAAGACGTGCAGTGCCGTGATATGTCAGTCATCTGGGGGGGAGGCACCTGGGGGTCCAATCAGATTTCGGCGGGGTCCAGTGATACCCCAGTCCAGCACCTGCCCAGCTGACACACGCCAGAGGAGGGACTTGGGTCTTCCCTGGGCCAAGTTCTTCCACGAACCCACCTTGCATGTTTTTGGAATTCTTGTGGAATCTGAAATACCTGGAGAAAAAACACAAAAGCACTCAAAATTGTGCAAAATGTTTTTCTTTTCCCCCCAAATTGTGCCATTTAATGAGATGGCCTCTCAATATAATGATCCCTTCAATATCACAGTAGCCTTCAACCTTTGTCACAATGTATAGGATTTTTATCTCAACTGCATATCATCAATACTGCGCATCTCAGGTTTAATTTTTGTCTAGGAGTAATTAACCCCCCCACCCCCACCCTCTTCACACACACACACACATACACTTATTCCCAAAATGAATAAATACAAATTTAAATTAAAAAAAAAAACATCTAAGAAATAAGATCCACATAAGTATACATAGCCCTTGCTCAATACTTTGTTGATCCACTTTTCATAGAAATTAAATACTTTTTGAATAGGATGCCTCACCTTTCTTGGCAGCACATCTAAGCTCCATCAGTTTGTATGGGGATTGTCGGTGCACAGCTATTCTCAAATTTCTCTAGAGATGATCAATTGGATTCAAGTCTGGGCTCTGCCTAAGCCACTCAAGGACATTCACTGAGATGTCATGAAGCCACTCCTTTGACATCTTGGCTGTGTGCTTAGGGTCATTGTCCTGTTGAAAGACAGACATCGCCCCAGTCTCAAGTCAAGAGTTAATCATTTGACTCTGTACATTTTTGCAATCATCTTTCCCACAGTCCTGAATAGTTTCCCAGTTCTCCGTCCTCCCACTGAACAACATCCCAAAAATATGATGCTGCCACCAATATGCTTCCCTGTAGGGATGGTATTGACAATGTGATGAGTGGTGCCTGGTTTCCAAACGTCATGGTGCACCTGTGCTGTTAGGCAGAGGGAGATAAGCTACTGGACTAGTTCTAGATTCAATAAGTGGTAAGACTAGCAAAGAAAGTGCCAGAGACGAAGCAGTTTGAACATGAATGAAGTTTACTTATATCAACAAACAACACAGTGGACAATATGACAATTAACATAAAAGTTTGGGTAGGCTTTACACGATCAGGATTTTTGGGGCCGATCACCGATCAGAGAGTTTAAAAAAACGATAACCAATCACCGATCTGATCACAAGATGGAGGAATGTCTCTATTTACTGTATATACTTGTGTACTTAATTGCTCAAAAAATTATATTTACAATAAATAATGTATCTTTGTTTATCTATTTATGCCAGTGAGGCATAGTGACAGACAGAACAAATGAATGGTCTTCTATTAGATGGCAGGAAGTAAATACAGTAATTAATGTATCCACTTTTTGTGAGATTTTTGTTTTTTGGTGTGCCGTGAGATTTTTCAATTGTAAAATATGTTCCTTGCCTCCATAAAGGTTGGAAATCACTGCTCTAGTCAGATCGTGTATTCTAATCAGTCAGGTCAAACCAACATGACAGAAAGAATGGCTGCAAACTTAATGTAATTAAATTATTAAAATTTTAATGAAATTACTTCACCCACACCAAAACTTTAGAGCATGATTCGACAGAACGGCGGCATGTTTACGTCCAACCGTTCGTGCTACCGCTAGCTTGCTATGCTACATAACATTTTATTGCCTGCTTGTGAGCCGTATCATATTAAAAGTACGTGAACATACCTCGACCTCGACCATACCTTTCAAATGTCCTTTTTTTGACAAAAATCCCAAGCGTCCACAAGCAATGTGTGTTGAGTTGCACACACAGCACTTTCAAAGTTCCATAAATCCATCCATCCATCCATTTTCTGAGCCGCTTCTCCTCACAAGGGTCGGGGGCGTGCTGGAGCCTATCCCAGCTGTCATCGGGCAGGAGGCGGGGTACACCCTGAACTGGTTTCCAGCCAATCTCAGGGCACATAGAAACAAACAACCATTCGCACTCACAGTCATGCCTACGGGCAATTTAAAGTCTCCAATTAATGCATGTTTTTGGGATGTGGGAGGAAACCAGAGTTCCCTGAGAAAACCCATGCAGGCACAGGGAGAACATGCAAACTCCACACAGGCGGGGCCGGGGATTGAACCCGGGTCCTCAGAACTGTGAGGCTGACGCTCTAACCAGTTGTCTACCGTGCCGTCCCCATAAATCCAAATAGAGGAAAATTCCAGTTCCTACCGCGACCTTGGTGGAGCAACAAGTTTACATTGAAGGTGAAAGCACAATTAGTCCTGGTAGCGGTCCTAGGAATCGCAAATCCATTGGTAGCTCGCCACTCGGAATCACCGAGATTCGTGTCTGAATCCAAAGGGTTTCTCTAAGGGGAAAAGACCTGCCCAAAACTTGTCCAGTTAACATTTTTAATCCTTCAAGGTTGACACCCTTCCTCTGGTAAGGGTCAATAATCAAAGCTCTTCTTAATAGTCTGACATTGCAATATTGTGCATACAATCATGTCTGGCATTCAAGCCAAAGAGTTCAGTCTTTGCCTCATTACACCTGAGATTTTGTCTCTTGTGGTTTAAGAGTATATCAGGTACCTTTCGGTAAACTCAGAGGTGGTTTGCCATGTGCCTTTTACAAAGGAGTGTGTTCCCATTGGGCCACTCCACCATACTGTTCTATTATTTTCTCTGAGGCACGCTGGAGCGCTGGAGACAAATTCCTTGTGTGTTTTTGACAGACTTGGCAAATAAAGATGATTCGGATTCTGATTCTGATCAGTCACCTCCCTGACTAAAGCCCTTCTCTCCCAATTTCTTAGTTTAGACAGGTCGTGCACTCCAGGAAGTCTTCTGGTGGTTACAAACTTTAATTAATGGATAATAGAGGCCAATCTGTTCATTGGGACTTAAAATCAGCACCAAAAAATAAAAATAAATAAATACAATCCAGTACCCTCCCCCAGATGTGTGCCTCATGCAGCGTAGAATTCTGAGGGGAAGAAATAATTCAATACATTTTGGAAAAGGCTGTCACATAACAAAAAAAGTAAAGCACAGTAAAAACTTACCGCATGCATTACATATCTACATGTAATTATCGCCTCCTAAGACAAACAGAACCATTTTTGTTCCTCTCAGCTTCTTTCAATGAATCAAGCTGAAAACCATTATTGTTATAAGGATAGCAAGATTTCTTTCTCACTCAAAGTAAGTTGCAATCTAAAAAACTGGGCTATTCGACATTTAGAATTAGAATCAGAATCATCTTTATTTTGCCAAATATGTCCAAAAAAACACACAAGGGATTTGTCTCCGGTAGTTGGAGCCGCTCGAGTACGACAACAGACAGTCTATTGACAGAGAAGACTCTTGAGACATAAAGACATTGAGAAAAACAGTCGCTGAGCAATAAAAGGTTGCTAGTAATCTGGTCATGGGGAAGGAGAGTTCATTTATTTATTTATTTTTTGGGGGGGGGGGGGGACAATTGTGCATATTTCTCATATTTCAGCATGTTATCGTCAGGTAATGAGATATTGTTGTTATATTTTTACACTTTCTTTCCAAGCCAGAATTAGTTCCAGAAAATGTCACGTTGTACGCTTTATGCATGAGTGCACATCACATTTAAATTCAGATTTGATTCAATAGGCCTATATGCACTCCTGACTCCCAAGGTAGAGAAGGAACACCCAAGAGAATTTAATAAATAGGATTTGAAGAACTGGTGTTCATTTTACCAAGAAATGTTGATGAAAAAGAGTGTGAGTAATGCCCTCAGGGAAAAGATGAGGAGATTAGACAGAAACAAAGTTGCTCTGCTGTTGAGTGGGAATTCATAGCAAAGTCTTATTTTATAGTCTGAAGTTACAAATCTCTCGAGGAAATTCCTTAATCGCTTAAGAAATGCAACGCTCTGTGTGTCATCCATACTGTATCTCGGTTAGAAAACCAAAAGATTACACAAGGTGGCACGGTGGAAGACTGGTTAGAGCGTCTGCCTCACAGTTCTGAGGACCGGGGTTCAATCCCCGGTCCCGCCTGTGCCTGTGTCTGTGTGGAGTTTGGTTTCCTCCCGAATGGTTGTTTGTTTATGTGTGGCCTGCGATTGCCTGGCAACCAGTTCAGGGTGTACCCCGCCTCCTGCCCGAAGATAGCTGGGATAGGCTCCAGCACACCCGCGACCCTGGTGAGGAGAAGCGGCTCAGAAAATGGATGGATGATTACACAAAGATGCCAATTGTAGTCTTTCCTAACTCACATCCTCCTGCTTCTCCTGAGCTTTTCACTGCCAGACATTGTGTATATTCTCTATAGAATGTTCACAATGGTCTCCAGGGTGCAGAAGAACATACATGAGCATACATCTGTCTTTGAGAAAGAAACATCATAATCAGACCACCTCAATGCCAAAAAGAAACCCCAGACATTCCACTAATAGAAATGTGATCATCCTTATCGAGCCTGAAGGGTGGTCCGCTAAATACTTTTTCTATGCTTTATCCTTATAATTTGCTCAAAATAAGGTCATCTGTGACTGAAAGACCTACATCTTGCAACCTACATCTTGCACAGCTAAGACATGTAATTAATATGACTGCAGATATTAAGGATAACGCCACCGTTGCATAAAATATATAAATGAAATGAACAGAAAACAAATTAAAAGGGCCACAAAGTCAGAAAATAGAAAACTCATCTTACAATTTTAGCAGAATAAACTAAGATTCAGTATTGTAAAACATCCCATGTTATGGAATCAGATTCTTGGAACAGAATAACTAAAGTGATGAAGAAAGTATAAAGTACAGTATGAAAAAAGGGGATACTTCATCTTCTAAAGCATACCATATCATGTGTCATACATGGCAGTATTCTGACAAGGATATGCATGACTTCAAATCTGCTCACAGATGCTGACAGAATTAACAAGATGAATTGTAGGCACGGTGACCGACTGGTTAGAGTGTCAGCCTCACAGTTCTGAGGTCTGGGGTTCAATCCCCGGCCCCGCCTGTGTGGAGTTTGCATGTTCTCCCCGTGCCTGCGTGGGTTTTCTCCGGGCACTCCGGTTTCCTCCCACATCCCAAAAACATGCATGCGAGGTTAATTGAAGACTAAATTGCCCATAGGTGTGAATGTGAGTGCGGATGGTTGTTTGTTTGTATGTGCCCTGCGATTGGCTGGCAACCAGTTCAGGGTGTACCCCGCCTCCTGCCCGATGATAGCTGGGATAGGCTCCAGCACTCCCGCAACCCTTGTGACGATAAGCGGCTCAGATAATGGATGGATGGATGAATTTTAGGGATTAAACGGGTATACTCTTTGGTCATATTCAGCCCAATGCAACAAAACTGAAAGGTGCTTCACAGTGTAGATGGAAAATGATCATGAAGATATTGCAACTTCAGACCTTTTAAAGGCAAATAAATGAAATGTTTTGTGGCTGCAGTAAAAGGCTGTCAAATAATTTCTATAGCGTGAGAATGACTTCAGGAAATCATTAACTGCAATAATTCCATTTAAGTGTTAATAATTATACTTTGAGCCTCTGAAAGTTCAGCAATTTGTATAAAATGGCTGTGATTACTAAATGGTAAATGAAATATTCTCATGAAGCATCTTAAATTCTACGTGGAAGTCTATACTATAGTTGCATCTTGATTGTTTTATTTCAAATGCTTTGTGTTGGTAAAAATAACAGAACTCTCCTCCCCCACACAAAAAAAAAAACAACAAAAAAAACTCTTGGACCGTGTATCTATATCTCTCTTACACAAGCAAACCATACCATAGTACTGTGACTGGTGTCCGGGTAAAAGGGTGCTTCAAGGTTAATGTAGTTTTTGTTGCATCTGTCCTATCTTCCTATGTAAGTGGTTGTCGCTCTATCATTTTCATATTCAAAAAAAACACTAAACGTAAAAGCCTAGTGTCCTTGGTATTTTGCAGTCTCCAAAGGAAATCTGGAAAATAAGTGCTCATTTTTATGCTATGTTATAAAATTTGATAAAGGTTCATGTGATTTAAAAAATGAAATGTGATGCTGCCTTTTTTCCTTACTATTGCACCTCGAAATGAACAAAGATGAAAAAGAATGTATTAATTTGAATGTGCATAAATTCCCAGTTGCTGTGAATTAAAATTAATGTATGTTAACAATGTCATTATTAATTTAAAACTGTTCAAATCTGTTTTTGATTCCCAGTTATGCTTTAGCTCTCTGATGTTCTTTGTTAAACAGGATACATGTGCAATATACATGACTTTGACCTATTTAAGATAAGCACAGAGGAGGTTAAAACAAATAACGTGAGCAATTTTGTTTACTCAGCTCCTTTGCTGTGCTCGGCACCTGATTGGGAATGATTTCTTAAACATCAACAACTTTCAAACTGCCTTTTCCAGCAATACCAGTCTTACTAAAGACCTCTTTTGTCCCTCCATTTTCATCTCATGAATGTTCGCCTGAAGATCAATTTCACCACTTAAAAGCAGCAACATGAATGACTAATTTAGTTAAGGCAACTCAAAAATCAAGACTTTTTAAAGTAGCATGAACCAGGATTAATTTAACCTGTTCCAATGAATAACTTATTGGGCAATTAGTGGTAAATCAAACCCCTCTACTTTTCTTTTTTTTTCCGGCTTTTGGACAGCTGTACCCATCCGCAATTTAGGACAGTGTATGTGGAAACATGAAATTCCTCTTGTTGCTTTTCTTTCTGTCTGCATTGGCACCATTGGCAGCCGTGGCCCAATGGTTAAGATCATCACCTGCCACCGTGGGGGACCTAGGTTCAAAACCCCGACTGGACCATCCGCCAACATCCCCCGGACTCACGGCTGTGGTGTCCTTGAGCAAGACACTGATACCCTGAAATGCTCCCCGGGCGCTTCAGCTGCCCCCTGCTCCAGTGTGTTCCACTAACATGTGTATGTGTTCACTGTGATGGGTTAAATGCAGACAACAAATTTCGTGTGCATGCATGCATGTTCATGACAATAAAAGATGATTCTTCTTCTTCTAAAGTTATGGTCGTTGTCATGATTATAAATAAACATGATTAAAATAAGCAATACATGTCAATTTTTCGTGTGCATGCATGCACTTCTATGGTCTTGAGTTGGGTTTGAAAAAGCACATGATGTAGCTATCAGATTTAAGTTGCTAATTTCTACCAATATATGCTATTTGCTCAAATGAAACCCCATTTGTTTGAATGGAATATAATAGATGTTTGTCTCAAAAGCACCCCTAAATAAACAGCATGTAATTGAATCATTTGAAGCATAATCAAATGTCTAATATCTCAGCTGTCTGTTAAGTCATAAGCCACCATCATGCACCATGATGTTATGAAATGTTTAATCTCAGAAAAAGGAAGGGGTCCTCTCACCATTGCACTGCATCCTCTACACCTATGAGTGGAGGACCTCACAACCGAACTCTCACCTCACCTCACAAGTTTGCTGACAACACAGTTCTCCTGTCCCTTCTGTCCGGGCCCCACTCAGTGGTGTTAAGTGGTGTGACACCGCCAGGAGAGGCTGGTGATTATTTCCAAAAGCTTGAGCGAGCTAGCTGGAGTTATTCAAGGATCCTGTTTGTGGACTTCAGTTCTGTGTTAAACACCATCATCCCTGAATGCCTCTCCTCCAAGCTCCTCCAGCTCGGTGTCTCTCCTCCCATCTGCCAGTGGATTTACAGCTTCCTGACGGGCAGGACGCAGCAGGTGAGGCTTGTAGAAACCAACTCATCCACACAAGCATCAGCACCAGGGTTGTGCTTTCTCTGCTGCTCTTCTCTCTCTACATGAACAACTGCCCGTCAATGCACCCAGTTATCCAACGCCTGAAGTTAGCAGATGACACCACAGTCATCTGCCTCATCAAAGACAACAATGTGTCTGCATATTGTCAGGAAGTGGAGCGGCTGGTGCTCTGATGTGGCCAACCTAGCGCTGAACTCACTCAAGACCATAGAAGTGATTGTGGACTTGTTAGGTATGTTAAAAAAAACACACAAAGAATTTGTGACTGGTAGTTGGAGCCACTCTAGTGTAACAACAAACAGCCACAATGACAAATGATACATTTAGGACATAAAACACACAATGAAGAAACATAGAGCAATTAAGGGAGTCAATAATGTGTTAGTGCTGATACAGTGACAATTGTGCAAATGAAGAGTCCTCAAGCAATTTAAAGCAATTTAAAGTGACTATTAGTGTGATAATAATCTGGTATGCGAAGGGTCCAAGAGAATTTTGCCTGCCCCTATCCTAGTGCTGGCAACATGCAAGTCCTCAATGGTGGGTAAGTGGGTACTGATAATTTTTCCGGCTGTCTTGACTGTCTGTTGCAGTCTGTTTTTGTCCTTCTTTGTAGCAGCACCAAACCAGACTGTGATGAATAAACACAGAACCGATTCCATGACTGCTTAATAGAACTGCCTCAACCACTCCAGAAAAAGATGTGCTTCCTGCGGCTTTTGAGGAAGGACATCTTCTACTGGGCCTTTTTGAGGATGGAGTTGTTGGTCTCCCACATCAGGTCCTGAGAAACTGTAATTCCCAGGGCCTTGAAGGTCAGGATGGTTAACAAAGGACATGTTGGACAGCATGAGGGGCAGCTGTAGCAAAGGATGTTTTCCGAGGTCCACAATCATCTCTACATTCTTGAGCATGTTCAGCTCCAGGTTGTGTTGGCCGCACCAAAGCTGAAGCCGCTCCACGTCCTGTTGATACGCAGACTCATCACCGTCTTTGATGAGGCCAATGACTGTGGTGTCGTCTGCAAACTTTGACAGCTGGGTGCGTTGAGGTGCAGTCATTCATGTAGAGAGAGAGAAGAGCAACGGAGAGAGAACACATCCTTGGGGGCCCCCAGTGCGTGTGGATGAGGTGGTGTCCCCCAGTCTCACCTGCTGTATCGTGCTTGCCAGGAAGCTGTACATCCACTGGCAGATAGCAGACGAGATGCTGAGCTGGAGGAGCTTGAAGGAGAGGAGTTCAGGGATTATGATGTTCAACGCATAGCTGAAGTCCACAAACAAGATCCTCACGTAGGTCTCTGCACCGTCAAGGTGCTCCAGGATGAAGTGCAGTCCCATTTTGACTCTTTCACCGACCTGTTTGCTCGATAAGCAAACTGCAGGTGTTCCTGCATGGGAACTATTGAAGATATGTGTACTGGAGCGAGCTGGTCCGCACAGACTTTCAAGCAGGAGGGAACACACGTTCCGGGTCTGCTGCTTTGATCCTTTGTTGCTTGAAGACAAATTTCATGATGGTGATGCAGTTGGGTGGGTGTGGGGTGAGAAAGTGTCCTTTTCAAATCTGCAGTAGAAGGTATTCAAGTTGTCAGCCAGTCCTTTATTGTTCTCCGCTTGCGAGGACAGTCTCCTGTAGTTGGTTAAACATTATAATCCTCGCTAGACTGACCCAGAGTTGTTAGCAGAAAACTCATTTTCTGCAAAATTTCTCTTGACGATGTTAATTTCCTTTGTCAGCTGGTTTCTGGCCTCATTGTACAGGGTTCTGTCCTCACTATGATACGCATCCTCTTTGGTCTTTGGCGAAGTTTGGCAGTAAACACAGCTTGCCATTATTCAACGTGTGGAATGTCTTTGTTGGTTCACACACATCTTCACAGAAGCTGATATACAACCCCCAATTCCAATGAAGTTGGGACGTTGTGTTAAACATAAATAAAAACAGAATACAATGATTTCCAAATCATGTTCAACCTATATTTAATTGAATACACTACAAAGACGGCGGCACGGTGAACGACTGGTTAGAGCGTCAGACTCACAGTTCTGAGGACCCGGGTTCAATCCCCGGCCCCACCTGTGTGGAGTTTGCATGTTCTTCCCGTGCCTGGGTGGGTTTTCTCCGGCACTCCGGTTTCCTCCCACATCCCAAAAACATGCATGAATTGGAGACTCTAAATTGCCCGTAGGTGTGACTGTGAGTGCAAATTGTTGTTTGTTTGTATGTGCCCTGCGATTGGCTGGCAACCAGTTCAGGGTGTACCCCGCCTCCTGCCCAATGATAGCTGGGATAGGCTCCAGCACGCCCGCGACCCTAGTGAGGACAAGCGGCTCAGAAAATGGATGGATGGATGGACACTACAAAGACAAGATATTTAATGTTCAAACTGATAAACTTTATTGTTTTTAGCAAATAATCATTAACTTAGAATTTTATGGTTGCAACACGTTCCAAAAAAGCTGGGACAGGTGGCAAAAAAGACTGAGAAAGTTGAGGAATGCTCATCAAACACCTGTTTGGAACATCCCACAGGTAAACAGGCTAATTGGGAACTAAAAGGAGCTTCCCTGAAGAGGTTCACCTCTTTGTGAACAAGTGCGTGAGAAAATAGTCCAACAGTATAAGGACAATGTTCCTCAATGTACAATTGCAAGGAATTTAGGGATTTCATCATCTACGGTCCATAATATCATCAAAAGGTTCAGAGAATCTGGAGAAATCACTGCATGTAAGCGGCAAGGCCGAAAACCAACATTGAATGACCTTCGATCCCTCAAGCGGCACTGCATGAAAAACCGACATCAATGTGTAAAGGATATCACCACATGGGCTCAGGAACACTTCAGAAAACCAATGTCAGTAAATACAGTTCGCCGCTACATGCGTAATTGCAACTTAAAACTCTACTATGCAAACCAAAAGCAATTGATCAACAACACCCAGAAACGCCGCCGGCTTCACTGGGCCCAAGCTCATCTAAGATGGATTGATGCAAAGTGGAAAAGTGTTCTGTGATCTGACGAGTCCACATTTCAAATTGTTTTTGGAAATTGTGGACGTCGTGTCCTCCAGGCGAAAGAGGAAAAGAACCATCCGGACTGTTATGGACACAAAATTCAAAAGACAGCATCTGTGATGGTATGGGGCTGTGTTAGTGCCAAAGGCATGGGTAACTTATATATCTATGAAGGCACCATTAATGCTGAAAGGTACATCAATTCTTACTATAGTGGTTTGCAGCTGAGTGTAAAGCGGTTTGCATACGAATCAGCATCTTCAAATCTGAGGCCACGGTCCTCAATCGGAAAAGGGTGGCGTGCTCTCTCTGGATTGGGGATGAGTTCCTGCCTCAAATGGAGGAGTTCCAGTATCTTGGGGTCTTGTTCATGAGTTCGGGAAAATGGTGCGAGATATTGACAGGTGGATTGGTGCAGCATCTGCAGTGATGCTGACTCAGCATTGGTCTGTCATGATGAAGAAGGCGTTTCACTGAAAGGCGAACTTCTCGATTTACCTGTCAATCTACATTACAAAATTTACCAATGGTCATGAGCTGTGGGTCGTCACCGAAAGAACAAGATATATAAACGGCAAAAATCCTCTGTAAAGTGTTCATGCTCTCAGTCATCCGGGAGAGGCTCAGAATAGAGCCGCTGGTACTCTGCATCAAGAGGAGACAGATGAGGTGGCTTGGGCACCTGCTGAGATGTTACGGCATATGCCACCGGGAGGAGGCCCCACGGAAGCCCCAGGACCCTCTAGAGAGGCTTTTTCTCTCAGCTGGCCTGGGAAGGCCTCGGGAGCCCCTGAAAGAGCTGGAAAAAAGTGGCTGGGGAGAGGGAAGTTTGGGCTGGCTCTGCGACACGACCCTGGAGAAGCGGAAGAAAATTAATGGCAAGATGGATGATTGGATGGATGCATGGATGGAGGGATGGAGGAATGATGGATTGATGGACAGACTTCATGATCTCAATCTGCATGTTTTTATTAACGAAACTTCATTAAAAAGTCAAACATGCAGTATTTGCCTACTCCGTTTGTCTGTCTGCCATCTTGTTTAAATCGTACCTTCCTGTGAGGTATAACTGCACCATATTTGGTCAAAATTTCTAACACGTTTCATGAAATCATTAGCATGTCTTTCATGTCAACCAATTAGAGCAGCGCCACTGATTGGTCGCAATGGATTTCAGGAAAAGTAATTACTATCATATAGTAAGCTAATTTGGAGCTGGTCTCCATCACAACTACTGGACATTGTATCAGGGCTGCTGTTTCGGCACCCTGAGTCCAGCCCTTCAGTGTGTGTGTGTGTGTGTGTGTGTGTGTGTGTGTGTGTGTGTGTGTGTGTTTGGGGGGTGGGGGAGGGTAGGGGGGTTCACAAACTGCCTTCCCTCTCCTCTCTGCATCTGGGTCTAACTCGCAACCCGAATCCTGACACATTGTCACAGAAGATGTTATCTACATGAATCTACTGTATGCATTATTTATGTTTGATATACACGGGATACATCTTTTTTGAAAAGCACACTATCCTAATTCACATCACCTGTCCAAAGTTTTTTTTAGGTTGAAGCTAATGGTTGAAGTTCTTGTAGTCACTAAATGATTGAACAAGTGGTCGACAGCAGTCTTTTGGTAAGAGCATGTGCATGTTCAGTGAAACAGACATTTAAAATCCTGTTAAAATAAGACCCTATCACTGAAGCTGATGCAACCAATGCCATTGACTCATTGCTTCATTGCATCATCAGCACTTTTGCATAAGAAGGCTTTCGTTGTGTTCACACATTGGTTGTCCAGGAAATCAAACCAGTGATCCATGAAGATCTGGGAAAGAGATACACAAAGGAACAGGACGAGAGTATCTTTTACACAGCCTAAAGTCCCAATCCTATGGTTAAAGTGCTGCATTCTCAAAAGATTAGAGCTTGTGGCCTTTTGTTTTGTGCGGGGGGGGCGCGCCGGGGCTCGGCATTTTGCCGCGGGGGTGTGCTTCGCATGCCGCCGGTGATTTAATTTAATTAATTTATTTATTTATATAATAAATGGTTCCTTTACTGGGAGTTGGGTTCCTTTCCCGATTTTCACCCATAGGGTATGGGGATGGTGTTTGTGGTACTGTGGGCGACATTTCTGTGGGTTTTGTCCTGGTTCATTGTGGTATGAGGTTGCTGCGGTGAGTTTTGGCTCGGTGTTGAGCTTTTTTTATTTTTTATTTTTGTCGTCAGCGCTTGCCTTGGTTTGGGGACTGGAGTGGATGCTGAGGACTGTCAGTGTGGGGGGTTTGCCTTTTTGGCTGTCTCTGTGTTGGCATGGACGTGTTTTGTTGTTCCGCTCACCCGGTTGACTGGGAGTTGGCATTGCTGGGGCTCCGTGCGGTGTGGGCTGGGGCTCTGGGCGCGTCGGGCATTGCACGTCGTGGGGGCCACCTTTGAGCGGTATGGTCTTGTTCCGGGTGTTGCACTGGAGCGGCTGGTCATTGACGCGCTTTAGTTCACCGCCACGGGGGCGTCTTCGTGCGCGCTCTTCTTCATTGCTTTTCATTGCTTCTTGGTTGGTTTTCGCCACTTCTTCTTCGGGATGGACGGACTGTGGGCGTCGGGGCTGGAGGGCGGGGTTTTTGGGTTTGGGCGATTCCGGGGCGGTTCCGGGGCGATAACTACAGGGGGATTACACTCCTCACCAACCTGATAAGGTCTATTCAGCGGTGCTGGAGAGGAGGGTCCGTCGGGAAGTCAAATCTCAGATTCAGGAGGAGCAGTGTGATTTTCGTCCTGGCCATGGAACAGTGGACCAGCTCTACACTCTCGGCAGGGTCCTCGAGGGTGCATGGGAGTTCGCCCAACCGGTCTGCATGTGTTTTGTGGACTTGGAGAAGGCATTAGACCGTGTCCATCGGGAAGTCCTGTGGGGGGTGCTTCGGGATTATGGGGTACCGAACTCCCTGATACGGGCTGTTCGGTCCCTGTACGGTCAGTGTCAGAGTTTGGTGCGCATTGCTGGGAGTAAGTCGGACTCGTTTCCGGTGAGGGTTGGACTCTGCCAAGGCTGCCCTTTTTCACCGATTCTTTTCATTACTTTTATGGATAGGTTTCTTTGCGCAGCCGAGGCGTTGAGCGGGTCCGGTTTTGTGGCCTCAGTATTGCATCTCTGCTTTTTGCAAATGATGTGGTTCTGTTGGCTTCACCAAGCTGTGATCTCCAACTCTCACTAGAGCGGTTCACAGCCGAAAATCAGCACCTCCAAGTCTGAGACCATGGTCCTCAGTTGGAAAAGGGTGGCCTGCCCTTTCCAGGTCGGGGATGAGATCCCGCCCCAAGTGGAGGAGTACAAGTATCTTGGGGTCTTGTTCACGAGTGAGGGAAGAATGGAACGGGAGATCAACAGGCGGATTGATGCAGCGTCTGCAGTGATGCGGACTTCGGTCCATTGTGGTGAAGAAGGAGCTAAGCCAAAGGCAAAGCTCTCAATTTACCGGTCAATCTATGTTCCTACCCTCACCTATGGTTACGAGCTGTGGGTCATGACCGAAAGAACAAGATCCAGGATACAAGCGGTCGAAATGAGTTTCCTCCGCAGGGTGTCCGTGCTCTTCCTTAGAGATAGGGTGAGAAGTTCGGTCATCCGGGAGGGGCTCAGAGTAGATCAATGTTCAAATTCTGAGGTTTTCACTGTAGTTTTGAGTATTTGCCCCAACCAAATTCTAAAAAGTACTATTATGTACCACTGCATATTAAGAACATCTCAATGACCGTTGGACTGAGCATCCAGGCTCCTCTCAATAAACCCAGCTAATCTTCTTGGCTTTTATGATATTTGATTGATACTTGAACATACATTATTTTGCTTTTCAAGCTTCACGTTTTTTGTTGGTTTTTTTTGTCACTTTTGGTCCAGCGATAAAGAACACTGATGCCATACATACACTTACTCAGTAATTTCTTTCTTTTCTTTCTTTCTTTCTTTTTTTTTGGAATACTTACCAAGTAAGAGACTCCTCTTGAGAACCTTTTTTGAAACCAACAAGGCCATACACAACCCACCATGTGCTACTTGAATTGTATATTGGAGGTCTCTTGCTTTATGATTCACTCCATTGCTTGGTGCAAATGATCATCTTGCATTGTGCCTAATTGATAGTTTCCCATTTAGCAGAGCTATCATGTGTGCCTTTCAGTTGAATTGCGCATGTTGCTGCAGTTAAAAGGTTAATCAAATGATCTTTTCTGTATTTAATGCTTGGGGAACTTTGTGACATGATGGGATGCATGAATACACGCACATCACTTTTAATCATGTGCATGTGGGAAACTAACACTCATCATAGCTGTTTGTTATTTAAATATATTTAAATTTGTAATTGGTTAAGATTGATGTGCATCTATTAACTTTATGGCAGCTGGAGTGGGGGGCAAAACAACCCTCAGACACTCATATGGTTGTTTAATATTATTAGTATGCTTTTAAAATGCATGTTATAAACCCTTAAAAGTAGTTTGTAAGATCTAACAGATTTATTGTCAAACTTAAAAGGCCAAGGTGGAAAGATTTTGGTGTGTACACCAACACAAAGGATTCATGGCAAAGAAGAGTTTAAAAAAACTTTTGTCCCTTAGTGGAGATAATAATAGCATCGTGTGCATTTTAACCAAGTATTCCATGTAGCTGTGACAGTAAATGTCATTTAAAGAACATATGGTATTTGTGCTTGTCGTTATTTCTGTTAAATGTGAAAAGAGCTTCAAATATTCAAAATCCATCCGACGTTCTACTTTTCTCCAAAGCTGCCTCCATTCTCCAGTGATTCTAAAATTGGAGCCCATTTCTGGGCAATTGTATTCAGGTCCAAAGCTGAAAAGGGCTGGCATATGCAGTTGCCCTCGAGGGACTCTTTTAGTGTTGGCCGTCTAATTAGGTGTGGTACCAGCTTGGCTCACCAGTATTTTCACATATGCACATTCACCAACCAGACAGTGAAGCAAATTTCAACCATTACTTGAATTAAGTGTTTGGGGTTAAAGTGCAATGGGCAGACTCTGGGAGAATGCGCTAGAGAAAATACAGAGAGCGAGCAAGAGGGAGAGAGAGAGAGAGAGAGAAAGAGAGAGAGTGAGAGAGAGAGAAACAGAGATAGAAAGACAGACAGAGAGAGAGAGACAGAGAGATTGCATGAAGCGTCGAAAAACAGTGTACGGTAATCAGGGACGTACTGGGCCCAAAAGTCAACCTGGGAATTTAGATGGAGAGGGCCCTGGTGAGCACAACTGAAGACTTAATTTGTTTTGTTCCTCTTGCCTTGGATCGAAGTCCCGAATACTAACCAATGAGCGGTGACCGTTATTTTAGGTCTCATCATTTTTGCTGTATACACTGTATGCATAATACAATTGCCTACCCAGTACAGCAGCCTACCGGTCTCTACCGGTCTGGTTATTGCTGTTTCCTGGCTCCATTCTCTTCCTTCTCCCCCAATAAGACCACCACATCTTCCTCCTCCTCCTTGTTTTCCAAGACCAGCACCATCTCTTCGCTGATACCATGGGGTCACCCATTCCCTCAATCCTTCACCCCTGATGCTGCTGCTGCTAACAATAATAATAATAATAATAATAATAATAATCAGTTACTGTATGTTCTTAATACAACAAAGGCAATCCATGTAAGAAAATGCCATAAATCACACACAAGCACACACGCAGACCACGCTGGAGGGTTTTGGCTTTCTTATATCAGCGTAATCCCACTCATTTGTTCACATACTGCATCAAATAATTTGTAAATTTTCCTGAATTGCTTGAAGTATAAATCCCAAAGTCAGGTCACGGAGAACGGCACATGTGGGTGACTGGTTAGCACATTTGCCTCACAGGTCTGGGGACCGGGATTCAAATCCCGGCCCCACCTGTATGCAGTTTGCATGTTCTCCCCGTGCCTGGGTGGGTTTTTTCTGGGCACATCCAAAAAACGCATTGGTAGGTTGATTGAAGACTCTAAATTGCCCGTAGGTGTGAATGGGAGTGTGAATGGTTGTTTGTTTCTATGTGCCCTGCGATTGGCTGGCGACCGGTTCAGGGTGTACCCTGCCTCCCGCCCGAAGATAGCTGGGATAGGCTCCAGCAGCCCGTGACCCTAGTGAGGATAAGCGGTAACAGGAAATGGATGGATGGATGGATGGATAGTCTGTAATTATGTTTTGTTAAAAGAGGGCTGTGTGTACTGGAACGTATACAGGAATTATTCCATTAAAAACAACAATGACAACAAAAAGACACTTGGAATGGATCGAAATTCCCAATTGTCACCCTGCCCCAGACTGGAATTGAACACAAGTACCATAACCTTTAACTTTAGCTTGTCTTTGTCTTTATCTATTTGTTGCGATGGCTGTATTTGGTAATCTGTTTGATGGCATTATTTGGAGAGCTCTGACCATGGGATGTTTTTTGACTGGCTACTGTGAAATCATTTTGAAGCTTTGCCAGACATGTGAAATTAAAAAGTGTATCGTAAATCCATGTTACATAATTTTTTTTAATTTTGTTGGTCACTCGTGGTATTTCCCACTCAGTGACTGTAGAAATGAGGGTCAATGGTTGTCTGTCTTTGTTTTCCGTGCCATGTGATTTACTTGCAATTAGTCCAGGGTATAATAATAATAACAATGATTTACTGTAGTCACTGATGGTGTAGTGGTACACTCGCCTGACTTTGGTGCGGGCAGCGTGGGTTCAGTTCCCACTCAGTGACGGTGTGAATGTGAGTGCGGATGGTTGTCCGTGTCTATATGTGCCCTGTGACTGACTGGCGACCAGTTCAGGGTGTAGTCCGCCTTTCGCCCGAAGTCAGCTGGGATAGGCTCCAGCGTCCCGTGACCCTAACCAGGATAAGCGGTGTTGAAAATGGATGGATGGATGGATTTACTGTATATGTAAATAGCTTGTTTCAAGGATCCAAGGACGTAGTCTGCCTTTCACCCAAAGTCAGCTGTGATAGCCTTCAGCTCCCTACGACTCTGAAAAGGGATTCATGGATGGCTGCCACTTTAATACTGTATGTCTCAAGTCCATTTTGTCATAAAAGAAGAAGAGTGAATATTTGGCATGAAATCAAGCTTTTGTTAATGTGAAGTGATTCACCTTCCAAGTAGACAAAGCAACCATCCTCTAAATGTTTAGCGCAGTGTTGAAAAGCACAAGCATGAAGTCTGCTCATACAGTAAGTATTGTGAAGCCTCTGTGTAATACAGAAATGTACAAGAGCTGTGTGTGCTTAATACTAAAATAATGCTTGTTTTTAAACTTTGTGACTATATTAGTCACTTTTTTCTTCAGGGTGGGAATTTAGAGTAAGCCCAAGGCAAATATGCTTTTGAATTCAACTGCCTCCTCGGATTGAAATCTAATGTCCCTTGGTACATCTCCTTCTCATTTATCATACTAGCCAAGTGAACCATATAGTAGGATCCTTCATGAATAAAAATGTCCTTTGGGAATTTACTGTGTCAAAGAATACAAAGGTGCTGAGGGGGGAAAAAAATCTAACAACTCTTTCACTTGCAATCAAATAACCAAAAGCAATGTACACCATGGATTGTTCATTAATGTGGTTTGAACAATTCATTTGTCACTTACCTTTTTATAAAATGCCCGGACAATCAGTGTATTGTATGTTCATTTGACATTCAATTGAGAAGAAAAAATTGTTTGCACTGTACAGTATATCACAATGAGCTAAGCTAAACATGTTAAAATACTACCTACCAGAGGTGGAAGTTGGTCACACAGGTGTATGTGCGATTCACAAGCAAGTCTCAAGTCATAACCTTCCCAGTCTCAAGCAACTCCCAAGTCACTGTGGGGAGAAAAAAAAATCAAGCAAGTCGCCACAAATTTTCAATTTCAAGTCGAGTCAAGTCATAACTTGGTTTAAGCAAGTCGCAAGTCATACAATCTTGCTCCAACAAAACAGCATATTGGAGTTGTAATAAAATGTTTTTTTTTTCAAAAATCATAACACTAAAAAAAGTATTCATACCTAATAGAAGTTAAATGAACAACAACTGAGATTATTATTGATTTAATTTCTTGCACTGATTTGTTTCTAAATTGTATTTTCAACTGAATTTAACTCAACTTTTCTGTTTACTTTGTGGTGACAGCCTTGTAACTCTTACGGTTCTTAAGAGAACACCATTAAACAAAAGCCATATATAATGAACATTTTCACAACATTTTTCACCTTTAATGTGATTCTCTTTTGGAAAAAAAAAATGGAAATTATTTCGAGAGAAGTAAAAATAAACAGAGATAATGTGGTTGCTTTTGTGTGCACATGTCATAACTAGGGATGTGGCTGTTTTCAGAATTAAACAATGTAATTTAGAAGCACTGACCGTAGACTATTGCCAATTGTTATTAGATAAAAGATTATGTTTTATATGCTGTGGTCTCAATTTTAAAAAACATGGTGTAGACAGCTTCATCACAGAGCCGACACAACAGATGACAGCTAGGATAGGGTCCAGCACGGCCACGACCCTAGTGAAGATAAGCGGTATGGAAAATGGATGGATGGATGGCACTTCAATAAACACGTTCAGCAGTATAAAAATTATATTAACACAAAGCTACTCACAATGTGTACTTACTAATGGTGGAACGCACTTTTGTCAACTATTTTTTACTGTGATCGTAATGCAAAGTGATCCGATACAGCACCTGGCATCTTCTAGCGCCGACTCTTTCGGCATGCCCGCAAACGTCTCTGCACCTTTTTTTTTTTACCTGTACAACTGACCGCTAGCTACGCCGCTTCACTTCTTCTAAATTCAGCAGTTGGCCTTATATTTTAGGCGCTACTTTTTGCACTAGAGTGAACACTGCTTCGCCTCATTAATAAATGAAAGAGAGAGAAAAAAGAGAGACTTTTGTGTGATTATTAACTGAAACAAAAGGTTCGGACAATTATCATAAACTGTAGTTACGTTACTTAGCTGTACAAAAACATTCAAAATCACATCATTTTTATTTTTAATCGTCCCAAACCAGCCTATGAAACAATGTTTGGCCAGCTAGCTAAACTGTTAAATTAGCTTACCTGAGTTTTGTAGTGACGGATGAAGTTCGACGTCGTTGTTGTTGTGCGTTTAAAGCAAGAGTTGCAAGAGATGCAGTTTGCCATCCTCTTTTTGTAGACTTCATCAACAAACATAATATAATAACTATCCAAATTGTATCATCTTTGGAGCTCCTTTCATCGGTCTTCATGTAGGTGGTTACGTCACACTGACAAGTGCGCAACAACGCAGAATGTGTTGCCAGTTTGGCGGAAATTACCCAAAATGCTTCTTTCTTTCATAAAAAGGCAAATGGTCATAATTAGAATGCAGATTTCCAACTCTAAACAAGATGACTTGTCAAGTTATGGAGTTCAAGTCAAAGTCAAGTCAGGTCTCTTGGCTACCAAGTCTAAAGTCAAGCAACCAAGTCGCATGTCATGAAACTGGCAACTTGAGTCGACTCGAGTCAAGTCATTTGACTCGAGTCCCTCCATCTCTGCTACCTATAGTAGGTAGATTAAGGTTTGTCCCCAAAGTTTAGTTTTTGTCACAATGAAAATTATATTAAAATCCAATCAAAATGAAGGTTGAACAGCCTCCTGTAATGGATTGTGTTTATGGGGTCCACTGTATAAACAAGCTCAGTCATCTTGTCATCAAATGCTAAAATAACTTGTCCTAACTGTAGGAGGAGAATAGGAGCAAAAATCCGAAGAATAGCTAGCTAGCTTCTTTGCTTTTGAAAGGAGGTTGAGGTCCCAGCCAGCGAGGATTTCCGGAGGGAGAAGCGGCATCGTCCAGCTGCACCCAACCATAACCCATTGAAGAGCCGTGGCGAAGAGGCAATTCTTCTTAAAAGTGACACTATACCCTCAAAGTACACTTCAAATAAAGTTTCCCTAAATGGTTTGGTTTTTCAGGTAGTGATCGTCTATGTTCGAGGGTTTGTTTCTTTTACATTATTTAACACTACAAACACACAGCTTAACTACTTTCCTTTCTTGGCAGTGTGAATTTGCATATTACCAAATATTTAGTTCGACCTGAAACATTTAGATTTGACATTTAAAATGTATGTTTAATATTTATATTTAACATTCACTTTTAATATTTATATTTAAATTTATATGTATATTTAACATTAATATTTAGATACTTTTTAACATTTAAATATATATTAGATTTGATATATTTAGATTTGAGATTTAGTTATTGAATTTAATATTGCATTTAATATTTTATTTTTGATATGGATTCAACATTAAAGTTGACAAATATTGTTTTAAATGTGCAGAAAAGTGAAAATTCCCACCAGTTTTCCAGTTTTTTTTAAACGCTGTTTGAAGCTAAATGTGACAAAATGTTGCTCTTATTTTAATTGTGAGCCGCTTAACAAACGGCACCTCGTACCACCTAAAAGTTAGCATTCTAAACAGTTGGTCCCTGCAGAATGTGTAATATCCACAGTGTGGGATATTTATCCATTTCAATCTGCTTATCTGGGGTTGGGACAGCAACCGAAGCAGTGAAGCCCTCACTTCCCTCTCCCCTGCCACCTTGACCAATTATTCAAGGTGGATCCCAGCCTCGACAGCCAGCTTCGCACCCTCTCTAAGGGAAAGCCAGGACACCCTGCAGACGAAACTCAATTTAGACACTTGTATCTGTGATCTTTTTCAACATGTGGAGTGTCCAAGTAGAAGTAAAAGAATCATTCATTCATTCAGCTTCCGTTCCGCTTATCCTCCTATTATGCATTAAAACTAATCTGACAAGTACAATTTATCCAATGATGTTATTTGATTAAATGTAACGGAGTAAATGTACCACCTTCCTACCCACCTCTGGATATTACACATTCTGCAGGGACCAACTGGATGAATGGATAAATATCCCACACTGAAACACTGTATAGTGTTGGTTTGAAAAGGAGTAGGAAATAGTTGAAACTTTAAGTAGAGTGTTTGCTAATGTTCTTGAAGGTAAATCTAAATACATACTACATTTCAAAACTGATTGCTTTGAGAGGATGCAACATTTTGGTCAATCTCTGGCCATTTTTGTATAGGTCCATGTCCAAGTAACATCAGAATAATGATTCTGAAGTGAATTGTGCCTCCAGTACAAAATAAATCACACCGTTATCAATCACTACGCTCCTGCAATTTTTTATGGGAGGGTTTACAAAAAAATAGAAAATATCCCAAACAGTCTACGATAATTTCAGTTGCAGCAGTAGGTTTGAAAAAAAAAAATAATAATAATGGTTGTGACAGCCCACCACTACCCTATTTCAGGAATAATAACTACTATTGTAGTGCCAATATGACAAAAGTAAGATCAATTGTAAAGTTTCTTACAAAACACCAGAATACTGCAGCTCTTTTGATTCAATGTAGTGTGTATATCAAGAGGAGTATTCCGTATCGAAGAGAGAGGAAGTCTTCTCTCCTTGAGAAGAGAAAAACCAAAAACTCATCAGTACTAAGGATTTTCTTATCATAGCAAAGGAGTCCAATTTACAGTCAGGAATGTATGAGGTGGAGTCCAGGTTTCGCTGCTGAAACATTCTTTTTTTTTAAACAGCAACACCTTGAACCTTACCTTCTTTTTGGTGGAGAAATGAAAATCCTAGGCAAGATGACTGTGTAAATTAAGGTCAAATGTTAAATAGATGTGATGGCTTTGCTTGGAC
Source organism: Phyllopteryx taeniolatus (assembly GCF_024500385.1). Lineage (NCBI taxonomy): Eukaryota > Metazoa > Chordata > Actinopteri > Syngnathiformes > Syngnathidae > Phyllopteryx > Phyllopteryx taeniolatus. Next base: position 8,055,927 of record NC_084505.1, on the reverse strand, counting down.
AACTCATATGCTCATGACAGCAGTTTCCAATTTCACTTCCAATTTTTAGTTGAGAAAAATGTGCTTGTCGCCAAGGATGTCTGTTTCAATCAATTCATTGTGAAGTTGATGTCAGGTGTGAATAACTCGTTACCGTGAGATTACTCAACGCTTGGGAAGTGTGTAGTTCAGCACATCATTCTGGAATGTATAGAAACCCTACAGTTACATAATTAGCTTTTATTAACCTTCACGCCTTCTTCGGTTTTTGTTCGGGAGCAAGGTGGATCCAAATAGCCATCGAGCCAAGAGGGATAAAGCACTGGGATTTTTTTCTTTTTTCATGAATAGAGTGATTGTCGTAGAACTCATGGGTCAACCATTTTAACTTTTTCTTCTTATTATTATTATTATTTTTTTTACATTTTACAAATAGAAGTTATTTTTTGCACCTGACAGTTAAAATGCACAAAAACCTTTACAGTTAATATATGTACTGTATAATGCTAACAGTTTTCTCCTACAAGAGATGCTTCCAGGGGCTCCCACCGTAGCCTGATTTTACTGCTCTGTGTATGCATGTATGTATTTTAAATGGATTACGTCGTTAACTGGTAAGAAAGAGATTCCAAGACCAAATTAGGTTGAGTTGGCTCATGTCTGATTATTAGCAAATCCAAATGTTAAATAAAATGGTCAGCAGTATTCTAATGTTATACTTAATAAAAAAGACATGCATGAGTTGAAATGTGTGTAAAATAAAAAGAAGCCAACAAGTTGTTAATTTGACATTTTCTTTGCCTCGACGGGCCTTTTTATGGTGACCAGTCATCCGGATTCCATCAGATGCCCTATGATGTTGCTCATGCCTTCTCCTCCCAACCCGCTGTGAGCCTCCTTGAGGGAAAAGTCTAAACAAAATGAAGAGGCTGTGGGAAGACATGGAGCCCAGCAAGTCACAGGTCAATGTGACCAGAGGCAAAATAAACAAAGACTGCGGCATCTTCATGGTGATGTTAGTCCATACATAATTAAGCATCACATTCTTGAGGATTAAAAGGAGCGTGAAAATGCATCCGGCTTTGCAAGGAGCTTCTCATGCAGCCAAAAGCTATGTTCATCATAAAATCTTTAATGTTTTTAATAGGCATCACCCACCATTTGTCTCAAGATAATCAATGTGAATACTCAATGAGGAAATATAAAGGAAATGTCAACTGTGTTTAACTTCAAAGAAGCTAAATTTTTTTCTGTATTGTATAATATAATATCATACTGTATGATACATTTTCAGTTTTAGCTGTGTTTCTCCAACTATTGCTTTTGTTGCTAACGGCCAACATGTTAGAATGCACTCTACAAATGCATTTAGTGCTTTGGCTTGATAAATAGTCAATTGGAAGTTGAACTAAGCATTGAAAAAGCACTCTTGAATTAATACATTATTGTCAGTCAAAAAGAGAATGCTATGGATTTAGAACTAAATTTGCTTTCTTGTTTTTAATCTCTTGATCTCATTATTTTGGATCATTATAATATAAATGATGCTTTACACTGCACTCAAAAAAACAGGATGTAAAATTGTAAAATAAATAGAAATGATCTAAAATTCATGGATATGTAAACAGTTCCCCCTGTTCGGTTCATGTTCTCACAGTAAAAATTCGGTCATGCGGCTTCGATCCGTTTTCCTCGCCGTGATCTGTTGGAGGAGCCTCAGTAAGCAACTCCCGGCATTCCGTACCGGTAACGCACGCAGCTGAGCTCAAGAGCTAGACCCACCACAAGTTCAATTGGCAGGAAAGTTACGAGCGCACCTCTTTTTATTTTATTTTTGTGCATCCTTTTTCTTCAACCAAACCTGCCTCCGTGCCTCCCGAGACAACTGAGACAGACCACCCCAAAGACCCACGGATCTACGGTCGTGAGTAGGACACCGCAATCGTTGCCAGAATGTGCAAAATTAGTGCCTTATAATTTTTGGGAAAATAATAGCTTCACACAAGTCCCAACTTTGTACTCGCTCAACACAGTGCAACCTATTCACGCTCATTTTTAGTCCAGCAACACACGATGTCCTATCTTCCCTTTTCATTTCCCCTTAGTGTTATTTTCTTTTTGTAGTTAGACCCCTCTGTGTGTTTCCCTATCGATCCCTCGTAGATTTCATTAAATATTCTACAAAATTCCCCTTCTTGTTGTGTTTTGTGTGTCTGGAGTTCAATAATGAAACCTCTGTAATCTAGAATTCATCCATCCATCCATTTTCTGAGCCGCTTCTCCTCACTCGGGTCGCGGGCGTGCTGGAGCCTATCCCAGCTGTCATCGGGCAGGAGGCGGGGTACACCCTGAACTGGTTGCCAGCCAATCGCAGGGCACATAGAAACTAACAACCATTCGCACTCACAGTCATGCCTACGGGCAATTTAGAGTCTCCAATTAATAATCTAGAATTCATATTTCCTAAATGTAGCAACCTTCAGATTATGAGACTGATAAGAGGTTATTCGTAAGGTGGTGCCCTTTACGAGACAAAATTAGTTTGATTGTGACGTTAAAACGTAAATCGAACCCAGGCGTTCACCTTCGACAAATGTATTCCTTAAATAAATTACGTTTTATCCAACGCCAATATACGCTACAGTAACCTACAGATTTCTGCCAAACTGCCACTTCTTTCGAAGTGAGTTGAGTCACCTGCCACCATACACTGCTTGTATCTCAAGTTTGCACTTGCAAGTCAAAGCAAAAAGTTGTCCGACCAATGGCTCGTATCTCGAATAAAACGCAATCCGGGTCACTTTGGCTATTTATACCAAATGTATTGTATTATATATTATAATACACAACAAAACAAAAAGTAAAAGACATAACACAAATATGAATGAAACTGTCAAGCCAAGATGAAAAATGTATATATCATATTTTCTTATCAGTTTTTAATACTTGGAGCCTCAAAATTTCCACTTAAATTATTTGTTGTGGTGTTAAAATCGTCCATGTATCCATTTTCTGAACCACTTATCCTCACTAGAGTCGCGGGTGTGTTAAATCCTCTCTGTAAAGCTTTTGCCTCTCACCTATTCACAAAGACCAAATAAAATAAGGAATAAGTGTGTTGACCCCTGATGGGACAAACCGAGAGTCACAACAACGACAACAATATAACTGGCTTAATTAAGTGTTTAGACTGATGAAAATATATGCATATTCACACATATCAGTTTTGCATAATTACTTGAGAAAAATATTCAGTAAACATTACACATACCCATGTCTGATTTAAGTAATCAAAAACTGGATATAATTATCCTCTCACCTGAAGTGTGCCGTGTTAAAATTACATTGGAACCATCTTTAAGCATTAAGGAACAGAAAAAAACAAAAGCAATGTCTTCATGCCAACACTTTGCTACTGCACTTGGCCTTTTTTCAAAATTTTCTAGCAGGGTCTTTTGTCAGTGGGTGGTGAAGGAGACTCGACTTTTCGGTGCAGCTCATCTTTTTTCAAGCTCAAAGTGCCTCTTGGGATGTGTGGTAATGTCGTATTTGAACAAATTGCTTGTGTTGCTGCGTTTTAAAACTGTTGGTTGGCACTTGGCACCTTTCCGTACCTTTAGAGAGTTGTGTAAAATAACACACCATGCTTTGCTTTTTGCAATTTCCCCTGGTACGTCGTGCAGTCGTGCTCATAGTATGTGAAACAGACCAGGTCAATACACCACCATGTACTGGGGTGAATCGGCATACAGTAACAATAGTAACATAGTAACTTTCTAAAACAGTTGAAAGTAATCAACACACCCCCAATTCTTATTTGCTAGTTCAGATCGATGTTTAAGGAAATTGATCCCAAATAAACAGTGTGTGACTATCGATACATAATTTGTTACCACAGTATTGAGACGACCATCACTAATGCTAGAGTGCTTTTGGAACTGTAGCGTGATAAACTCTTGCAGGAGGGCGGTTAAAATGATCTAAAGCAGGGGTCGGTAACCTTTGTGACATGGAGTGCCAGTTTGAAATTTTCTTCTCAACGGGTGTGCTATATGACAGAAAAGACAAAAAAAAAAAACATTTCTAACATACCTACCTACAATCAGCTTCCCATGCTTTGCAATGTAATGCACAATGCGATAGCTTGCTTCTGTCCCATGATTTTTAACAGTGGCAACAACTTTGAGGGAGCTAGCTTGTTTACCAAACCTGTACACAGCATGTTCAATTGACTCTGCTTTGTCTGCTTGGTCTCTGAAAGTCTTCTCATGATTTGTCCTAGTTTTTGCCTTTTTATCTGTAATGCGTGAGTCTTCGGAAATGTAGGCTACATCGCTGCGGGGATAGTGCGCGGACCTGTCACTCAAGCCCGTGTGCGGTCAATGCCCATATTTGGAAGTGCTGACGTATGAGCCTACAAGGAAGTCGTAAGACTTTCCCCGCCGACTTTCTTGTGGGCTGTTTGTGCTACATTTGCACTTCCTAATATGGGAATCCGCAATGGCTGAACCAGCGGCAGCTTTCTTTGCGCTTTGCCGGGGACCTTTCATACCGAACAAGTGCAGTGTGAAAGGGGCTTAACATCCAGCGTGCCAGCCAGTGTTTATGCCATGGAGTGCCACCCGTGGCACACGTGCCAAAGGTGGCCAACCCCTAATCTAAAGGGTGCAATTGTGAAAGTACCCTTAGAAAAAAAAAGAGTTGAATTTTATAAATCCTTTAAACAAATCTCAGAGCCACCTCGTCCACCTTGGTAGAAAATACATTGTTTCGCAACTCGACCCTGTTCAAACTAAAACTTAATTCTTAACTATTGCTAATACCTAATGTAAAAAAAACTTTAAAAAGTTGGATTGCATTTTTTCCCAGCAGCTCATTAAGCAGGAAAAGCCAATAATGTCCCACCAGCACTAGCTGCAAGACGTGACATGACCACAAATCCTAGCATCGCCTCATGACTATCAATTCAAATTTCTCCAGAAGTACCACACTGATTAAATCATGTGAATGCAATAAAACAATGTCGTGCTTGAAGTACAAATATTAGCAAGAAGCTGTTGACACTCCCTTTTACACTTTACGTTGCACTTCGTTCTGTATCAGGGTGCCTTTATAAGTGATTGAATGGTGTTCTTTCTGTGAGCTGCTGATGTGAATGTGGCTATTGCTGTGAGATTGTGTGTCGCTTTCGTGCTGCTGTGACGGACAGACTGTATGGTGTGATTATTGATTTTTCGTGAGTCATACCATTGAGTGCACGCTAACTTCAATTCAATCAAACAACAATCAAATCCTCGTTCAAAAGATTTTGTTGCTGTCAGTTTAGGCTTAGTTTTTGCATATGGCCTTGTAGTCACATTGTCCTGCCATTTAGTAGTTAGCTAAGATTTGCATGTCTTGAGAGATACAATGAAGCTCCGGATATTCGCAGTTCAGCATATGCAAATTCACCCAGGTTTTATTGTATTTTTATTGTCTTTTTTATTTTTATCCTTCATTATTCCCTGAGCGGCACGGTGGAAGACTGGTTAGAGCGTCAGCCTCACAGTTCTGAGGACCCGGGTTCAATCCCCGGCCCGGCCTATGTGGAGTTTGCATGTTCTCCCTCTGCCTGTGTCGGTTTTCTCCGGGCACTCCGGTTTCCTCCCACATCCCAAAAACATGCATTAATTGGAGACTCTAAAGTGCCCGTAGGTGTGAGTGCGAATGGTTGTTTGTTTGTATGTGCCCTGCAATTGGCTGGCAACCAGTTCAGGGTGTACCCTGCCTCCTGCCCGATGACAGCTGGGATAGGCTCCAGCACGCCTGCGACCCTAGTGAGGAGAAGCGGCTCAGAAAATGGATGGATGAATGGATTATTCCCTGAAAAACTTGCTTATTTACTGTTTTTGTGCTCAGGCCATAGACAAATATTGCTTAGGCACCATCTGGTGGCAACTTGGTGCCAACCATCTCTGCTGAACTTAGGGGAGGAGCTTAAAGGTAAGGTATGCAGTTTTCTAACTGGTAGCAAAATTTTAACGTAGCCTCAATTTACTGCCCGCTCCCGCGTGTCTGTGCCCAAATAGACACCCTCAGCATAGCACGCCAAGGATGCTACATTGCTATCATGACATTTTCAATGATGGAATATTGCCAAACACAATATGTTACCAGTTTGGTGTTGTGTTTCGTGGAATGTAAAATAAATTATAATAATTAAATTATAACAGATGTGATAAACTGAACTGACAATCCGGTGAGATTGGTGATGTTGGCAGTATTTTTCCAAGCCCAGCCATGCAGCCGTCTGCATAGAACACCACCATTATACTGATTATTATTATTATTATTATTATTATGATACTTGATTTGTCTCGAAATCCTTTTTTTTAACGTTTGTTGGGAACCAAAATTAAGTAATCTGGCCAAGAAACTATTATAGTCTCCTTTCGTAAGAGGCTACTGTGTGTCAATGTGAGGCTGCTTGTGTACGATGCGCATGTGCTCTTGGGCTCTACAGTCCCTGATTGTCTATTCTTGTGTTGCCGTGACAAGTTTTAAAATGATTAAAATTAAATTTCAGGCATAAAATGAACAAGAAAGAGATTAATTTTCAAAAGATCTCTTTAATAGTATTCTACCGACAGGTCACACAGACAGTTTTAGCATATATGATAAAAAAGTGTTGTCGTTTTTAAAGTTTCATTTTGTCCAGCCATAACTTTGTCTAATAGAGGAAGAGTACTTTGCCCCCATCTCACAGCATCCATCCATCCATTTTCCATACCGCTTATCGTCACTAGGGTCGCGGGCGTGCTGGCGCCTGTCTCAGCTAACTCTGGGCGAGAGGCGGGGTACACCCTGAACTGGTCGCCAGCCAATCGCAGTACACATATAAACAAACAACCATTGGCACCTGTGGACAATTTAGAGTATTCAATTAACCTACCATGCATGTTGGAGGAAACCGGAGTATCCGGTGAAAAAACCCACGCAGGTACAGGGACAATATGCAAACTCCACACAGGCGAGGCCGGATTTGAACCCGGGTCCTCAGAACTCTGAGGAAGATCTGCTCACCAGTATTCCACTGTTCCGTGAATCTGAGTGCAAATCACCACCTCACCTACGACCCCAATGAGGATAATACAGTAGGTACGAAAATGATCCCATGGTTCTCATCTTGCAATATGCTATAGAAAGTATGTGCATTGTGTAAATTGATCTGCCAGTTTGGTGACTATTAATTGTTAATGAAAGTGCAAGGCCGAGTGTGAATCACAGGATGTTGACATCTGATATCGGTTGTCATCTTTTAGCGCATGTCGACTTGTTTCTGTTGCGCTTCACTGGATACTCATTAACACCCATTCATCATTTAATTGTCAGGTTTATTTATTCGTTACATACAGATTATAGATTACATACATCACCCCAGAGCATGTTGGGCTCACCTGTAAATTGCTGTCCTATTTACAATGCGGTTCAAGGGATGTCAACATAACTTTAATGTCAAGCAGAATGCAATTCAGATGTTGCCATTTGGGTGGTAGCTACTCGGGTTGCACATTTTACAAAAATCCCTTGATTGACTTGAGGGAAAAATGATTAGTTGTTATTTTTAGAATCTTATTTTCAATAAAATGGAATAATCTATCTTTGAATCCTCTGAACTCTTATTCGATTTCTGTCAGGTCCCCTGTCTGCATTATCATTCTCAACCTGCCTCCAGCCCACTTCCTGTCTCCATCCCTTCTATGCCTGCTTCTGATTTTGTTTTCTGCCTGCCTGGACCTTGCACCTGGTTCTCTCCAACTGTCCCCGACTGGGGGCCTTCTCCTCCTGCCAGAACTATCCGCCACAAATCAATCAACTATTCTGCACCATAACCTGCTGCTGGTCACTCGTATGTGCACCTGCGTCCTCATCACACTCATAGCTGTAAAATTTCAGTGTTGTATTGAGAAGACACTTTTTTTTTCAAAGGCAGGACCAGCCTAAGACTGCTGGACAACTACGCCGTGCGGTCAAACCCGATTGGTCGAGACCATCGTATAAAAAAAATAATTGCGGACGCACCCCTGCACATTGAGCAACTGGATATAGGGGCGCCCTGACCAGGGAGCCTGTATAGGCGTTTAATGCTGTATATAAGTAGCTGGCACCATGTCCAGTGTCGGTTGTTGAATCACCTTAATAATGAATAATAGCACTGCATCAGAAATCATGAGTCTGGGGTCTCTATTAACGATAAGACCTCTTTCTGGTTGGCTTGGCTCAAGTGAACCAGATCAGACTCTGAGGAACCCAAAGCCATAAAAATGAACTGAGTTTATCACAACTAGCAAGCACATCTGCCTCACTGGCTGAGGTTCTGGGTTCAAATCTCAGCCCTAACCTGCCTACTTTGTGGAGTTAGGGTTAGGTGACTCAAGATACTGTAGGTAGGTTTATGTCCATGATCACATCAATACAGTTTTACATAAATGTTTTTTAACCCGCAAACTGTTGTTTGATATCCTATTTAAGACATAAAGTTTGTAAAATGCATGCTCTTTGTTCTGTTTTTATTTAACCTCATTCAACCGTCTGTGGAATATTTCTTTGTTTGTGCAAGGAACTGAAATAATGACAAGATCCAAGAGGCTGCAGGTAGCTAGAGTCAAAGGCCATATCAATGTGAGTTATTTTGTCAGCAGTTGCTTGTTTTTTATTTATGTATTTTTCTGATTGTTCCAAGTCACCTCTGACAGCGTGGTGTGAAAAATAGTTGATTTTGTATTTATTTAGTCTTTATTAAAAAAATATGACCATTTCTGAAAATAGGCTTACTTAAAAGTGGCAAACGTATGACTCCATAGTCCTCTGAGAGGCAGGGCACTGCTGCCAAAATAAACAACAGAAAACACACTTTAAATCATTATTACTGGTAACAAAGAGGGTCATTTAAAAAAAACAACAAAAAACAATTGGATAACTGTGACAACCAGATCTCTGAGAGGCATATTTCTCCATAAACCTAAGAGTGATGCAAATTTTTTATCCAACATAGCTCATAACACCTACCTATAATGACAGAACCTCTTTCCTCCATGTAAGTCAATAAATTATTCATCCTCTGGCAGTGTCTCTTCTATTATTGAAGACTTGCCCGATGGCCAGTGATGGAGCAAACAAACAAATTTGAATTTCACAGTATGAGGCACAGTCAAGATGACACTAAATAAGTCGTGCTTCCATAAATGGTCGTAGGTAAAATAAATGAATAAATGAATAATAATAATAATAAGGCACGGTGGGCAATTGGTTAGCACATCTGCCTCACAGTTCTGAGGACCCTGGTTCGGGTTCGGCCTCGCCTGTGTGGAGTTAGCACGATCCCTACTACTCGACAACGCACGGCTAACAAAGTAGGCAATTCCTGGTTGCTAAGCAACCTGCTAAAAGTAGCCATTTTAGTTCTCGACATCTGCGGTGTAACTTTAAACCAAAATAGGCAGGCCATAACCACGCTGTCGTCTGTGCTCCTAACGGTTTATGCTCACACACAGATTACTAGCATGTTGATGAACGACAGGCTATAGGAAATTGCTCCCTTGCTCGACAATTTAACAATAGATAAAATTCTCCCACATCTGGGACCCCTCAGCTTAATTGAAATTATTCGGTCTACGGTCCTGACAGGCCCCACTAATCCGCCCCACCTCGGGTTTTTCCTTCCAATCTCCACAGCTCTGCCCGTCAATCCTGAGTTCCGAGGAAAACTCTTCCTTGCCTCGCTCATTCAGCGATGCTCTCAGAGATGCCACTTGGCATATTGAGGATTACACTGGGTATAACCTGCTGTCTGGCAGCGACGACAACCAAATTGTGATTTCTGAGTTTTTCAAACAGCACAAATTTGAATTTGACCCCAAAAGGCTTGAACAATTTAAATTTGAAAGAACTCAGGCAATTGGCATGACCAATGCTAAGACACCAGAGCCCCTGTTTGCACATGCACCTGCTCTGCTACAGACCTTAACTTCAACCACTACATGATTTTCAGCATAGCCTCCCTGCTCTACCAAAAGACCCAGGAGCTGCGGCACTGCTCAGAAAAGCACTCCAATGCTTACCTGAGGTCTTCCGGTAGAAAGGAATGGCTGAGCTCGAAAATAACCCAGCTCAAACCGTGTAGGAGCCCCCCCCCCTCTGACTTTACCGGACATCCTTGTTTCCTCTTTTGCTTAGTCTAAGTTTTCTTTCCTTCGTCCAGACTAACACACCTGTCCTTCACCTTTTCTTTTGGTTTGCTACTTGTACTGGTGCACATTTGTCTTTTTTCTTTTTTTGAGACTCCCTCTGTTTCGCTAGGAAGGAGCTGGGCTGAATTGTTTTTCTTTTTTTTCCTTTTTTTGTTCTTTTCCTATTTCTAGAGAACGCTGCAAAGACGCTACATTAACGCTCGTGTTGGCTTTTTCTCTTTTTCTTTCAACTGTGCAATCGCCTGACTTCACCACACACCCAAATTGACATCTACAGTGGGTATGGAAAGTTTTCAGACCCCTTAAAATTTTCACTCTTAGCTATATTGCAGCCATTTGTTAAAATCCATCCATCCATCCATTTTTTGAGCTGCTTCTCCTCACTAGGGTCGCGGGGTTTGTTAAAATCATTTAAGTTCATTTTGTTCCTCATTAATGTACACACAGCACCCGATATTGACAGAAAAAAATGGAATTGTTGAGATTTTCGCTGATTTATTAAAAAAGGAAAAAGTGTAATATCACACAGCCATATGTATTCAGACCCTTTGCTGTGAAACGCATATATTTAACTCGGGTGCTGTCGATTTCTTCTGATCATCCTTGAGATGGTTCTCCACCTTCATTGGAGTCCAGCTGTGTTTGATTATACTGATTGGACTTGATTAGGAAAGCTACACCAATATATATATATATATATATATATATATATATACATATATATATATATATATAAGACCTTAATGCTCACAGTGCATGTCAGAGCAGGTCAAAGGAACTGCCTGAAGAGCTCAGAGACAGAATTGTGGCAAGGCACAGATCTGGCCAAGGTTACAAAAAGATTTCTGCTGCACTTAAGGTTCCTAAGAGCACATGGCCTCCATAATCCTTAAATGGAAGACGTTTGGGTCGACCAGAATCCTTCCAAGAGCTGGCCGTCCGGCCAAACTGAGTAATTGGGGGAGAAGAGCCTTGGTGAGAGAGGTAAAGAAAAACCCAAAGATCGCTGTGGCTGAGTTCCAGAAAACCTGTCGGGAGATGGGAGAAAGTTCTAGAAAGTCAACCATCACCGCAGCCCTCCACCAGTCGGGGCTTGATGGCAGAGTGGCCCGACGGAAGCCTCTCCTCAGTGCAAGACACATGAAAGCCCACATGGAGTTTGCTAAAAAACACCTGAAGGACTCCAAGATGCTAAGAAAAAAGATTCTCTGGTCTGATGAGACCAAGATATAAATTGTTGGCCTTAATTCTAGTGGTATGTGTGGAGAAAACCAGGCACTGCTCATCACCTGTCCAATACAGTCCCAACAGTAAAGCATAGTGGTGGCAGCATCATCTTGTGGGGGTGTTTTTCAGCTGCAGGGACCGGACGACTGGTTGCAATCGAAGAAAAGATGAATGCGGCCAACCTTCTCCAAAGTGATCAGGAACTCATATACGCTACTGTAGTGTATATTAGTCAAATAAAAATGTAATTAATTTAGGAGAAAAGAATAAGCCGGAAGCGACGCTTGCGTTGCTACCTTTTTATCAGTCTCGTAATCTGAAGGTTGCTACACTTTATGAAATTTTTAGTTCAAGATGACAGAGGCTTACTTAAACTCAGAACACACACAAAATACAACCAAGAGTGGAATTTTATAGTATATTTAGAAGAAGAAGAAGAAGAAGAAGAAGAAGAAGAAGAATCATCTTTTATTGTCATGAACATGCATGCATGCACACGAAATTTGTTCTCTGCATTTAACCCATCACAGTGAACACATACACATGTTAGTGGAACACACTGGAGCAGGGGGCAGCTGAAGCGCCCGGGGAGCATTTCGGGGTATCAGTGTCTTGCTCAAGGACACCACAGCCGTGAGTCCGGGGGATGTTGGCGGATGGTCCAGTCGGGGTTTTGAACCTAGGTCCCCCACGGTGGCAGGCGATGATCTTAACCATTGGGCCACGGCTGCCCCCATATATATAGACCGTGTATTTTTTTTTAAAATCATTTTGATTTAATGACATTTACAAGGGATCTAGAGGGAAACACACAAAGGGGTCGAACTAAAGAAAGAAAATAACACTAATAATGGTAAAAAGAAGGATAATAGGCGTACGAAAAGGGAAATAGAACATCGTCTGTTGGACTAAAGTTGAAAACGCACAGAGGCAGATTTGGTTGAAGAAGGGAAAAATGTAGAAAAATAAAGCAAAACAAAGGAGGCGGAAGACGGAAAATGGTTGTCCGTCTCGCCTCCTTGGGAGAATATGACCATCTCTCTTCCTGCCATTTTTGTGGCTCTCTGGCAATTTCAGAGCGATCACGCTTGGCTGGAAGCGGACCTGGTATCTTAGTAACAGCTGCTCTGATCACCTAGCGGTGGCCCACGGATAGGCTGGGATCGCCTTCGCGGTTGCTGAGCCGTGTGCCCGAACAAAGAAAGGTCACGGGGATGGGGTGGCCGAAGGCCAGCCCATGGCGGGCTAGATGCCACCACGACAAGCGCTAAAAAGCCAGAGGAGAGGGAAAAAAAACACACGAGAAGCAAAAACACACGAGCACCAGGGTTAAGTACCCCAGGGGCGTGTCGAAGAGGGACGGAGAAGACCACACCCATCAGCTTGAATTTTGTCTACAAATTTGATAAAATGGGTTTAAAACCATATGTTAATATAAAATAACCTCAACTTGGTACTCTCTTTACTCAGAGGTCAAGCATATCAGACTGACTGTCCCAGCAATTGTTCCTATTCAGAGGTGGAAACATCTGGCCTTTGATGCTTGGGAATTCAGACTTCGAGGGTAGATGTTAATTAGTTTAGGGTCCCCGAGGAGTCTTGTTGGGGAAGTCTCACAGCAGGGCGGCTTCGAAGGATGCAGTTTATCACGCCTTAGGGAGTCACTGTGTCACCTCAGTTTGCGGGGAGCATGTCCACTACAAAAAAAAAATAAAATATATATATATATATATATATATATATATATATATATATATATATATATATATATATATATATATATATATATATATATATATATATATATATATATATATATATATATATATATATATATATATATATATATATATATATATATATATAGCGGCACGGTGGCGGACTGGTTAGAGCGTCAGCCTCACAGTTCCGAGGACCGGGGTTCATTCCCCGGCCCCGCCTGTGTGGAGTTTGCATGTTCTCCCTGTGCCTGCGTGGCTTTTCTCCGGGCACTCCGGTTTCCTCCCACATCCCAAAAATATGCATTAATTGGATATTCTAAATTGCCCGTAGGTGTGAGTGCGAATGGTTGTTTGTTTGTGCCCTGCGATTGGCTGGCAACCAGTTCAGGGTGTACCCCGCCTCCTGCCCGATGATAGCTGGGATAGGCTCCAGCACGCCCGCGACCTTAGTGAGGAGAAGCGGCTCAGAAAATGGATGGATAGATATATATATATGTATATGTATACATGTCAAAAGTAAACCCGTATTCTTTTGAAATAGCAACATTATTCTCATAATTGTATGAGTATTCTGTGGTTGCAGTTTTGTCTCAATACTCAATTGTTTTAGCGACGAACCAATAAAGCAATGTGTGAATTGTTTTGTGTACTCAGTGTAATGATTTCCCTGGATATTACAACATTCTTTATCACACCCAAAATTTAGAGTATAGTGCGCATATTGTTATGGGGTGTCTGAGCACTGGAGTTATTCACCATGAGCCTTAAATGAGATGCAGATGCTTTGTGCATATATGCACTGAAGATTAATTCAGCAGCACAGTGGAACAGTGGTTAGCTGTGTCTCCCCTACAGTAATGTGGCATGCCTTTTAGTTTAAATAAATTTGCCAGACCAGTCTGCACCAAGCTAGGCATTCCGGTGCAGCGAGGGCGTGTCCTCGGCGATGCGCCTGATGGAATGACAATTTGGGGGCAGAAAGTTGATCTAAACTTCTAAGTCCTGGTGAAAGCTAGACCATTGGTCTAACACGAGTTTGGTGAATTTGATCGGGGAATGACAGGATCCACTTTGATTGGCGGCGACTGAAGTCAGCTGTAAACACTCCCACAGTTACGCCGCTCGCCGCATGGAATTTACAGCGTTCACAAAAATAGGGCCCCTGTGGAAACAAAGCAACAAATAAGCGCAATGTGTGAAGGTATCCCATCAAACATATCATGACATGAGTAGATCCAGGCAGTGACACGTTTTAAGCAAAATCAGGCATTGTCCTAGAGCCTACCTACACTCACAAGCTGTTCACCACTATTACACACACATACACACTTACTCAGAGCCAACATGACAGCTTGGCCCTGCGATGCAGAAAGTGATAAGCTCATCTCCAAGTGTATGTGGTGCAGGGGAAAAAAGAGAGAAAATGAAAATGAGAAAATGAACGAAAGAAGGAAATGAGAGCAGTGGAGCCAGAAAAAAATGATGGAAGGGGGGAGCGAGGTAGGGTGGAGGGCTGAGGTGGAGGGGGAAGGATAAGACAGGATAGAGAGATAAAATGAGAAAACAGCAAAGCTAGCATGGGACATTGAGGATTGAGGACCTGAGCGAGAACGAGCGGATATTGAAGATGAGTAAATGATCCTCATTTGGACTCTGGCGCGTAATCACAAAGTACCACTTGACAAGAGATACAATTCCAGGTCTGCCATTTGGAATACGAAAACTGAGACATTTGGCATGTAATGAAGACCCTGTAATCTGAGGCCTAACTGCCAATGTGTCAGCAGAAAATATATGCATGGTCATAAATAATCTTTAGCTAATGCGTCACCAAAGAGTTTCAACCCCTCCCATCTGCTTCACACCTCATAGCTCTGCACCACCGACCAATTTCCCAGCGCATCGATTGGTGGTCAATTCCAGCCTGGGAGAGAGATGCAACTCTTCTTCTCCATGGATTTTTATGTCACGATGACTGACTGCAAATAACCACTCCACCATCATGAGCCTCTTTCCTAAACACACTTAGCACTCAGATGCAGTTATGTGCTTTATGGGCGGTACACATGAGTTCTATGTGGCCAAAATGAGACCAAAGTTTAGGGGGGAAATATGTCGCTTGTTATAGCAATTGTGAAAGGTTAACAGTGCGTTTAACTATGCACGATAAGTTCAGCTCATTAAACCTGCCTGTGGCTTTCCTGGCACATACATTATTAGAAGCGGACTTCTAAAATGATGTTGTGCACTTTAATTTGTATTTTTAAATGTATGTTTTGTTTTATAATGCAACCTATACAGCAATTAAGCTATGTCATTGAGATTTAACCAAAATACTTCAACACAAATACTTCTTTGCATTATTTTGTGCTATATTTTTTACTCATTCATATGATTATACCCATACACGTTTGTCCTTCTAACACCAGAGATGATAGGAGTTAATTAAGGATTTATTTATTTATTGCTTTATTTTCTGCAATAGTCCCTAGGCATTGAGTCTAGAGTAGACCCAGTAGATCCAACTGTGGTGTAAAAAGCTTGCTGTCCGTTTCCACTGGCACTTATACAATACTGGAGTGGAACTGTATAATACTGGAACGTCCTGATTTTTTAAGAGTCAGACGGACATGTATGGGATTGTTTGGTTTTAGGAAAAGTCTATATTTTACTGAGAGCCATTCTAGTCTTTCTTGCTACGTGTGTAGATCAGTGAGAACACACACTAATGACAAGTTAATTCCGAAAAACAATCTGACCAAGCTTCACACTGACATAATTGTCATTGGACCAAGCAGCAGACTTTGAGGAATTACCAGGTGGCGGCATGCTTGTGTAAAACGTACAGTTTAAGATTAACATGAATGTTGCCATACCAGCATTTTTAGCAGAATAGGACATTATACCTGTAGAATTTTCATTAAAGAACAATAACTTCATGGGGCTTTTCCTGAAAAGGAAAAAAAGGTTTCACCTGACTTTGTGGGCAGCGTGGATTCAGTTCCCACTCAGAGACGGTTATGAATGTGAGTGCGAATGGTTGTTCGTATATATACAGAATGTGCCCTGCAACTGACTGGCGACCAGTTCAGGGTGTAGTCGACCTTTCGATGGAAGTCAGATGGGATATGCTCCAGCACCCCACAACCCTGAACAGGATAAGCAGTATTGAGAAAGGATGGATGGATGGATGGATGGATGGATGGATGGATGGATAGATGGATGGAGGATGGATGATGGATGGATGGATGGGTGGATGGATAGATGGATTAAAAAAAGGTTTGACTTTCTCCTGATTAACTTTATCATAAGACTAACTAGATTGTCCAATCAGCCTCCGAATATTTGCTTTTTGTTGTCTTTCCTAGATAAGTATGTGAAAACAACTGTTAGGTGAACAAAACATCTAGCTTGTCATGTTGGAATATTGTATGTCCGAACAAAGAGGAACCTGACAAGGGTCCCCACTTTCACCAATACTATTTGCAATATGCATCAAACCACTAGCAACCGCTATACGTCAAAGTGATTGTATTAAAGGCATCTGCTCGCCAATGGCAGAACACAAAATCAATTTGTATGCAGATGACATTCTTCTTTATTTATAAAAACCAAAGTCATCTCTTCAAGCCGTCTTTAATCTCATAAAACATTTTCACAATTATCAGATTACTCTATCAATCAGACAAAATCGACAACACTCCCAATAACGAGCAAACTCGTGGAATCCTGCAGATCAAATCCCAGATTACCCCATTCCGATAGGAAAATTTTAATATTTAGGTACCAATATTGCGCCCAAAATAACCAGTCTAAATTACACACCACTTCTGGGAAAAATCTTAGCTTAAAACGCTAGAATAATTTTTCTATATCAATACTGGGAAAAATAGCGACTAAACTGTAAACTATTTATTCTCAATGATTCCATTTAAACCCACATTAAAATGGTCAGGGAACTGGCAGTCATAGTAACGGGGGGAGGTGGGTTTACACTAGGCTTATGGCAGTGCTCCTGTGGCCCCTCTGGGTGGATGACTGCTCGGGGTGGGGGCACCCCTCTCATGCCCGGTGGCTGCTCTCCCCTGTTGGGCGTCCCTATCCACCCTCCTTCCCACTAAGCGGGGGACACTGTCTCGCTTTCTGGCTGGGCGGGGACTGGCAACATTGGGAGGCCCTGTGGGTTAGTGGGAGGTGTCTCACTTTCCTGGGGGTGGGGGTGGAGCAGCAATGGCTGACGATTGGCTGGGGGTGTGGCTTTGGGACCCTGTGGCTTCCTCCGGGGTGTGGTTTTGATGCGCCTCGGTGGGGCCGGTCAACCACCCTTTGACCCTCAGTGTGGGTGGTGTCCCGACCACTGGGCCGCTCTCGGGTGGGCTCCTGGGCCCGACCCCGCCTCTCGGCTGGGTGGGGTGGGGTCCTCAGCCCCCGCGGTGCAGGTGCAGCAATTACAGGTCACTTCTGAAGGTTAATGTGCATACCAGACAGTGTCAGTTCACTTGCACATGTCTGCAGATATTCAAGTCTGGGACTTATTCACTTGGTCTGGGGCCTCTCACTCATTGCAATAAATAACTCATAACTATGTGAACTTCCTGGGTACCCCCTCACTTGGACTTTCTTTCTAAAGATGTTTAGAATTTACATCGCCATTCCCACCGCACTTCAGTTGTACACTTGGGTCCACTATCGCTGTCCTGCATGCTTCCCCTCCTGTCCTTGTCCTGTCCAGCCCTGTCCTATATTGTATTGTATATTGTTCCGGCATAATAGGGATACAGATCCTTCTTTCTGCTGGACCTGACAGCCGAACAGGACGGGAAAGAAAAATAATATTGTATTTCCACATTTAATGTTGGATGGAGACAGTAATGCAACACTGTTCACTACATAATCATCAATCAATCAGTCCTTCTTTACGATTAGGCAATGTCAACCTCACTGTGAATTCCTTTGAAAGCCTCTCTCTATTTACTCATCCTTTAATGAACTGTCTCTCACCCCACCAAAACGGTCATTGATTCATTAGCATGGCATTGATGCTCATTCTGCCAAGGATGGGGTGGGGGCTGGAGCCAAGCCAATAAAACAGACCTTTTGAACCCTGTAAAGGTCTCAAGTCTCACACATGGCTAACACGTGGAGTCAACCTTTCACACTCACATCTTCACTTACCGGCAATTAAAAGTCATCAGTTAACTTACACTGCATATTTTTATGCTGTGGCAAGACGCCTCAGCAAATGGGGAAAAGTGACTTACAGAGAGAAACAGCAGTAACCACTTCAACACCAAGTTGACCTTCAAAATTTATTTTTATTTTTATTTTTTTAATTAAGGAGGAACCTGTGAAGTCAAATCCAATCAGTTCTGTGATGCTGGTCACTTTACAATTTAGAATTAGAATTAAATTTTCCTTTCAGCAATAGTAAAAATAGAAATGATCTTTTCAAGACGATGGCATTTAGTAAGTAAGTAAGTATTTTTTTTACTCATGTAGCACTTTTCACAGAGAGGATAAAATACAAAAAACAAAAAAACAAACAAAAAATCATTTTAATTTAACTGGATATACAGTATATCATCACTTTCAGGCAGAAACCTATGTGCAAATTTGGTCAATAATATTGGTCAGTCTCCACTTGGGTGTGTTATTTTTACAAAATATTGACCAGTCTAAAGTGTTGAAATGGCTTGCTCTCTTTGCTCTCTCTCTCTCTCTCTCTCTCTCTCTCCACAAAGCAATGTTAAAGACTAAATAAACATGCTGGGTTTTTGTTTTCCTGAAATGTGATGGTTTTGTAGATGCGAGGATTGTCAATTCCTGGTGGAATTACTTGCTGAAACATTTTAACCGTTTTTAAAAACGTCAGCAGCAGAGCCAGCTTTTAGCTCAAATGGGAGTGCATTGCACAATTTGGAGACAATGCTCCATCATCTTTAGTTTTTAACTTTGTGGGACAGACAGTAAGTAAAAGGCCGTCAGCAGACCACAGTGACGTAACAGCACGATGAAATGACAAGAGATCCACTACGTATGGAGAAGCCTGACCATTTAGGAATCTATAAGTGACTGTTCAAATTCTGTACTGAATCCTAAAATGAACAGGGACCCATAATGCAAGCGATGTGGCTGAACAAATGGGATCTCGACAAAAACCTAGCTGTAGCATTCTTAACTAATTGGAGACGTTCTAATGGAGTTTTGTTAAGACAGGTGAAGAGAGAATTGGAATCGTCAAGTTGTGAGGAGACAAAAGCATGATCATTTCTAGTTCAGAATGGCATAACATTGACCTAAGTTGAGAAATATGTATGAAGTTGGAAAAAAAAAACGTCATCAAAACCCTGGTCGAATATGACCCCAAGTTTTCTCAAGCGAGGGCGCACATTTTTAGTGACCCTAAACAGGCAGAAACTTTAGGAGGTAAACAATCTAAAGCAACACTCAAGTCTTTGTTTTCACCGCATTCAACTGAAGCAAGTTGCAAGGCATCCAGTCCTTAGTTGCAGTCTAGCAATCATGCAGTGCGCTTATCTCATCAGCATTATCAAAAGATTTTTCGCTTGTACTTAGTACTTTTGGTTGGTTGGTTGGTTTTTAAAGGTTGTATCCAGGGATGATGGGCAATAACAATACAAATGTATTGAGAAAAAAATCCAGCATTTGCTTAGAATACTTACAATTCACTTTGAATAACATTTAAACCACCATAAAATAATCAGTTACAACAGAAATATAAGTCAAATAAAACACAATACCCATAAAAAAAAAAAACAAACACAAAAAAAAACATACCAACAAATCATACGTGTGACTCACCGTGGTGCATGTGCAATAGTTCATAAAAAGTATTTTTCTAAACAGACAGGTTTGTTTCATAACACATTTCGCACATTCCGATTAGTTTTTGGACGGTAAAAAATAATTCTTAGTTATACAGTTTTAACTGTACAGTACATGCAAGGGAACAGTTAAAAAGTGAAAACTTTTTGTCACTAAGCAGACATTCCAGTAACTGATTTTCATCAGACAGCAATGTTATGTTTGATGCTGGCAGTTTGTTGAAAGGCTGTGTGGAAACCTGCTTTGCATTATAGAGTGAAAAGGCTCCTTTGCTCTTTAACCCGCGCCAATGATTTAGGAGGGCTGGTCATGCTCTGATTTCATTAAATTCATTAAATGCGCTTCAACTACTCCCTTGCTTCATTAATGAATCAAAGAGGTAGGTTAAAGATAGAGCTATGCTAATAGGTCGTGTGTGAGACAGGAGGAAGATTGAGGTAGGCATGGAGTGTGAGAGAGCGAGCGAGAGGTGCTATGAGCAAGCTGGGGGAAGCGAGGTCGGATTCAGAAGTCGTTAAGGTCAGTTAAGATGAGGTCCCCTGCTGGCTCCGTGACATTCAGGTCATCATCACAGAGCTGTGAGGACCAGAGAGGCGGTAAACAGCAACACGAGTGCCTGAGTGGGTTGTGTAATGATGCCCTGCTTTTTGGGATCATCCGAGTTATGTGGCGCACAAATGCTCCATGGAGGATATGGTACTGTGCAAAATTTTCTATAAACTTGCAAGTGCAATGTTCATTGATACAGTATTATGTTTAAAATAAGGAGATGTGTGTGCATGTACAGTAAATACTTCACGTCCACTATAAACATCCATTCATTTTCTATATGACTTTTCCTGTTCAGGGCCACAGGTGAGGTGAAGGCTGAAACCGGTTGACATCAGGTGATAGGCAGACTGGTGCCCACTCAATCAGACAACTATTCAGGTGAGTAAACCATTACAGCATCAGTGACTACACGGTTGACAGATTCTCTGAATTTATTAGCAATGTTACAAACGACTTGACATTTGCAATCAATACTTTTGGCAACCAACCGCATGAACCGATCCATGATTCTAAAGCATGTTTGGTTTAATAACAGTGTGGGGAAATTAAAAACAGAGGCACAACTCAAACAATGAGGTAATCTATTCAGTTTGTAGCTCTAAGTTGTTTCTATTGAGTCCTAGGTCCTAAGGAATTTTGTTCCTTCACTACAATACGAACCCAAAAGAAGTCTAAGCATGCATAGAATAAAAAATGATTGCAAAAAAAAGCAGAAATATTGACTTTTAAACAACCAAACAATCAGTATCCATTTGCAGAGTTGGCACATCATGTTACTTGATTTTTGTGGTTTGAATTTATTAGGGTTGAGCAATATACACTCTTCTGGAGTACTGAAGCGGTAAGGCCAATTTCTTTGTTTTTACTGTCGACTGAAAACATGTCAGTTTGATGTAGAAAGATGAATATGAGACAAGGGATCAACATTTCAAATTATTCTCATTTGGATTGGATACACCACACCAGAGGCAGGTAGGAACTTGTTACATTTACTCCGTTACAATTTCTCATTTCTCAACATTTTGGATAAATTGTACTTGAATGAATGTACTTGTCAGAGTAGTTTTTCTATCATACTTTTACTAGAGAATTTATGTTAAGAAGAAAAGGTATTTTTTTTCTGCGGTACAATGATCTACGTGCCACCCGCTACTTTTATCAGTTATTGCATGTGCGATCAATTTTTAGACTTTCGTTTTCAACTTCCGCGAAGACGCCGTTGCACCCATTGGCTTACATTGGTTTCTTTCACACCATTAGCCGCAAGTGTGATCGATTTTGAGTTGCTACTGTTTATGTTGCGACAGCTGTGCTTTATTTGTTTTTCACTTTTGCTGCATGTGCTTAACATGATTCAACACAAGTGCATCAGAGTGCAAAAAGTTCATTTTCTACACGAACTAGTACAAAGCTGAGTTCACCATTCCAAAAATGAACTACTTTCCTTCATAGTTCATAATTCAAAATTTGGAAATAAGTTCACTGTTCCAAAAATGAACTAGTTCATAGTTCTTTTTTTTTACATGATATTGCTCACGGACTATTACCCTTAAAATACTGGCATTTCATTTGCTCATTCTTGCCACCCCAACAGTCCATACTAGTAGCCAGCTGCAGCTTTCACCCTGCAATATCAAAAACATAAGACAAACAAAATATTTTATCTCCTCTATTCTTATATAACAAAACAAAATAAATTCCCTATTATGACAATGAGATTACGCAGTTTTTTAACTAAAGCATTCTGATACAAATAATAATTTTCCTTGTAATCCATTTTTACAACGGTGTACTGCATTACAAAATAACCAGAGAACACAATCCCATTTACACAGTGCCCTTGAACACACCTCACACACGCAGGCAACTGCGATGTGCATGCCAAATGTAAAACATGAATGGTGGTTGCCAAATACAGCGTTTGTCCACCGACATATGGAGGCTCGTATATAATGTGTCCAGTTGGGTTTTGTCCTGGAAGTTCCCAGCAAAACCTGGCACTCTTGAAATAAAATGAACTTTCGTTTGAAAACCCTTCTTTGGCACCAGAATGAGCGCGTTCTCAATAACGTTCATCAGACGGAAATGAAGTTCAGTTCACATTTGCCCAAAATATGAACTTTCATTCATTAAACCCGTTCAGGTACAACACTGGTGGCGGATGTGTGTGGACATTGGATTTAACATGAGTTTTAATGTGCTTGGTTACTCCTGAACAAAGCCGGATCCCATTTTTAAGAGGAAGTGCACCTTTGTGCAATCAGATTTATTTGTATTTATTTTATTTAACCTTTTTTAACCATGTAAAAAAAAAAATACAGTTGAGACCAAGACCTGGCCAAGAAGGCAGCAACTTTAACCTCAAGTCCAAGTCTATCCAAGTCATCTATTTTCACCTCCCCTCTCAAAAAGATACAAAAATAAATCAATTGAGTTGTACAAATTCTAGGTCACATTAATGGTGGGAAAAAGTCTGAAAATGATTTCTTTTGGTCTAAATTCTTTTACAACACAAAAAACCTAGCATTTAATCAGGGGTGTGTAGACTTTTTATATCCACTGCAGCTTTGTTCCTGTTTTTTTTGTAATCTCTGCCTGGTGAGCCTATTGCTGTTTAACAAGTGGAAACAAAATAGTATGACCATTTCTTGAAGCTGAGTTTGCCTTAATTTGTTATTTTTTATTATGGTTTAGATTAAGTGATATTGTTCAGCAACGCCTGAATTTGCAGATGCATATTTTATTTAGTTATTTTTATTTTATTTGATGTTTAAAAATAAATAAAAATAAATCAGAAGTACTCAGTTACTAAGTACTTGAGTAGTTGTTCCACTGAGTACTTTTTTACTCTTACTCAAGTCATTATTTTGAGGACTACTTTTACTTGAGTCATATTATTCTAAACTAACAGTACTCTTACTTGAGTACTACTACTACTATATCCACCCCAGCACCACACATTTTTCCTGTGAGCAAAACCTTTGAAATATGCCACTGCCAGGTGTGTTTTGTTTACCAGGTGTCTTGTGTGTTATAATGATACAAACAATAAATAGTGCTGAATGTCATTGCTCAGTTCAATATTTGAATCATGCATGTGAAGACTAGATTTACATGATAATACAGTAAGAGATGTAAGATGGCCAAAGACAGTACTGTACAACCATTTGGAATGTCCAGAAAAAGAAAGGCCTTTTTGTCTTAAGTGGTTGACTCCTTTCACTGCTATAGAGAAAAGATGTTATCTCCAAAGAACGCAGCCTCTACAGCTTTTCTCACTCTCCATCCCTCAGCGTCCTTTCAATGTGGGAAGGGAATACTACTGTTTTATTCCACCCTACCCTGCAGATCCAACACAAACCTCTGAATCTGTAACACCAGTGTGCTGTTTAAAATACAGCAGCAGCTAATCTTAATCTTGCCAACATTATGCTCTGTTTTAAAGAGCTGTATGTCACACAGACAATGAATCGGGTGACAGCTACATTAATGTTACTCTACATGCAAAAAAAGTAGTAAAAAAATAAAAATAAAAAAAGAATACGTACTTTTCCACAATCCCAAAAATTTGTGGTTATTTGAATCACAATTCTTTTTTTATTTTAGTTGAAATGAATTTCAATATGATATTTTTTATCTGGTCAATAAGGAAAAGGAATATGCAGAAATCCAAAAAGTGAAAAAGAATAATAAAAAAATAAAGTAAGGGAAAATACGTTATAGAATATAATAGAGACACGAAAGAGAAAACCTAGAAATAAGCCATTTTCTCATATTTGGAGAGAGGCTGTTGCTGACCAATTATAGAAAGAACCTGCCACTGTGAAATGCATTTCACAGGTCTGCATCCATTCACACTTCGAGCTCTCCACAATCATTCTATTCTTCATTTAATCTGCTATATTATAAATATACTACTCATTTTTGAACATGCTTATCATTCATGATATTGATGCTGATCATCATTAAAAAAAAATAAAAAAAAATTTGAATTCCTGATTTTGTGGGTTTCATGAGCTGGAAGCCCAAATTATGTAAAAATAAACAAATAAATACTTGATATTGTTTGAATTGTGGGCCCTGAATCTATAATCTATGAAAGTTTAACTTTTTGAATGGAATTATGGAAATAAATAAACTTTTCCATGATATAAAAAATGTTTGGTAAGGGTCTGTAGTCTACTCAGGAAGTCATAAAAAGACATGATTTTTGAAATCCAATTCAAACTTAAAACAACACAATTCACACACCGTCGTAAAACATTTTCAAGATAGACTGCAGTGTGTGTGTATGGTGAGCAGTGCCCACCCCGGGCTTAGAGTGGGGTCAAGGGTCCTTCAGGAGGCTTATGTATGGAGGCCCAGTCAAAGCAGTCAAAAGTATAAAGACATGGAACAAATTAATGATACAGTGCTCACCTTGGTGTACAGCAGTCGCTAACCGTGAAGAAAAAGACCTGTTATGAAGTTGTTTTATTTGTCATGTTATAATAAT
Source organism: Phyllopteryx taeniolatus (assembly GCF_024500385.1). Classification (NCBI taxonomy): domain Eukaryota; kingdom Metazoa; phylum Chordata; class Actinopteri; order Syngnathiformes; family Syngnathidae; genus Phyllopteryx; species Phyllopteryx taeniolatus. The sequence continues at coordinate 8,030,878 of NC_084505.1, read as the reverse complement.
AAAAGTGCTTACAAAACACAATACATGCATGAGTGCAAGAGGGGAACTTGAATGGCTTTTAATAGTCTGCAAAGTTAATGTCTTAAAGTGTCTGCTCAAAAAGGATGGGGGGGTGGGAAAGGGCATTGGTACTGGAGTCATTGAGGAAATTGTTGATCGTGCAAAACCCACAGAGTGGACCAAATATGAAAAATACATAAGATAGCTTCTATACTGCGTTCACAACTGTTTCTATATACAGTTTACTGTTGGTATAGACGTCTCTGATGAAATACATCAAAGTTGTGTGCTTTTCTTTTGGCTTAGCAATTTCTTTTTAAGATGAGTGTGACCATTTGTGATCATCTATCCACATTTATTCTGATGTCCACCAGCATGTAATGGTTTCTTACTGTGCAATATATATTATATATTAATATACGTTAAGTTTCATGGAAATCACTGGGGAAGTCTTTTCCTGATCCAAATGTACAAACAAGCAAGAAGGAGGAAAACTACGGTCCACCTCTTGCCTTAGTACTACTTACTCAGTAGTGGTCAAAATGGAGCAAGAAAATGTTCAGTTCACAAGATATTGTCATATTTGCTTTCCTTAATGAGATGAAATATTTTTACTTACTGTATTTTCATTAAACATCATATTAAGACAAAGTACAGATAGTAGTTTAATATCAGTGTGGTGTCAGAAATGTAGAATACTTGAAACCACCCTGACCCATTAAATGAACAAAGCGGCAGTGACCAACCCTCAGAAGTATGCATTAAACAACTACCTGCAGAAAGTGGAGGGGATAGTTTTAATGTACAGAAAGGAAAAGTGCATATCTGGCACATTTGCATTGACACACGGTATGTAAATTATGCATACAGCAGTTACAAATTAAATGTCACAATGGGAAAAAAGCCAAAACAGTTTTTAAGCTTGACAGAAATCATTATATGCTATGAAGCTAAACTCCATCCACTGTCATGATGCTTTTCGGGCTTAGCACCCAATTTGCTTATCACCTCCGGCTGTTTAAACCCATAATGGTCATTTTCACCATCTTCCAAAAGTTTAATGGGGATTTTAATTAATCCACTGTACATTCAAAGACTACATTACACAGAGCAATAGAACATGGAGATCATTACTTGTTAAGATAACCCATTTTAGGTATCACTCCATTTTAAAAAGTATTTTTGCAAACTGGTCCAAATTCCATCTCATTAATTCAAAACATACATGCAGACTTGAAATCAATATGGAATTGACAATGTCATTTGGTATACAGTATGTAACTCATTATTCACATATTTCCATATAACCTACCCCTTTTTTGTGCTTTAACAAAGTAGCTTGCATTATTGAATCCATCTTCATTTCTCTCAGGACATCCTATTTGAAAATTCCTGTCCCTGTTGAATTTTTTTGAATAAAATTTCCATTGTTCCAGCATTTGAATTGGACAAAACCCACATTATGGCCAGCCAGTATGTTGAAACCAATACCCTGGCTTACTGCCACACGGGACGATGTAATTTAAATTACCCAACAGTATGACTACAAATGAATACATGTTTCTCTGGGAGATTTAACTGCTCAAATCCCTTGTGAATTGTTAGGTATTTGTCTAACCATCTAACACATTTCACAGCATAGCAGCATCAACTTTAGAAGACATTAAAAGATAAATGAAAGGGGGAAGGTTTCATGGCTAAATGTCTGGGGAGAACACTGCAGTTGACAACGATGTAGTAACATCAAACACTTTCGTGATTGTCCACACAAACAGAAACAACCCTCACAATGACACACGAGGAGGCATGAGATGTTCTTCTTTTATTATGGAACCAATTAGCTCATGCATACCGCTAACAGACATCTTCATGAATTTTACATAAATCTCAGGCCTCCCTCTGCTTCCACCCACCAGGCCGGAATCCCTGGAGCAGGCGAGCGAAATGCTGGAGCATGAGAATCACTCAGGCATGACAAGTATAAAATCACATTTGCAATGTTCCATATGTATACCTATAAGCTTTGATAAAATAATGCTCTGTACTAGCTTGTTGATTTTCTATTGGAAACAAGTGTTGCACCTACGGGCACGTGGAGCCCGTACTTAAGGGTGCTCAAGCCTCCCGAGAAATATTAGTGGTAATAATTACGTTTTGTTATTTTCTAGCATTATCTTCTAACCTTGAGAGGCAGAGAAAGTGTGTTGCACTCTTATTTCAACAGCATGCATGGCAGCCACTACTTGTATAAGGCCCATAATGCAGTGCAATAGCTGGTGGGTAGTCACAGAGCTACTCTTTAGTGCTCATATAGGTCATTTAAATCGGGTTTAAGTGGTGATTTTTGAATATAAATCAGTAGTTCAGAATGCAGTGTAGTGACTCTGACCCAGTTGCCAGAACCCCCCCCCCCCCCCCCCCCACCTTGATAAACTGCCTTCTTTCAAACGGCCCTGCTGTGAGACTGCCCCAAGGAGACGCCTCATGGACCATAAACTAATTAACATCTACCCTTGAAGTCTGAACTCCCAAGCATCAAAGGCCCCCAGATGTTGCTGCTATTCACCTGTCTGTGAATAGGAACAACTGCTGGGACAAGGCGACACCCACTGGCGTCGAGAGGAAGTGCAAAGTCGATCCCGGGGGACTCTCATTTGATGTTTAACCAAGGATAAATGTATGTTTTGATATTTCTCGAACTCTGCAGAAATCTTCCAAATTTGTGCCTTGATGTCTGTGTCAGTGTGTCAACTTTACAAGCGCAATTGCCAGATTTTGAGAATTGTTTGTCTTGATTTGACCCCAAGCAGCATGAAATGTGATTTGAACCATAAGCAGTTGTTTTGCCAAAACTAAAGTATAAACAGTCAGTCCGATATGCTTGATCTCTGAGTAAAGAGAGTACCAAGTTGAGGTTATTTCATATTAATATATGATTTTAAACCCATTTTATCAAATTTATAGACAAGATTCAAGGTGATGGCTGTGGTCTTCTCCGTCCCTCTTTGACACGCCTCTGGGGTACTTAACCCTGACTCCCACCCTCTCTCTGGCTCTTGTGTTTTCTACTCTGACTTCTTAGCTCTTGTCTTCCACTGCCACCCCTCCCCATTGCCCTTTTCTTTGTTCGGCCATGGGGATGGAGACCCGGCTCCCTAGCCTTTGTGGACCGCCGCTGCTAAGCCTCCGGAACAGTGGAGCGTATCTACCCAGATACGCTCCCAGCCAAACGTGAGTTTTCCGAACGTGCTAGCGGACCCCGGCAGAGAGAAACGGTCATAGTCTCCCAACAAGGTGTGACGAACAACAATTTTTCTTCTTCTGCCTCTTTTGTTTGTTTCATTTTTGTGCATCTTTTTCTTCTGGAACCAAGCCCATCTCCGTGCTTCTGAGAGGCGCCCAGAGAGAGACCACTCCCAGAGACCAGTTCATTTACATTCGTGAGTAGACACGGCAAGTGATTGCCAAACTCTACAATATTAGTGCCTAATAATTTCGGGGAAATTACTAGCGTCAGACAAAATCTCAACTTTGTCCTCTCTCTCTCTCTCTCTCTCTCTCTCTCTCTCTCTCTCTCTTGTCCGGAATGGACACGTTAAACGCTTGTGTTTCCCACTTTAGTCCAACACACGATGTTCTATTTCCCTTTTCGTACCCCTGTTTTCCTTCTTTTTGCCATTATTATTGTTATTTTCTTTCTTTAGTTAGACCCCTTTGTGTGTTTCCCTCTAGATCCCTTATAGATGCCATTAAATATACTATAAAATTCCACTCTTGGTGGTATTTTGTGTGTGTTGTAGTTTAAGTAAGCCTCTGTCATCTAGAACTAAAAATTTCATAAATTGTAGCAACCTTCAGATTACGAGACTGATAAAAAGGTTTCTCGTCACTTTCCCTACATTTTATACATATAAAAAGTGACATGGTTCCCTTTTATTAGATAGAATAGTTTGATTTTAATGATTAAACTTAAAATTATGCAAAACCGGAAGTAACGCAGGCGTCGCTTCCGGCTTATTCTTGTCTCCTAAATTAATGACATTTTTATTCAACTCATATACGCAGATTTAAAACACACATTACTGTCCATATTTGTTGTCCTAATTGTGTGGCTAGTTTGTTTTCAGGTATCTCATATGGCGAGGGTCAAAAATCATTTGGGGAAGCAGTTGTTTGTTAGGTTTAATGTTTCTTTTTAACCATGAAATTTAAAGCTTTATTGTCAAATGACTATACACATAAATTTGAATTGTTTTTCATAGCTCAGCATGTTAAACATGGCTGTACAGTGTATAATAATGTCTGTGACTTCATTGTAAATTATTACGATTTACTTCACTTTAGCTAAATTATTATTATCACTGTCTGAATTGCCTAATTGGATTGATTTTCAAAGTAAAACTGGAATTTGATATGAAGAAATAGAGGTTATCTGACACAACAGAGGTTTTCAGAGGTTAAGAGGCACCAATTCCACTATTCTTTTCTTTTGTAGTTTCAAACCGATTTGACATCATTTTGGTCGACAGTATTGTTTTATTAATGTAATGTTGAGCTTGTGGCTTGCACAATTTAATGGGTTGGTGCTCGTCAAGACAATTTTAAATGTAAATCAATTGTGTGTTTTTGGGTTATCGTGGTGGTTTTCATGAATTGCTGTAGCAGCCTTCAATGCCCCAAAATAAAATGGAATTTAAAAAAATGAGGTGGCACGGTGGACGACTGGTTAGAGCGTCGGCCTCACAGTTCTGAGGACCCGGGTTCAATCCCCGACCCGCCTGTGTGGAGTTTGCATGTTCTCCCCGTGCCTGCGTGGGTTTCCTCCCACATCCCAAAAACATGCATTAATTGGGGACTCTAAATTGCCCGTAGGTGTGAATGTGAGTGCGGATGGTTGTTTGTTTGTATGTGCCCTGCGATTGGATGGCAACCAGTTCAGGGTGTACCCCACCTCCTTCCCGATGACAGCTGGGATAGGCTCCAGCACGCCCGCGACCGTAGTGAGGATAAGCGGCTCAGAAAATGGATTGATGGGGTAAATTGACTGTAAATTGCATTGCTTGGTTGAATTTGGAGGTCTATGACCGGAAGCAGTGTACGTGTGCAAAATGCAGCTGTAACTTCCAATGCAGTCAGAAGATATTGTCGCCTCTAGAGAATAGTTTACAATCCATTTCTCATTTATCACAAAAGAATTCTATTTGTGCGATGGTAACAGTAAATGTCTATTGGATTTTCACTGCTTTCTCATTTTATAGTTCAGGTTGAAATACTGTGTGCAGAAATGGGTGTGCTGTGAACATTCCAGGCTTGGGGGCTGATAGCTATTCAACGTGCTGCAGTCCCAATTTTACATAAAATTGGGACTGCCTTTGTTGTTGATGTAGATTCACAAAAAGATGCATGCAATTTCCATCACTCAAGTAGAGTTGCCGAACACTCAGCACTTTGTATTATTTGGTTATATGCAGTCCATATATTGGTCAACAAAAAATTATTATGTCTAATTTATTGATGGCTTACATTGTACTACACTGACACGATCTACTTATGACCATTAATGTTACTGAAATATTTATTTATAACATTGCTATTGGAAGTGAACTTGGAATAGAAAAAAAAGTATGACATTATGTTTGAGGTTTTCTTGGATTCTATGCTACCAAAGTGGTTAGTTCTTACAACACCACTGATTACCACACAACCAGGGCTTGACATTAACTTTTGTGCTCACCAGCCACTGTGGCTAGTGGGTTCCTGTAGTAAATAAGTAAATATACATTTATGGATGGGAGGGTATACAGACAGAAGATTTTTGCCAATCGCATGATTGAAACACTGTCGACGGGGGACATCATTTTTGACGTAATGTGTACAACCTGCCAAAGTGGCTAGCTGGAGTGGTGGTTTCACCCGCACTGCTGAAATTCACCCACAATTGGCGGGTTGGTGGATGTTAATGTCAAGCCATTCACCTCCGGTTTAAGCACAATATTTATAACAGAATTAGCAAAGTTAAGGTGAAATCATTCAATATGACTTATAGGTTGTCAAGCATGCCATTTCACCCCTCTGCTGCACAAATGCAAAGATGAATATGATGCAAAGATGAGTATGATGCTTTCAACCCAGGACATCAGCTCCAAAATATTTCTGGGATTGGTATAGCTGTTTTTAGCGTGTCTACTTTTTTGTTAAAAGCTGTCAAGATTCACAAGCACACAAATCTAAAGTGCTCTGCAGCGCCACTACCAAGCAACTTCATTTTGGTTTCACTATAGCCAGTATGAAACGTAAAGCAGCACTTAAATCCAAACGTGTGTTTATAAATCTAGAGAACAACTGGCTGACTGCCTTGTGTTGTTTTACGCCAAAAAATTACGAGGCCAAGACATCCTATCCTTTAAACAGTACCAAATTAAATTTTTTAAAGCATCCCAGATAAAGCCAGCCAAGCTTTTGGGTGGCTTGATCCAAATATGCAGATTTATCAGTGCAGTCTTATAAACTATAAGCACACAAATGTCACACCAATGATCAGATGATGAAATTAATCTGAATTAAAAAGAAAGATTTTTTTTTTTTTTTTTTTTTTTTTACAAAAAGTTATAATTGGTTTTTGACATGGACCCCAAATGATAATAATGCCAAAGCCATGCATGTGTTCTCAACTAGAAACCCACACATCCAGAAACACACTGGCACACAAACACATCCAAGGCGAAGCGTGGTAGAGTGCTAATAGGCTTTGCTGACGGCTCTCAGGCTCACCTCCATCAGAAGGATGATTCCTGTCACATACACAGCCATCCAATGTGGCATTTAGACCTTTATTTGACCCGCCAGAATTAAAACTATGAGTCACGCAGTGGAAATCTGTCCCTATTCGCTGATTATATTCTTTCGTGTATCTCTCATGATACGCAAAGTGAAAAGACATAATGGTCAACGGTTTGTTTCAACAGAATCAGAACCAGAAGACGACTGGTTTTTGCTCGCTTGGTACTATGGCTGCAGTGTACAGTTGGCGTCTCCATTGAGTATGCGAGCTTGTTGTTGGATACTCAATGGCGACCACTATATGTAACATTCTGCATTTTTAACATTTTGTTCAGTGATTCTGTCACGTATCACAAGAGGGAACCAACGTATCACTTCCTGGTACTTGTACTACTCTTTGAGAACCGCTGATCTCGGTGAACATAATGACTTTCAGAAAGTGAAGGGGAAGTATACATATTGACCTTTACACACTTTTTATCTTGGTTGACTAAATCTACTGCAGTTTCCATCAACAAAAAATAAAATAAAACTAGACTAAAACCGGCGGCACGGTGAACGACTGGTTAGAGCGTTAGCCACACAGTTCTGAGGACCTGGGTTCAAACCCCGGCCCCGCCTGTGTGGAGTTTGCATGTTGTCCCCGTGCCTGGGTGGGTTTTCTCCGGGCACTCCGGTTTCCTCCCACATCCCAAAAAACATGCATGAATTGGAGACTCTAAATTGCCCGTAGGCATGACTGTGAGTGCGAATGGTTGTTTGTTCCTATGTGCCCTGCGATTGGCTGGCAACCAGTTCAGGGTGTACCCCGCCTCCTGCCCGATGACAGCTGGGATAGGCTCCAGCACGCCTGCGACCCTAGTGAGGAGAAGCGGCTCAGAAAATGGATGGATGGATAGACTAAAACCAAAACAATTGAGATGACAAACTTATGACTATAAGTCAACTCCATTTTAGTCCAAAGACTGACTAAAACAAAATCTAAATTTGCTGTCAAAATTAACACTGATTGAAAGGCACCAAGCCTGCTCTGGATAATATGTGGCAACAGGCATGCAAAGAAGCCTTCAAAACTGCTGTCACACATGGAGACAGTGGGAATTTCCGAAATGAAGGCCACCGATACGAAAGTACCGCGTAGACTGGATGAGTAACATACTTGTATTATTTGGGTGTGATTGTCTCACGTTAAACCGACATGGGATCGACTTGTGGAGAGAAATTAAGTTTTTCATATTTTTTCTTTTTTTATGCTTGTCTGTCAAAATATTGCTTTACGCGAAACCGTTTCAAAAGGTGAGGGACTGCTGCACTACAGTATGTCATGATTTATGTACAAAAATATTCCTTGTTTAGTGTTGTTTTGCCAGTTAACATTTTGAATCTTTTTTTTTTCAATTCATCCATTAATCAATCCATTAACTTCCTACTGCTGATCCTTTTTAGGATCATGCAGGAGCCTGTCCCAGCTGACTTTCAGCAAGAAGCAGGATACACCCTGCACGGGTCATCAGTCAATCGCAGGGCAATGTTGTTGTTGTTTTTTTTTCCACCCTGACCCTGAACAGAATGATGGGCGGACGGACAGACGGATGGATAGATGGAGATGATTGTGAGATCGCCTCATTTTGTCTTCGGGCTTGTGTTACAAATGCATAACACACCGTCGCCATCCCATAAACATCTATCCATGCATCCATCCGTCATCTTCAATACCAACTTGTACTTTTCAGGGTCACAGTAGGGGATGGAGTCTAGCTAAGCTGACTTTGGGGGCATGAAAGTCAGCTGTGAGAAGTGCTACACTTCCAATGTGGACCAACATCCTCAAATCCAGTCAACCAAGGCATAAATACAATTTCTTATTTGCAGCACAAAGTGACACAAAGCGTAGGTGTAGTATTTAATTTATGACCGACACTGTTGTCATATTCTCTCACTTCATCAACTGTGTTTTAGACACAAATGTACTTCCACCCATCTGTGCACCCATGCTGTTATGTTTTGTCTTAAAATTGGTCATGGTCACAAATATTGGAAATGCTTTCCTAGTTGAATAATGTCACCAAAGGTCAGTAGCATCCTCTTTGGCAAATCCTGTTCCTGCTGTGATCTATCTCAAGAGAAAAGTAGCCCACTTGTAAGCCAACAAAGTTACTGATCCGTTGCTTGTAGAAACTCTTTCTGGCTGAACTGTCACTTTGTTCACGAAAGCAGTTTTCTCAATTCTTGAAAATCAGGCATCAGAAACAGAGGAAATGACTAATGCTTCACTGACGCCAGCATCATCTCACTTGCTTATGTATTTTCTGTCAAAAAAGTCCAAAAATTCCCCAGAGCCCAGTCTGTGCCTGCTGCCAAGTTTTCTTTGATGCACCATGCATCCTACACTCTAACCCTTTAGATTTGATTTTAATCTGTTTTCATTTAACAACCAAACATAATCTCTCTAGTATACTGTACTAAATTATTCACTTTCGTACCGCTTATCTTCACAAGGGTCGCGGGCATGCTGGAGCCTATCCCAGCAAACTTTGGGCGAGAGGTGGAGTACACCCTTAACTGGTCGCCAGCCAATCGTAGGGCACATGGAAACAAACAACTATTTTCACTCACATTCACACCTACGGGCAATTTAGAGTCTTCAATTAATGCATGCTTTTGGGATGTGGGAGGAAACCGGAGTGCCCGGAGAAAACCCACGCACCCACGGGGAGAACATGCAAACTCCACACAGCCGGGGCCGGGATTTGAACCCCGGTCCTCAGAACTGTGAGGCAGATGTGCTAACCAGACGTTCACTGTGCCGGCACTGTACTAAATTAACAATGTAGTAATGCACAGACTGGAGTGTCTTTGAAAATTCAGCTGGCAGCCTGGATGAATATACGGACACTGTCACATCCTATATCAGTTTCTGTGAAGAGGTTTGTGTTCCAACAAAATCATTTCGCACATTCAACAACAATAAGCCGTGGTTCACTGCTAAACTTAAGCAGCTTCGCCAAGCTAAGGAGGACGCATATCAGAGCGGGGACAGGGCCCTGTATAATCGAGCTAGAAACCAGCTGACCAAAGAAATTAACATTGCAAAGAGGATCTATACAGCAAAGTTGGAAAAACAGTTTAGCGCAAACGACTCTAAATCAGTCTGGCATGCATTCCAGTCGCTGACTAATTACAAGCGACGATCCCCCCAAGCTGAGAACAATAGCACACTAGCCAACGACTTGAATACCTTCTACTGCAGATTTGAAAAGGACAGTTTCACACCACACACCAACCCGGCCGCACCCGCGACCACAATCACACCTCTGACCTCTGCGTTAACCATCCATGAACAGGATGTGAGACGCATCTTCAAACAACAAAAGATTAACAAAGCGGCAGGCCCGGACCACGTGTCTCCATCCTGCCTCAAAGTCTGCGCGGACCAGCTCGCGCCAGTCTTCACTCAGATCTTCAACAGATCACTGGAAATGTGCGAAGTTCCATCCTGCTTCAAACGCTCCACCATCATCCCAGTCCCCAAGAAACCTGCAATCTCGGGTCTGAATGACTACAGGCCTCTCGCTTTGACATCTGTGGTCATGAAGTCCTTTGAACGTCTTGTGCTGGACCACCTCAAGAGTGTCACAGGTCCCCTGCTGGACCCCCTGCAGTTTGCCTACCAGGCGAACAGATCTGCGGATGATGCAGTCAACATGGGACTGCACTTCATCCTAGAACACCTCGACAGTGCAGGGACCTACGCGAGGATCCTGTTCGTGGACTTCAGCTCAGCGTTCAACACCATCATCCCTGAACTCCTTTCATCCAAGCTTCTCCAGCTCAGCGTCTCACCTGCCATCTGCCAGTGGATTTACAGCTTTCTGACGGGCAGGACACAGCAGGTCAGGCTGGGGGAGGCCACCTCATCCACACGCAGCATCAGCACTGGGGCGCCCCAAGGTTGTGTCCTCTCTCCGCTGCTCTTCTCTCTCTACACGAACGACTGCACCTCAGCGAACCCGACTGTCAAACTCCTGAAGTTTGCAGATGACACCACTGTCATCGGCCTCATCAAGGACGGTGACGAGTCTGCATATCGACAGGAAGCGGAGCGGCTGGAGCTGTGGTGCGGCCGACACAACCTGGAGCTGAACACGCTCAAGACTGTAGAGATGATCGTGGACTTCAGGAGGCATCCTTCGCCACAGCTGCCCCTCACGCTGTCCAGCTGCCTTGTGTCAACCGTCGAGACCTTCAAGTTCCTGGGAATTACAATCTCCCAGGACCTGAAGTGGGCGACCAACATCAACTCCGTCCTCAAAAAGGCCCAGCAGAGGATGTACTTCCTGCGGCTTCTGAGAAAGCATGGCCTGCCACCGGAGCTGCTGAGACAGTTCTACACAGCGGTCATCGAATCAGTCCTGTGTTCTTCCATCACAGTCTGGTTTGGTGCTGCTACAAAAAAGGACAAACTCCGACTGCAACGGACAATCAAAACTGCTGAAAGGATTGTCGGTACCCCCCCTACCCACCCTTGAGGACTTGCACGCTGCCAGAACTAAGACAAGGGCGTGCAAAATCCTCTCGGACCCTCCCCACCCTGGTCACCAGCTCTTCCAGCTCCTTCCCTCAGGTAGGCGCTACCGATCAATGCAAACTAGAACTAGTAGACATTCCAACAGCTTCTTCCCTCTTGCAATCAACTTCTTGAACAGCTAACTTACAATTCCATTACAACAAGCTGGCAATTTTTTGACTTGAGTTCGTTGTCACATTTCTGTATTATGTATTACTCGTGCACTCACTGTAGTTGTCTCGCCGTGCTGCACTATTTGCATATAGTGGCCACTCATGCCAGAGTAGCATCTGCTCCATTTGCACACTGATTGAGGAGTATCTGTAACATTTGCACAACCATTGTCCCAGATTATCGCAGTACTCGTCACTTTAAACCGCATACACTCCTTGAAGTCTCAGTGCCCTTTGCACAATGGTCATTGCACCGGACTATTGCGATATTAGCCATTCGAACTGAGGACTCTGCATCTTTTTGCACAATTGTTGTTTGTTGTTGTTTTTTGTCAATGTCTTTATGTCTCCAAAGTGTTCTGTAAATTGACTGTCTGTTGTACTAGAGCGGCTCCAACTACCGGAGACAAATTCCTTGTGTGTTTTGGACATACTTGGCAAATAAAGATGATTCTGATTCTGATTTTGATTCTGCGGTCCAGCATGTTGGTTACAAACTTTTTGTTTTTTATCAGCGGCAGCGCACATCACAGCACCTGTGCAGGGGTTCAGGAATGAACTTGTACAAAATACCATCTTAATATACACAATAATTAACGCAGTCATTAACACAGTAATTAACACGGCTGATAGGAGGTGGCTGAAACACATAATTCCCAGGTGTGACATTGGTTATTATGTTATTTAGTGACTGAGCGTGGAATCGTAACTCTTTGGATCTTTGCTTTTTATTTTGCTCCCTATTTTTGATAAACTGTAGAGCAGATACAGACATGGAGCAGTGTCAAATGAGACCAGGGAAGGGCAAAGGTGCTTTCATGTTTGGCCTTTGTCTCTCATTCCTCGCCTGCGTAGACCAATAACAAGCTCTTTAGCCACAGGTGCTCTCCAGGGAGGCAGATCTGAAGACCCTTCATCTCAGCACACTGGACATTGTTCCCTAGCAGTGTAAAACATTCACATACTGTAGTACTGAAGATCAAATTGCAATCAAAGCACCTGCACACTCGTTTACCTACTATATCTGTCAGAAAATATATATTTCAAATCTAAATGACAAGTTTTCCCCTTTAGAGTTACAATTCCTCTCTCAGTCTGTAAATAACCATCCTTTTTCCATACCGCTTATCCTCACATAGTGCCGCCTATCTCAGCTGATTCTGGGCGAGAGGCGGTGTACACCCTGATCTGGTCCCCAGGCAATTGCAGGGCAAATATAGACAAAAAAATCATTCACACTCACATTCACACCTATGGGCATATTAGAGTCTTTAATTAACCTACCATCCATGTTTTTGGGATGTGGGATGAAACGGAGTACCCGGAGAAAACCCACACAGGCACGGGGAGAACATGTAAACTCCACATGCACAGGAAGGCCAGAGCCCGGATTTCACAACCTCTGAACTGTGAGGCGGATGTGCTAACCTTTCGTGCTAACCTTTCGTGCACCGCCCTCTGTAAATAACCTTAAGACCAATTTCCCTCCTGGCCATAAAAAAACCCACAAGGAATCAGGTCAGATAAGTAGGGAGGTTGCTCCAGCACAATGATGTTCTTCTCGGATGCTCAGGGCATTGTAAGTAGGTACGTTGTCATGGTAAAGCGGCCACAAAGTGTCCCAACCCTACTCTCGCCACAAGATCTCTTTATAGCTGTGCTGGTTCCAAGCTGAAGGGGAAAACTTAATTTAATTTGTTTCTGAAATACTAACTCTTGAACGACACCAGTCCTGGAACTTTTCTATACCTATCCACTTATTCTCACTTATAAAGATATTCCTTCCTATAACCCCAAATCCAATGAAGATGGGACGCTGTGTTAAACATAAATAAAAATAGAATACAATCATTTGCAAATCATTTTTGACCTATATTTAATTGAATACACTACAAAGACAAGATATTTAATGTTCACACTGATAAACTTTATTGTTTTTAGCGAATAATCATTAATTTAGAATTTTATGGCTGCAACACATTTTAAAATGAGAGTAGTATCAGGTTATACCACTGCTCATTTAACCTGAAGAGATGTTGGTTGCACTTTCTTTTCACTATTAATGTTGTATTCATATTATGTCTGTTGAAAAACAACATCAGAAGTGGCAGGTAAACCTGTTAATTCAAACGGAATATATATTAGTTGCACTTTAATTAATTAAAGTGTGAATGCATTTGACATTAATTGTTGTTTATTATTTATTTATTATATCCATAATTAAGTTTACCTGATTTCCTTTATTGTATCCGTAATTAATTTTACCTGATTCCCTTACAAGAAACAGTAGGATTCCATGAAATTTCACCTGCACTGTCCAGTATCACATTTCACAATCAAATGAGTAGAATTTATAGCGAAAAGGTTACTGGATCGATTCCAAGTCACTGAATCATTTCGGATCCGTCTAAATGAAGCAATATCGTCCTTCAATCGAATCGGCAACCACAAAATGTGATACAAATTGAATCGTTGTAAAAAACGAATCATTACACCACTTCTACTTACGGTATCTCCTTCAACTGACCTACAACTGTACATCTAGCCGAGTTTATCTACAAATACCGAGCTTCTTCCATCCATACTGATCTACTTACTGACAAATACCTGCCCCACTCTCCCAACACAGTCTGACACCTATACATTGGTCCGTCATGTCAGTTTTGTTGCATTTAGTTACATTTGGTCACAATTTATCTTGTTACTTCTACCAGCAGTCACTTCATCGGTAAACACAAATGAGCCTATTTGATCAGCAGTTATACATGCCCAGGTCATAGCACTAGCATCACAATGTTTGATATAAGATGTGGTATGCTTTGTATCATGAGCTGTTCTTTCCCTTTAGCTTCTGATGCTTTTGAGAAAAGTGTTCTTTTTCGCCAAGGAATGGATTTTGTGATCATCTGCTTTTGTTGTGTTAATGTGACTTACTTTGAAGAATAACAGTTTTAAAGGCAAAAGCATATACAATTCTTCAATGGTTATCTAAAATCAATAGGGCATGCTTTTCATTTATTGAAGAAAAAAAGTGAAGGTAAAAAGCCTCACAAACAAGCAGCAATTGAATGTGGTTGCAGTGAAGCATTTCCAACAATGAAACCCTGAATTTGGTGATTGATGTCTACAGGCTTCAAACTTTGGACAATTACTGACTACAAATAATTACTAGTATTAAAAATCATATGGTTTATTTAGTTATGAGAATTATCCCTAGACCTTTTTTTATGAAATCCCTGAAATTGAAGAAAGTCTACCCTCCAGTTGCACAAATCCATTGTGGTGGCATATCAAAGCAACATTATAAAAATGGTCACTGTCCAAATACCTCTGGACCTAAATCTGTAAACCATGTGGCATTTTGTAGCAAAAACTGGTTTCGTTGATGAAATATTCATTTATAAGGGTTTAAATGCTATATTGTCTCTTCTACGGTATATGATGACTGAAAGCTTGAGCCCCGCAGATATTTCGATTAGACTTGCCACTCTATTTCTCACCAGTGAAAACTTTCTAAATTCCACCGTTCTAAATCTATCATTGTCTCCTGTATAGAATTTTCGGATTTACCAGTTCTGAAAAGATTGACTGGATCTGTCACAGAAGTTGAGAGCTTTTATTGCAACAGATTCACTGAATAATGTCATTCATTGAAGGGAATAGAAGGACTTTAGATGGATTTTTAAATCGTGCACCTTGTGAGAATTGTGTTATGCAAAGAAGGCTCTGAACAATATCAATATTCAGAGATTGAATAGACTAGTGGAACTGATCTATGATTATTATGGATTAATGACCCGGGTGCAGAACTCACTGTGTAACTAAGCGAGGCCTCTGCTGTCTTTTTCATACAAGTCAAGTTACTTTAAGGAGAGATACTGATATTCTCTGAGACTACCAAGGTGCTGTCTGATCTCCAACCCCAATTGCTCTTTTACTGAAATTCACAGGGAGGAAGGAAACTGGACGCTCAAACCTAACCCTTAGCTCCAGCTACTGCCGGTGCCCTTACTTGCATACTTGCTTGGGCTATTATGGCCTTCAGCACTTTCACAGCTCTTAGAATTCACTCTGCCACTTGTAACGGATTTCCACTTTTTTCAAAGGTGGGCACCAGAGGCTTCTCGTAGCTGGCGGAGGGGTATAACCACATGCTAACAGGTTGACCTGTAAATTGTAGGCCCGTTCCTTGCAAGCTGACCGTCTTCAAGGCAGTGTAATAGGATTTATGTGTTAGAGATAAAGAATAACTGAACATTAGAGCTGCTACATTGTACGTCACCAAAAAGAGGATTTGGATTTAAACACCATCCAAATAATATTAACTAGATATTAATTTAACTCAAAACAAACAGAGGATTGTTTGTTTTGTAGATTTTCACATTACTTGACACTGAAAGATAATTAATTGTTAGTTATTGCACGTTTGTGTTGACTGATAATTACACCACAGGAATGAGGAATTTTTGGATAAATGTTGTTTGTTCACACCTTGAGAACTCTTCTGAAAATAAAATAGTTAGCTTAACAACAGACTAACTGTAGTTTCACAAATATCAACATTTTATTGACCCCTGAGGAAAATTGTTGTAATTTTTAACTCTGCCTTGTTGATTTTAGCAGGGTTAGGGGCCCCTACGTCAGGCCCCTGCTTTGACAATTTTTGGTCACAGTCATGTGCTCCGCCCTTGCACGGATGTACTGACAGACCCACACCGACAGTACATGCTGATGTCACATGAACCAAACAGTAGTTTTGGTTTTCACTAAACTAGTACAACTTGTTTTTATTTACGAGGAACTGTCTCTATATGAGAAAATATTTACATATCCAAAGCATACCAAAATGTGTATACAAGGTGTTATTAAAGGGGCCGAATGTTGCTGCATTGCCCTGCAACATTGTTTCTTCTGCTTGTTCTCTGATTCTGCTTTTAAACCTTCATTAGACCGAGCTTGTACTTTCCATTCGGTCTTTGTGGTGTTGCTTGTTTTCTTTTATAAATGTGTTGCGCAGTAGTTTCAAGAGCACTATTAACACTAACTGTGTGCAAACAAAATAAACCTGTCAGTGTTTCACAGTGAGTCGCTTGACACGGAAAATAGTTTCACCAGCTCGTGTTGAAATTAATTGTATTCGTAATTGTTATAACCAGGTAGGTTATGCTATACACTGGTCAACCTCCGCTATTTTGGGATCTTTAAATAATTTTCGAAAAAAAGGGAATCCATCCATCCAGACTTGAACCACTAAACTCAGAACTGTGAGGCAGATGTGCTAACCACGAGTACACTGTGCTGTCCCATTGGAAACATTGATCGTGGCAGTAGCGATGTGTCCACCGCATGCATCCCATGCACAGATCTGAACACTAATTAACAAGTGTAATTTGGCCATTGAATGATTTAATGAAGTGCTGCCTTCCGGTGTGAAAACAAAAAGGCTTTAATTGTCTTTATGGGTGCACAGGTGCGCTTCGCCCTCGCTTTTTTCTTTGAAAATAAAACAGAGATTCAGGTCTCAAAAAATCTGGTTCCCCGGTCGTTATGGTAACGCAAAGCCATTCTTCCGACACATCCCGCAGCAGAGGGGGTGAGGCAGGTTGGGGTGAGCGGTGGCTCGTTTCGATCACGCTTTTCGTCTTGCTATCCCTGATACCCTTTTGTGGTTGCATCATGAAAAGCCAAATAAAAAGGACAACACACTCAGTCAATCCTCCGTCATAGGCCCAATGATATAGCGTTTCCTCAACTTTCTCAGTCTTTTTTGCCACCTGTCCCAGCTTTTTTGGAACGCGTTGCAGCCATAAAATTATAAGTTAATGTTTATCTGCTAAAAACAATAAAGTTTATCAGTTTGAACATTAAATATCTTGTCTTTGTAGTGTATTCAATTAAATATAGGTTGAACATGATTTGCAAATCATTGTATTCTGTTTTTAACACAACGTCCCAACTTCATTGGAATTGGGGTTGTACAATGATGCATTACTGCATGCACAGTTGCATGTAAGCATTGTGTTTGCGTCCCTTTTATGCTGTCATCCCAATTTAGGCATCTATCTGTCAACGTTCACATCAAAGCGGCCCTGATGGGTCTCACAACCTATCCTCATAACAACAGGAGATGTTGCCTTATTAAAAAATAATACGAGCTGTTTCTTGAGGCAGAAAATGTCTAGAGGAACATCTGTGAAACAAGTTGTTTATTAAATATGTAGGAGCAAGATTCAAAATTCCTTTTTGCATGGGATGGCAGGGCTCGAAAGAGAATCCAGAGTGTGGGCCCCCAAGCTTATTCAAGTGCTGCCATCCTCTCTATCTGACAGCCAAAAGAGAAGCAACCCCTCTCCATCCTCCTTATTTCCACTAGTCTGGAGGGAGAAAGCCATCTTAATGTTCCTATCACTGTCAGAAATTAGTGACTCAGGACATTTTCCTGATAATTTAAAAAAACAAGTGGCACAGCATTACTGTTTTGTTTTTCTTCAAAAATAAACTGAAGTATAAAAGCATTTGTGTAGGATAAAGAGTTCATTAATGCTGTTTTTGTTCTGAAGAGGCGACCCCTGGAGACGCCCCAGACAGAAAAAAAATGAAGCGGGAATGGTGGGACCTCACCAGTATTGCTGCAGTCAGTAGCTTAAAGGAGCTGCATTTCAAAAGTTTCTTTACTGCATTTCAATACAATTTTGACTTATTCGTGAGAATTCTTACATAAACCAGACATTGTCTCATAGAGCTTCTCGGAAAAAAATTATGCAATTTTACAACCGGTACAAGAACAGTGAATAAACGTTTTAACTACCATTGTCTTTTTAAGCAGTTTCACACAGTGTCCTTTGATTATTTAAAAACAAACAGAAAAAGCTGTTATTTAATATTAACTAGACAATGCTGTTGTTTAACATGAAAATATTATACATTTCCATCATCATTGTATTCCTCTATTCTGTGGTTACCATGGTCATCAATATCGTATATATAAACAAGATTTATAGGGTTCCTCCGACTTATTGACATTTCAATGCTGCAGTGGAAATTTTTGTTGGTAAAGTACTTGACATTGTTGTTATTTTGCTCTAAACAAAGGATTACTATCTACTGAATTGACTCTTTATTTAATGAAGAAAATGAACAAAACACCCCAAATTATTCATACTCTGGCCAAGATAAGTGCAATTTTATATTATAAATGGCTATATGAAAGATTTCAAGAAGCTTTGTTAAACGACATTAATTTACAAAAAAGATTACTCTTTTCATTTGTTCTATATTTTGTCAAAAAGTTCCATGTCCCAAATACTTCATGCGCTTTGTTACTCAAGTCATTCAGTGCAAGATAGAATGACCACTGAACAGCATCATTTAGAATGGTGCAATTTTACTGGCTTGCCTGATTCTTTGGAGCATAATAGAAACGGCAGCACCGCGCTTGGAAAAAACTTTAATAATATACGTTTTGACTTTAATTACATGCTGAACAATGACTTAAAAAAAAGAAGAATGAACCCTGGATATGAGTGCACCATTTGACATGCACATGCTCTAGTCTATACAGCCAAAGAAAGGAAAAATAAATATTTACCTCAAAGACAAGTCAGTAGATACCCATTTGTTAAAGATGATTTTACTCACACAACACATCTTCTCTCTGAGGATGAGGGTGACCCTATCTGCAGACGCTAACATTTAATAGAAATTGCACACCAAGCTGCTGCCTGCAGTGTTTCAATGCTAAAATACACACAATGGCAAATGTAGGCATTAGCTTCCTGTTGGGACTAAACAATCACATGCAAATGACGAAAAACATCAACAACGAAAAAGGCAATCTCTGTTTTCCAATTTGACTCCAAATTGGAATTTAAGAAGGCCCCAGTGGCCATGTTGAGCTTGTTGTTATCAAAGGCAGAACTTCCACGCTGAGTCACACAGGGACGTGTGCTTTTCACATTGCTTTGAAGAGAGTGAACACATATGGGCTGTATATTATCGATATCCATACAGAGTGCAGAGACAGATGCTCATGTTTGCACAGTACTATTTCCATTTAAAAAAGGTGAAGATGTCATGAAAAGGAATGAGCAATAGTGTAAACATCTGAAAGAGTTTTTGCTCTCTTTTGCGCCCAGGATCTGCTGCATAAAAATGTGGCGTGGGTGCAAAATGTTCCCCTGGTGTTGACACCGTTCAGATAGGGAGATTCCAATAAACACAATAACTTTCCAAAAGTCTGGTAGCCTTTTAAATTGGACGACTATTTTTGGATCACAACAGAATAAATGTATCCAGATGAGTTGTCCATCCATCCATCCATTTTCTGAGCCGCTTCTCCTCACTAGGGTCGCGGGCGTGCTGGAGCCTATCCCAGCTGTCATCGGGCAGGAGGCGGGGTACACCCTGAACTGGTTACCAGCCAATCGCAGGGCACATAGAAACTAACAACCATTCGCACTCACAGTCATGCCTACGGGCAATTTAGAGTCTCCAATTAATGCATGTTTTTGGGATGTGGGAGGAAACCGGAGTGCCCGGAGAAAACCCACGCAGGCACGGGGAGAACATGCAAACTCCACACAGGCGGGGACGGGGATTGAACCCCGCACCTCAGAACTGTGAGGCTAACGCTCTAACCAGTCGCCCACCGTGCCGCCCAGATGAGTTGTCTCAAGGCTTTTTTTTTTCAGGTATGTGGGGACTTATGATTGAAGCATTTGGAGTTTTTCATTGGTCTGCTTCACCTTTTGGACCTTGAATAGCATTTCTCAGCAGTGGTGAATTGAAAGGCTTCATTCTGAAGTGCTTAGCCCTGGTATGCTTGACCAGCTGCCTTCTATTCCTCCATCAGTCAGAAACATTTGGCCAGGCGTGTGTGAAAACCTCTGTTATCACATGAAGAGTTTGCTCTCTAACCACAGGACATGTCCAAGCACATTATCATCCGTCACACTGTCCCATTTAGGATCTTTTCCTTTGAGTCACAGGAGGATTCCAAGGAAACAGGCAAATGCACTGATTGGCTCTTGCATGCTGATGGGATGCTGTTGGGAATCTGCACTGAATGTTGCCGTTGGTGCAGTTTTCGCCACCACATTACACATCAGCTGCACGCTATTGAGGTTAATAGTGCAGTTTTACTGTACAGTGGTAATACATTACACACTTTTTCGAGGGTTCTCTGGCATGAAGCCAATTTAATACATATCTAGACCCACTGGTTGGAATTCGATTCAAAGACAATATCTTTAAGGGTGGAACAGTTCGATATGATTCGGTTCAGTGATTCAATATAATGCGATAGTTAACATTTGTTGATGGAGACAATCATAAAGAACCCAGTTCTATAAAATTACATTATTAAATGACCACACATCAAAGTCCAATTCAAGTCAAATCACTTTATTTATTTTTACAAATGGACAAACAACGACTGAACATTTTGTTGGGTCAGAAAATTAAATGTACATACAGTACATAAAAACAACATACTCAAATTATCATAACTCCTTCAGCTTAGTCTATGAATTCCAGAGGTAGATAGAGTGGATAAGGGAGACTGGGGTAAAGTGAATTTTTTTTTATATATGCTCGCCTCGAGGTACGTCAAAATGATGATGCAGTAAAATGTACACATTTCCCATTAGTTCAGGGTGTTTCCTCACAATGGAAATGACAAGAATGTATTCAGGACAAAGGGCAATATGATATAAAAAAGTGATCTTGTGTCTCACTTTACCCCAGGTTTGGGGTAAATCAAGACAGACAAGGGAAATCCATCCATCCATCCATCCATTTTCAACACCGCTTATCCTGGTTAGGGTCGCGGGGCGCTGGAGCCTATCCCATTTGACTTCGGGCGAAAGGCGGACTACACCCTGAACTGGTCGCCAGTCAGTCGCAGGGCACATATAGACACGGACAACCATTCGCACCCACATTCACACCGTCACTGAGTGGGAACTGAACCCACGCTGCCTGCACCAAAGTCAGGCGAGTGTACCACTACACCATCAGTGACACCAGGGAAATCAAGGGGGTAAAATAACCTGCTTACTTTTTCCACTTTCATCAATTGTTTTTTTTTCCAAATACTGTACTGGAAATATTGATAAAACAAATACAACACAATGTAACTCCAAATGTTTTACTTAACATTCAAATGTCAAATGTCATCAAAGTTAATTCACTTTAATACAACAATTGATTAAATTGAAAGCAGAAAACTGACTTTTACATGCAAAACAAATAAAATAATTGTTGGTGAACAAAACATGCTTACCACAGCATTATGAGGTCATTTTCTTCCTGGCTAAGGTGAAATGGGAGCTTTAAAAAATGTGGTCAGATGACCACAAATTTGTATCGTTTGCTAGATACAACCATTGTCTCTGAACAGGTTATTGTGTCATATTTTGTGTTGTGTTTTATAATCAGCAATTGACAAGCATCCAATGCCAACTATCTACTGCTGGCAGTTTCCGTGGAGCATATTTGACATGCTCTGATCATGTACACTGTATTCCAAATTATTGTGCATATAGACATTTGACTTTTTGTTTTCCTGTGAACATTTTTGTATATGTAATACTGTATGAGGATTCGACAACAGCAAGGAGGCAGTGGGATAATGTTTTGGGCTGGAATAATGGGTTGGTCTCTTTAGGGTGCCTGAAGGTGTCAAAATTGCCTCTGCAAAATATGTGGACTTTCTAACTGCAGCAAAATAATTATTGTGTCATCCCACACGGAAATGAGTATACAGGGAGGGAAAAAACTCCTGTTGTGGCCACGATCCTCCCCTGACCTAAACCCTATTGGGGACCTGGAGAACATCCTTGAAAGGAAGATCCACAATATGTTTGTGGATGGCAGTATACATTCTTGCAGACTCAAATTAGATATAGGCAGAAACTATCCATGGGCTTATAAATTCAAGGGATGAGCAAGTTGTGATATTGGAAGTGGGGTTGCTATGTCAACATGTAACTTAATCAGTTAAAACAAAAAAAATACAGATTTTTTTGGTTGACATTGCATTTTAATTTCAACCTATTGTTATTTTTTATACTATTGCACGTAAATTGGTACTGGCGGAACAGTGGACGACTGGTTAGCACATCTGCCTCACAGTTCTAGGGACCCGACCGGGTTCACCTCCGGCCTCGCCTGTGTGGAGTTTGGATGTTCTCCCCGTGCCTGCGTGAGTTTTCTCCAGGCACTCCGGTTTCCTCCCACATCCAAAAAACATGGGTGGTCGGTTGATTGGAGACTCTAATTTGGCCGTAGGTGTGAATGTGAGTGCGAATAGTTGTTTGTTTATATGTGCCCTGCGATTGGCTGGCGACCAGTTCAGGGTATACCCCGCCACTCGTCCGAAGATAGCTGGGATAGGCTCCAGCACGCCTGCGACCCTAGTGAGGAGAAGTGGTACGGTAAATGAACAAACGAATTAATTTGGGACTCGTCTTGTGATTTATTTTGCAAAACTGTCCTAATGGTAGTTTTGTTCAGTATGTAAACCACACCAACTATTTAGGAATATATAATGGCATAATAATTTGCAACACAGTGTAAAGTAAAAGTTTAATTTCTCTCTGACATTTTAGTGCAGGCATCTGTGTGAATCCTAAGATGTAATTGTGAAATCATTAAAAAGGTTATTGTGGCTAATGAAATTGATCAGAGTTGCATTTTTTTTCCAAATCAATATTCGAACAACGCTTCATTGGTGTCTCATTAGTTTCTGTTACTTTTCCTTTTCATTGCTCATAGATGCCTCAAAGTGAGCCATATTTGTGTGTTCAGCATAGATTCAGCATTATCACCCTCTGTGGGACCATGCC